>NC_052065.1:112437398-112787600 GCF_903992535.2 Arvicola amphibius
ACATTTAATGACTAGAGAAAAGAGTAACTCAGAATATATGGTAAAAAAAAATCCCTTCTTGACTGATCCAACAAAAGTATTTGAGCTTTTAGTTTTATTTATTTTACTTTTAAAAAGATGAGTGTTTTTTCTTTTTATGCACGCAGGTATAGGTATTTTTGCCTGTGTCTTAGTTTTGATTACAGTTTCTGTAATGAAACACCATGACTAAAAGCAAGTCAGGAGGAAAGGGTTTATTCAGCTTACACTTCTGTGTGACTGTCCATCATGAAAGGAAGGCAGGACAGGAACTCAAACAGGGCAGGAACCTGGAGGCAGGAGCTGATGCAGAGGCCGTGGAGGGTGCTGCTTACTGGCTTGCTCCCCATGGCTTGCCCAGCTTGCTTTCCTATAGAACCCAGGAGCTTCAGCCCTGCGGTGGCACCCACAATGAGCTGGGACTTCCCCGATCAATCACTAATTAAGAAAATGCCCTACATCCAGATCTTATGGAGGCATTTTCTCAATTGACGTTCCCTCCTGTCTGATAACTCTATCATGTGTCAAATTGATGTGAGACCAACCAGCACATGTATGTCAGCATGTATGTCTGTACATTATGTGCATGCCTGTATACACAGAGAAGAAGAAGATGTTATTAGATTCTCTAAGCCCGGAGTTAGAAACCACTGTAAGCGACCATGTGGATGCTAGAAATTGAACCCAGGTACTCTAGAAGGGTAGCCAGTGCTCTTAACCTCTGAGCTATCACTCCAGATCCTATTTAATTTTCTTTTAAAACAAGTTTGTTTTTATTAATATATCACATTGTCCATATTAAGAGATTTCTGCATGGTATTTCCATGCACGCACACGGCATGGTTTGATTGTGTTGAGTGCCCCTTTTCCTAATCTTGTCTTTACTTTCTCATCCCTAGTAACCACTCGCCAACTTTTAGGTCGGTGTTCATTTGCTTTCCACATAGGAGACAGAATTTGTGACACTTGAATTTTCATCCTTGCCTTATTTTACTTGACAATCTATCTTGCCACAAATGGCAGAACTTTTATTCTTCTTTGTGGATGCCTAATACCCTATTTATAGATGCACCACGTTATTTTCCATTATTATATTAATGGACACTTAAACTAATTCTATATCTTAGCTATTCTGAACAGTACTGCACTAAACTTGGACATTTTTTGTCAGAGTTGGCCCATAACATTTTGTCTTACTGCTTATCTGTCAATAAATTAATATCATGGGGTGATAAATTGACTCTAGGGGCTGAACCCATGGTCTCCTACATGCTAGAACAGAGCTGTGTTCCCATCATGAAGACTTTTAAAATGTCTACATGCCAGTGGGGAAAATTCAACAGGAAGTAATAACTTACACTCTACTTTAGCGTATGTTGTATGGTTTTTGTTTGACCCCCTGGTATATATAAAAACCCAAGGCTTAAAAATAGCTCTGGTCACATTCTTACTTTGCATTCATTTCTATTTATTCCTGAAAAAGAGCAGTGAATTGTTTAGGTTTTACTTTTCTTCTTTTTCACTATCACAGTTTAAGAAGCTCCTGTAAACAGAGAAAACTTTTCTTCTACTGGAAGCCCCATTCCTGGTCGGCAGGACTCATAAAACTCTCTGAGTGAAGTGGGCCTTAGAACTTATTCTGGCTAATTGCTCATCGTTTGTGCCTCTCCCTTTCCAACACTTGGAGTAGGATAATGGCATTTTCTGCTTTTCTTCATATATTGCGTCTCATCAGTATGATTTCTCCTCCAGTCACTCTATTTCTGTTTTTTCCTGCTTTAGCTGTTCCTAAACTGCTTGCCTCGGGCTCCTCTCTTTTTCTTCATTCTTCAGTGTAGTGACAATATTTTTCCCAAGGTTAGCAATGATTGTATTGCTGAATTGGAGGCTAGTACTCTCATCTTGCCAGTGCATTAGAGCATATGAAACATTAGCCTCCTCTTCTTGAAAACGGTACCTTCTTTGGCTAGCGGTTGTTTATGTCTACCTCTTACCTCATTCTTTGGCTCCATTTCCTCATCTGGAACCTTCAGTACTGTTTCCCCAGGCTGTAAGCTTATCATGGGCTCTGCTGTACACCGTCTTCTGAAACATCAAAATCATCATCATTTTGTGCACGTAACTCCCAAACTAACCTTCATCACAAATTTCTCCTTCTGTGCGCCAAGATGGCAGATTTAATTGACTATCAAATAGCTCTACCTGAATGCCTCATAGGCATTTACCATGCTCTACCAGGATCGTCGCAGTAACCATCAGTTCCCTTCCATTCTCTTTAGTTCTCTATATTGTCAACAGTGTAAATTTTCAATATAAATATGCTTGGGTCATTCTTCAGTTCAAAATTTTGGTTGCTTCTCCCTTGCCTGTAGTGTAAATCTATACTTCTTCATGGAGCACCCAAGGTCTTTTATGAGAAGAACTTTTACTTTTTGCATTGTGTACTCCCTTGAATAACCAATCCTGTTATTTGCTGTGTAGCAACACTGAAACTTCCTGTTAATGTCATATCGTTTTCATCTATACAACTTGCCTGTGCTGTTCTATTTTAGGTCACAGCATCCTTGGAAGTCTTTCTTGAGTCAGTTTTCTTGATCTAATCCTTTCATTACATGCTATATCAACCTTCATTGTAGCTAGCATTACCTAATAATTGTTTCCATTGTGTTTTGGTTTTACTAATACTCATATTTAACTCCAAGGTGAAGCAATGAAGGAAAGCTTATGGAATGGGTGAACCTTTAAGGCAAAGACTAGGAATCACAACCTAAGGACTAGAACGTGCGGAAACTTTACCAATACTCCATACCTAAACAAATGGAAAGGCAGGGAAAGGACGGCAGGAAGGAAGGAAGGAGGAGGAAGGAAGGAAGGAAGGAAGGAAGGAAGGGAGGGAGGAGAGAGGAGAGAGGGAGAGAGAGAGAGGGAGGGAGGGAGGGAGGGAGGGAGGGAGGAGGGAGAGGAAGGAAGGAAGGAAGGAAGGAAGAAAGAAAGAAAGAAGAAAGAAGAAGAGAGCGAGAGCGAGAGATAGAGTGCTGTGGAGAGGGAGCTATACTCTATATCCTTCCGTCCTCTCATAGGTACTTATCTACTCTCTTTTTCTTCCTTCCTTCCTTCCTTCCTTCCCCTCTCTCTCTCTCTCTCTTTCTTTCTTTCTTTCTTTCTTTCTTTCTTTCTTTCTTTCTTTCTTTCTCTATTTTTTTATTTTTGTTTTGTTTTTTTTTTTTTGAGACAAGGTTTCTCTGTAGCTTTAGAGCCTGTCCTGGAACTAGCTCTTGTAGACCAGGCTGGCCTTGAACTCACAGAGATCTGCCTGCCTCTGCCTCCCGAGTGCTGGGATTAAAGGCGTGCACCACCTCTGCCCAGCCTCCAATGGATTTTCATTCCTTAATTGAAATTAGGAACGAGGGTGTCATTTAAAAAAAAAAAAACTTCTGGTGAGAACTGCTGTTAGCAGAATAAAAGATAAAGCGAAGCTTTTCTAAAAGTGCATAGGTGCTCAGCAAAGCTAAGACTTTTCTTGACCATCTAACAAAGCAATGCCACCTTGTCAGTGGGTTCCATCATTGCTATGACACTTACATGTGCCCTTCTGACTCTGTCGCTCTGTGTTTTTGTGACAGCTACATACTGTCCCAATTGTTACAGAAAAAGGAAAGGTAGCAGGGCAGGTTGAATATAGGCCACTTACACACACTGCAGATGACAAAGAGAGAGTCTGCTGAAGCACACTAAAAGAGGATCCACAGTAGGGTCAGAAGCACTTCAGAAAAGAATAAACTCTCAGGGCTTAAAACATATACAGTTTTAAAAAATACCAAATCCTCCATTTTCTGGGCTGGGGACACAGTTCAGCGGTGGAGTACTTGGCTGTCATGAGCGAGACTGGTTTCTGTTTCTAGCACTGTAAACAACAGAAGCACCACCACCAAAACACCGTCACCCATCTCTAAAAGGAATGGCTGCCTCATTAGGTATGGAGTAAACCTGATAGTGTGGCATTAAGAGAGCTTTTGGACCTGCTGGAATATTTTATATTGGTCTAGATGATAATTACATGGATGTAAACAAAAACAAAATTTTATCATGATTCACTTTGATTTTTAGACTTCACAGCCTATGACTTATAGCTCAAAAAAGTTAAAATAAATAAAATACATCAGAAGAAAGCAATCTGCCACAGTTTGATGTTTTTATTTTTTATAGTTCCTGTGTGTGTGTGTGTGTGTGTGTGTGTGTGTGTGTGTGTGTATAATAAGATGACTGTGTGAGGGTCAGAGGACAAGTTGTGTGAATTAGAGTTCTCGCTTCCCAGGGATTTCAATCCGGTCATCAGACTCGGCCTCAAGTGCCTGTAATTGTTCAGCCATATTAACAACACATAATTTATATTTCAATCACAATATTGGCAAATGCAGATTTCTATGTCATATTATGTTTTATTTAAGGGGTTTCCAGCTTTTGCCACCTGAGCAGGCAAACTGGTGTTGAAAGCAAACAAAAGTCCTTACGAAATGATATTCCATTAAGTGTATAGTTAGGCTTTTGCAGAGACTATTGCAATTGTCTTCTTTCCTCCCAATGCAGTGGAAATCTTTGCACAGCCACAGAGGCTGTCTTACATCTACCTGTGCCAAGTGTGTAGCGTAGAGCGAGTTCCCTGGCAACGGTTGCTTCTACAATAATTGTACTCGTTTCTGCAAAAGAATAAAGCAGGCGATAATTACCTTCTTATCTCCTAATTTTCTGTGTGCATCCATTCCATCTTGGGGCCTGTGTGCTCTGCTTGTTACCTACAGTTGCCTGCTCTTGTGGCCATAAAAGCAGCTTTTCTTCTGCGGAAACACTGTGCCACTTAGAAATCTTGCATTTTGTAGAGACTTGTTGATCCAGGGAGGGAAGCAAGGCTCCAGGGCACTGTTGGAACTGAAGGGGATAAGTGTGTCCAGTAAGCCAGTCACCAAGAAGGTTTGTCAGACGGCTTTTGGGGCTGATGCCAAGAACAACACAAGAGAAGAAACAGCTCAAAAGTGGACCCAGGAACTAAAGCCCAGCCTGGGGTCCTGGGGTCTTAAATGCCCATTCATAGCGTTCAGTCACAGACACAAAAGCAAAAGTAGGACAGTGACAAGCAGGAGAGATTCTTAGGAAGCTCCAACCCACTCTAAAAGAGACGCAGTTACGTGGAGGCCATTTGTCCCTAAGAGATCAGTTGTGAACCCGTCTTAAACTGGCTGCATATGTTTATCTGATGGTCAACTAAATTAGCTAATCTTACTAGCTGCTTAGTTTATCATAATAATACCATACTGGTTCACAGTCTTTTGTATTCCTCATAGTCCAACCACAGCAGTTCCACGAGGGCATTGCAGAAGGTGCTATCACAGTCACTTAACGGGTAGTGAAACAGAACTCCAAAGTCACATAGGTAACAGTTGACAGACAGAACTAGGATTCCCCTTTTCTGGAGGCAAGTTCAATTTACTCTTTCTTAAAAACCACACTATGGATAGTGATAATGATTTTAGGAGTTATGCTTTGCTGGGACTATTTACTTTTTCATCGGCATTCTTGAAACTCAGAAAGGCTCTAATGCGTAGAGAAATTACTTGGAATTCTGGGTATTTTGTAGGGTGTGAGAGATGCTTGGAGGCAGGAGGCTCTGCCTCGTTCTTTTCAAATCACAACAGATGCATGGCAGCTTGGGCTGTGCTCTGAGAACAGGCTATAGTATTTATGCTTTCTGAGCTGAAGTGGGTGATTCAGAAGATTCTTTTGCCTCTTGCTTGGCAGTGTGAAGCAGTGTGTCATACTCGTTAAAAACAAAGACTTCGGAGCCTGACAGCTTGGGTTATAATTATAGCTTTGCCGTGTACTGACTATATGACCCAAGGCAAGCTCTTCACTCCTCTGTGCCTCGGTTTCATCCTTTTGAAATGGGTAATCATAGTAGCCGTCACTTCATATGAAGATTAAATGATTGATATATTTATTAACTTCACACTAGTGCTTACAGTACACAGTAAATGCTGTGAAAGTTTGCCTCTTAATATTGGCAGTGTTCCTCTTAGAATATCCATAGAGGGCTGTTGTCTGACATGAGTATAAATATGAGTGTTTTGGGGGGAAGCAAGAGCAGCTAGAGCGAAAACTAGGGTATTGGTCAGATACATACATACATCATGCAGGGTCCTACCTTTGATCCCACACATACATCAGAACTCCTGAGTAGCCCTTCTTCCAAGAGTCGGTCGCTCTAAGCAAACTGTAGACATGCTGGGCTCCAGCAGTTCAGGGAAGGTGGCTTCCATCTTGTGACTGTTAGATAATTACAGTCCCCCAAATTGCATAACAGAACAGTGTTTCTGTGGACTCCAAATGTCAAGCATTTGCACTTTTCATGCATGCAGATTATATTGTGTTTAATTTGCTGCAGTTTGTTTTGATGAGAGAAAATATTCATGTATTCCTTGGATAAATGGGAAGCAGATCCCCCCCACACACACACACGCACGTACTTTTGCCATGCTTCAGGAAGGGTGGGCATGATGACTGATGAAGAGTAGCTGGAAACAGGTCCTTGGGAGTGCCAGCCTCTTTCCTGGCTTGCTCCAGGAAACCTTTCACAGTTGCTCGGCTCCCACTGATCCTCTCTGCCTCTGATCTCCAGAGCACAGACTGCCACTCAGTTTGGCACTTAATTATACACTGCCTAAGGTAAAATCTCCCTCCCCAATTATAGCCCACTCAAAGTATACCCCTAGTTCTCCCAACAAAGTCCTGAGTGAGACAGTTGATATTTGAGAGGGAGAGTTGAAGTCATAAATTAACCGTTTATTGCCCATGGCCCTTTCAATTTTATCTCCATATCCAGTCTGATGCTCCCTCGAAAGGCATGCAACTGAGCTATTTTCCTTTGTTCTCCCCCCGCTTCTCACTCCACTCCCTCGCAGCAGCAGCATCAAATTTTGTTTCCCCACAAATGCTAGCTTGTGGTTTTATGTTCCTTCTGTCGCTCCGTAGTTTTAAGTGAAAGTTAAATCTTTGATGGAAGGAATGAATTATACATAAATAAGGGGCAAACACATATGCAAATATCCAAAATGAATTCCTAGTTAAAGTAGGCAAAATGGTCTCATAAATTGAATCCTGTGTTTGTTAAGAAAGATAAGGAAATCTGAAGGTTTTGTTTGAGAGATGGGCTAGAAGAGGCAGAATAGTTGTTAAGAACTGTGGGCTTTTGGATGCCTATGGCTTCTGAAGCGTCAAGAGTATAAATATAGAACTTGTAGAAAAGCCTAGGGAAGCAGATGGGACAAGATACTGTCTGCCTAGAAAGGGGAAATCTCTCTCCCTTTATTTTGTGCCTTCCCATGGTCCCCCACCTCAGTGACTGTAAATCAGATTGCTGCCCCCGCTTTCTTGGCTGCACAACACTTCCTGGGTACAATTAGGATTCAGGGTCAAGATTTTTGTGTATGGTTTCCTGCTCACATGCTGTTAAAAGGTGCCATCTTGGATCACGCCTTTTCCATGTGTGTTCAGAATTTTACAGACTGGATTAGAACATACACCCTTTTCAGGTATATGATATTGAACCTGTGCATTTGAAAGTAGGAATAAAATCTCTTGATGGTCAGCTTTGTCATTTTTCATGATTTTGGCCCTGGGATGGAGGTTCATTTTAAATATGTAATAGAGTGGGATCCTGAGTGCCAAGATCTTTTGAGATTTTTTATGATAGTGTGCTGATTGTAAGTATGATATAGAAATTGCTAGATTCTGCTAGGATTTTAAAAATTAATTATGATGCCATGATTCTGGGAATCAGTAAACTATACTACACATTTTCTCTTAAAGGAACATGTGGTTATTCAGATTTGTGAAAAAATTAATTGGTTATTTAGTCTGCAAAACAACTCACAGAGATTATTTTAGGTAGGAAACTCCTCTGGGATGCTTAATATAGGGGTCAGTTGAAAAATCCAGAGAAAGAAAAGCCTGTTCACTTCACATGCAGTACTCTTAGAACCATCTGTTACATGAAGAATGGTAGTACATTTAAATCATGGCTTAATGTTTGGTTTGGGATCTAACAGAGAGTCCACTTGTCCAAATGAATTCACTTCTATCTTTGTCCAGGAAAGTCTTATTTTGACTTTGGGAGCTGAAGGTAATTGGATTAGGATCTTTTTTTAAAAAAAAAAGTCAACAGAGAGGTACCATTCATTCGGTCTCCTGCCATGGTGGTCTCAGACAACTAGATTCTTGTTGCAAGGGAATTTTAATGGTCAATGGTCCTTTCTATACACTTCTTCCCTAAGGGTGTTAGCTAAAAGTGTGGTATTTAATTTTTTTGTTAGCGTTTCTATGTCAATTCCCAAAAAGAGGTCATAAATTTCTGGTAATATGTGAATCATATAGAAAATAATCTGTGGGCTTTTTAGGAAAAGGTGACCTTAATTGTTAGCCCAAGAAAACTAGTACAGTCTTAAATTCTTTCTGTAGTTACTGTTAAGACCCCTCAAAGCATAGGTTACTCTGAAAAATCATAAGCCCACTGTGACTTTTATATCATGTTCTACCTTTTAAGTCAAACTTCTATGTCATATGCAGCCAGGCATGCAGGGACACAGGAGGCAAAGAGAGGGGGTTAAGACTGGTCTGTACCCAGGGTTAGGCTTTTACTCAAGAAGGGTGACCTGCTATCCAAATCCTAGCATCCAAAGACATGTGATACATTTCACTTAGAATGCAGTAGGGATCTTGTTTAGAGGGTTTCCTTGGATGGAGTGGGCCTCAGAGTACAGAAGAAACTGAGTGAGACACAGGACAATAATATTCTTGATATAGCTGGGTGAATATGGATGTCTGTCTTGTTTTAGCAGGATTTCTTCTAGAAGCTAGGGACAAAGGAATGGCTTAGTTCAAGAAACAAACAAATGAGTAGGGCGAGATGGTCTAGTAGTTACTGTGAGCAGCTACCCAACTAAAGTCACTTGAGGGAGAGAGGATTTATTTGACCTTACAGTTGGAGGGGATGGTGAATTATGGTGGGGGCAGTGAAGACACCTAGAGCCTAAAGCAAATGGTCATCTTGTGAACAGAGTTAGAAAGTGGAGAGATAAAGGCTCACCTGGCTTCTTCCTTTATATTCAGTTCGGAACCCAAATTCAGGAAGTTGGACTGCCTCCATTGAGGGTGGCTTTTCCTTGTTTGGTTAAAACTTCCTGGAAATACTTTCATGAACATGTCCTTGAGGTATGTTTTAGTGACGATTCTAAATCTCATCAAGTCGACAGTCAAGATTAACTACCACAGATGGGGACTTGAATGCTCATAGCCAAGCTAATTGGGAACCCAAGCAGAAGATAACGGCTAAGACTGGAGAATTATAGAAGAAACTCGGCGGTGTAGCTTCAATCTGAAATGTCCCCGAAAGTTTCATATGTTAAGCCTTTGGTTGTTAGCCGATGGGCTTTTGGGAAGTGATTGACTCCTGAGCCACCTGGTGTGATAAATGTATTTAAAACTTTGATGGCATTATTGAGAACATGGGGAAATTGAAGACCCACCAATTCAACATTAACTACTTCCTAGTTGGGGAAAGTAGATCACTGGGGCCAGTCTATAGAAAGACACACTTTGTGCTAAGCTACCTCCAGCCTGCCGTGAGGTGAGCAGCTATATGGTTTCATGCACTCTTTGGCATGGTGTTCTACTTTACCGCTCGACTAAAAGTTATGAATCCAGCTAGTCTTGAACAAAGCTGTCTAAAACTGTGAATCAAAATAAACTGTGCCCTTTTAGCTTTATTTTATCAGATATGTGTCACAGTGATGGAAAACTGAAGAACACACCCAGTCCTGCAAATACTAGTATCATTTATACACATCGCACATTTTGTTTAGTCTTTGTAGCATCTCCACGAGAGAGTCTTGTTTTCGTTTACCCACACTAAATATGTATTGTCTTTTCTGGTCATGTGTTTGTGTATTTGTGCGGATATATCCGTGTGTATGTGGCAGATGGGTAGACTTGTCCACGTGTGTACGTGTGTATGGAAAGCAGACATCTATAGCAGGCATCTTTCTCACTTTTCACCTTTATAAGGCAAGGTTTCTTAGGGAATCTGGATCTTACTGTATCGGCTAGAATGGCTGGCCAGGGAGAGGGCTTCTTTTGTATTGCTTCCCCAGGGCTGGGATTACAAAGACACTACCACACCCAGTCTTTTATGTGGGAGCTGTTGATTTACACTCAGGTCTTCATTCAGGTAGCAAGTGTCCCGTAATTTAGCGCAACTCTAATACTATTTACTTGGAGTTAGCCTGACGTCACAGGGTACAGGGCTCTTTCAACCTCAAATAGGTTCCTTAGGTGACATAATTTATGGCCAACTTATTATTAATATAGAAATTTCTGTCACTCTTCTCAGATTTGATAGTTTGGTAAGTTCACAGACATCATTAAGGCACTATTCTTTTGATTATGCATCGTTATATTACACAAGAAAGTTGTAGCCAGTGGAGGAAACACAGGAGATAGATACAGAGATTACATATATTTTCTTCTAGTCAACATGTTTATCCACTAACCTGGACTCTCCCCAAGTCTCTGTTTGCCAGAATTTTTATATAACTTATTTTCTAGCATTTATCTCTTCTCTAGAGATCTGTGAGTGGGAGTGAAAACCTCAATTCTACAATCACATTGAGTACTTCACATGATCAGCTAGCATCTAGAAGTTAGCTAGGGCCTCTAGCATCTTTAACTCAATAGCATACACTCAGGTTGGATCAAAAGAGACTTGTTCTAGCTAGTAGTCACTCCTACCATTGAAGAAATACTAAGAGCTTTAGGGACTCTGGGCTAGGAACCAGGGATATGAGATAAAATATATTCTTTGTGATATCACTGGTAAATCTCTCTTGTTATTTTTATTTTACAGACAGTGAATCTTGGATACATGGAGCTGAAGTGATTTGCTGAAGGCGGCAGAGTTGGGAAGTGAGTGGTACTCCCAAGAATTGAACCTAAGCATGGGTGCTGTCATATACTCTTAGCTACTACTACTCCTGCCTGTATTTCCTCCCTCCCTCTCCCCATTCTCTCTCTCTGTGTGTGTGTATGTGTATATATATGTGTGTGTGCATGTGTGTGTGTGTGTGTGTGTGTGTGTGTGTGTTTATAGACTGGATGGAATGATTGCTAAAACTCTGGCAGTTCCAAACACATGAAACGGTTAGAATATGCCAGGTGGTTCTCAACCTGTGGGCCGCACCCACCCACCCACAACCCGTGGTAACTTTTAAGTTCATGGCCGAGCATGGATTTGGTTGTAATCACCCTGCTTCTAGTGAATCATGCCAAAACTTGCAAGAACTGAACTACTAGCTAGGTCTGGATGCAGGGACCAAGCTGATGACTGGACGGCACATATTGGAGAGATCTCAAGAGCAATGCAAAGGTTTGTGAACTTGGACGAAAGACAGAACTGAAGCCAGCCCACAAAAGGGGACTTGGAAACTGCAGCCAGATGAACCAGGTAGCTTGCCTAATGAAATAGCCACGTTCTCAAAGACTTCAAGTAAGGCCTAGAGCAGTGGTTCTCAACCTGGGTGTCACAAACCCTTTGGGGGCAAGAACAACCCTTTCACAGGGGTCACCTAAGACCATCAGAAAGCACAAGGATTTACATTATGATTCATACCAGTGGAGAAACTACAGTTATGAAGTAAAAATGGAAATAATTGTGTGAATGTGGGGTCACCAAAGTATGAGGAACTGTATTAAAGGGTGGTAGAATTAGGAAGGTTGTGAACCCACCATTATACATACTAAAAAATGGGAACACAGAAAATTAACAAGACAACAAAGGAAACATTCAATCTCAGTATTGCTAACCACCAAGTACTAAAGGTAGTGATGCCAAAGATATTTCTCTTTTTCTTTTAAATTTGGGATAAGTGGATACTATATGCCTTATTCCCATGTGATCAATGGGATTAAGAAACAGACTTTAATGAGCAGGAGGAAGTGTTTGTTAATTAAACTAGAGTATTTGCCTGCCATTTTTCAGGTAATTTGCTAATGGTATCCGGTGAGGAAAGTTGACGATGGAAGAAATTTGGTACAAGTTAAATGTGGGAAAAGATTAGTTCAAAGGTCACCAGATCACAGTGTGTCAATTCCTTAGGCTCAAAAAACAAGTTGTGCCATTCACTACCAATCATTGGCTTATGGAATTTTCCTGTGTGTTCTGGGCAATAAACTCCTGAGTTTCATCTCTCCAGCCCCTATGTTTGCCCAGATAAGAATGTTTCTGTGGACTGGGCCAGCCTTGATTGGTTCTTTTCCGAGGAGACATGAAATTCCATTTGTGATATGGGGACGTGACTTTGTAGTTATTCTTTTAAGGTTAGTCAGTCTTCCGTCTTCACTGATGGCCACATCTTATATTATGTGTCTCTGAGAGAAAAACGTGTTATTACTGGGAATGAAATATTGTGTGTGCGAAAAAGTCTAGGCAAAGTATAGAGAGGAAGAAGTAGCAGAGCCAGCAGGCAGCATAATTTAGAGCAGGGCAGGCTAGAATCCTAAGACACATAAGGCCGACAGTGGAAATGTATCCTTTTGGAGGAGGCTTTTTAGAAGACCTTAAGTGTGAACACCGAATTAAAAATAATTAGGGGAGATGTACCAAGGCATTTTGCAGTCATGAACTGAGTGGAGTCTTCTTAAGTCAAAGGACATCAGGTGGCTTGCACAGTGAAGGAGAAAGAGCCCTGGGTTGGGGCCCAGGGAGTCTGGGTACTAATTCAATAGCTGCTACAAACATTTTCTATGATTTGCAGCAAATTATAGAGCCTCTCCAGACTCTTCTATTCAGCCTCTGTTATAAGAGGAAGTTTGGGCTAAAAGATCAATCCATACTCATGTGAGGCAGCAATTGAAATCGACTCTGACTCCCGTCTTGCTTTTGGGCACTTAACTTTATTCCTATTGTTTGCAGTGAAGAATTTTGACACTGCCATGGGCCAGAGTACAGTCTGCCTTAGAAAATTCTGAGATGGATAACAATTTGTTGTCTTTCATTTCTAAATGTCCCTGGTTTTTGTGTCAGCGTAAATGCGGACTTTACATGCATTAATTTCAGCCTCTACAAAGATTAGTGCCACTCTTTTATAAAGTTTGTTTAGGGCAGATGGAGCGAAAACGGTTGTCAAGAAAAGGACTTTGCAGAGATTGCCGGAATTAGAAAGGGTCGATTGTGTCAAAGTTGATGGAAACCCAGCATCTGTGTGGTTCTCATCTGTTAAGAAAAAGCGATATGTTAAGAAAACTCCCAGTGATCAATATTATTGCCTCTGTTCTTTTTGGTTTTGCTTTTTGGTTTTTCAAGACATGGTTTCTCTGTGTAACAGCCCTGGCTGTCCTGGAACTCACGCTGTAGACCAGGCTGGCCTCGAACTCACAGAGGTTCTTCTGCCTCTGACTCCTGGGTGCTGAGGTTAAAGGAGTATGCCACCATGTCTGGATGGATTCATTCTTATTTTTATAATTGCTTATTCTGTGGCAATCAGTCAGTCAAGTCCTTTGTGTAAATTACATCTTCGATCCACACAATGAATCTATGAACTATTTATTGTTTTATCTCTCCCATTTTTACTGAAAATGAAGCCTTAGAGAAGATGGGGTCATTCCCTACACAGAAAGAGAAAGGAAGTTTGTTTTTAAAAAAAGATGCTGGAAGCTGCAGAGACCATAGGAGGTTGAGATTGAATTAACTGAAGGGAATATTCCTTGGATTTGAAACAAGGATCAACCACAAAGTCCTCAAGAGAAAGCCTGGGTGTCTCCAGTGACTAGAAGTAGTAGCTGATTAACTTGGGCAAGTAACAAGATTCTCATGCTTGGGAATTGAACTTATGTGCAAAGATCTCAAATTTGTTTTGCCCTGTTTTCTTTGGAGACCCCATCATTTCTCCAAAGAATTGTTTTTTATTTCCATTGTGGATTTTTTTGTCAGCAATTAGATACATAAACTGGATTTCTGTAGAGAGAAATGCGGCATATTTACACAGATACATTTGCCTGTGGAGATAAAGTATTGAATCTGATGATAATTCCCCTTTAGGGATGCATTGTAATAAATTTATTGACTGATTTGATGTTCACTGTAGTTGACACCATTTAAATTTATTGATCTTTAAGGCTATTTTTTTGTAGCTTACGTCTGGGCTATAATCAATAATTTTATATTTAGTGTGAATTTAACTGTGACCAAAAGATTGAGTGCTTCTTTGTCATGGCTCTTTATTGTACATAGAACTTATGGTTTCTATGTTGTAACCAGGATAAATGGACAAGGAAGGTTTTCAAGATTCTGCCTATGTGTTTGGAAATGTTACTGTCATTTTTAGCCAGGCCAGGAAGCATAGAATTCAAGGTATTATAAGTAAGAAATATATGCTTAAATATGATGGAAATTATTTAGAAATGGTGTGTTCAGTCTAGTTCCAGCCTTCAAAAAGATCTTCCATTAAACACCCTTAAGAGAAATTCATCTGTTTTCGTAGTAACTTAATTATAGCAAGTTGATTCATTGGCTAACAGTATATTTTGTAGCCATTCATTTATATGCTAATTTCTTCCTGCTGATATATGACTTCCTCAGATATTTAACAAATACCAGTAGAAGAAATTATGTAATTTTAATGAATTCACTTAAATTCGGTATTTATACACCCGTATTTTACCTGTATAATTTTCAGAATTCTTAATAAGACCTTCTATTTCTGCTAATAGGATCCGTTTCTATCCTTTCAGATTACCCTGAGAACTCTAGTTTGGCCCACAACCATTCTCTCTATGGCATTCCTACCCACACTTGTTTTTCTTGAGACAGGATCTCATGATGTTACCCAGAGTGACTTTGAAGTCGGTTCAATGGCTCTTTCTGCCTCAGTCTTCTGAGTAAATAGGAATACAGATGTTGCCACAGGTACAAGCTGACCCTTACTTTTTGATCCGCTCTGAAATTATCTCCATTAAAGTAGTGCTGAAAAAACTGTGCTAAAATAAACAGATGTTATATGTGAAAGGAAAAAAGTTTTGGCTGGTGTGATATTTTGCATGTCTTATTCTTCAGGCGATCATATTGTTGAGAGGTCATGGGTGAAATATCCTCATCATGTCCAAAATGACACCATATCGTAGCAGTCCTCCTGCTCCTCTGCCTCTTAAAGGCTTCCTTCCCCCTTCCATGTTATAGCCTGAGCCTTGGGTATGGGGTTATACTATGAAATTCTCTAAATGACTGAATAAATAAAGTAAACAAATCGAAGAGAACCCTGTTCACCATTTTTAACCATGTTAATGCTTATAAGATTTGTTGATTGTTACCTTGGAATACATAAATAGCTAGACTCTCAGATTTGCTGTATGGTGGCCAGAAAGCCCGGGCCCTAAGACCCATCCTCTGTCTGCCTGTTATGAGCTAAGAACAGGACCTGGCCTTGGTCACAACACTTTCTGAATCTTACTATTTCCATCTACGTATTATGGGATGCTGAATAATGTTCATTCTCAATATGCCCCTGCTCTGTTCCCTGGTAACTGATGGTTAGTTTACATGGCAAAGTAGTCAAGTCCATGTGTAGATAGCTTAAGGCTTTTGTTCTGAATGATCCGGATGAAATTGGTGGTATCATTAAAGTCCGTAGGAGGAGGCAAGAAGACACAGAAGGGGAAAAGACTGTATGATGGTGGAGAGGTTGGAATTATGTGCCTTGAAGGAACAAGGGGTTATTAGTCAAGAAATGCAGGTGACCACTAGAAGCTTACAGGGATAAACAAGTGGTTAAAATGAGGGAAACAAACCAGATTGCTTTTGATCGAAAGACACAATTGTATTTCATATGACAACATTCTTTGCTTTTGGGGGTGGGTAGAATGTTCTTCCACATTATCTCTTGAATTATATGATCTATATTTTACCTTTGTTCTACTTTTCCAGCCATGGACAGGAAGAATGTTTTATCATCCTCGCTAGAATAAGAAACACTAGGACAAATGCCATGATAAACGGCCCCTAATGCTATGGCAATGGGCCCTACAGTGTTGGCGAGGCAATAGGGAACGGTGTGAAATGTGACTATCTAGAGAACTCATGCCCATTCTCACGAGGACGACTTCTACTCAGCTGTGTTGTCAATTACCAGCATAGGGGAATACTCCTCTAGAACTGCTATAGTTTCAGTTGCGGGGGGACAGAACAATTGCAGTAGAGTTTTACTGCATAGCTAAGGATGCTCCTGCATTCATTAGATAGCCCAGTCCGGTCGGATACCCTACAAACCCTTACCTCTGCTGCCTCAGCTGGCACTATACCATTTGTGACCTCGCGTTTTCAAGAAAAGACGGCAATACAGATTTTCAAACGTGACTTCACCTCTATTTTAAAGATTAGGTTTTTTTTAATAACTAGGTACTGAGTTGGGCCTCTAAATTGTGAGTGGAGGCCTTAACATTGCATCAAATTGCATTATTTTATTTAAATAATAATTTAGCAAGTCTCATTTTTTTCCCCTTTATCTTTGATCACCGCCAAGGCCAAATTCAAATGTCTTCATCTAAAGCAAGTGTGGGAATACAGTTGAGAGTCCTGTTGTGGGTCAGTAATGAGATGAAGGAAAGGGACATAAAGAAGACAAAAAAAAAAAAAAGAACCAAGACGCCGTGTCTACGTGTTACCACGTCAATATTTCCAGGGTGTATCTTTCACCTAAAACAACAAACCAGGACATATGATCTGACGGTGAGATTAAGAAGCTGGATGTGAGAATGTCCAGGACAGCCTGGAACACGTGGGACACATGATGACAGAAATGACGTGCTTAAGGGACACTCTCTAACCTTCTGTCTCCATGACAGTCCCCACACCCCTACTCCAAGGACTTTCTGTGCTTACGGATGCTAATACGCTAATACGTTGCTAACTGAAAGCCCCCAGACGGACCTGCCTGCCTGTGAGTTGTAGATGTATAGGCACTCTGGGGTTTGCTATGACTCCCTAAACTTTCAGTTCTGGCTCTTCAGAGAGCCAAGGACCTGGCTGTCTCCACCTTGCCCTAGATCCCTGACTGTGATGGGGAGGAAGGCCTTTAGGCTTAAGATACAGTCCCCTTCAGTGTGCTTTCCTGTATCGGGTGTCCTTGGGCTATGCTGACTTATAGGAGAAAGTGCAGAGGGAAGCGTGCTTCGGCTGAAGTCAAAAGACTTCTCAGAGAATGGTCTGTTTCTGCTTGGGAGTCGTTTCATCTTGGACAACTATTGGAGACCAGGCTGGTGGTTGCTAACGGAGGGGTGTAAAGAAGGCAGTAGTAGTGTCGTGGAGTCTGTTTTCTAAGTCTCAGCTTCCAAAGTGTCTGGGGACCAGGCATCCCAGTTAAAGCCCTAGAGTGGTAGCTAACTTGAGAACAGGAGAGACTGAGGATGTATGCTGGCCTCACAACACGTGTGCTCGATTAGCCACGCTTGTTACCAGCAGGGGCTTTGGCCTAGTTCCTTTCTGAAGCCCTCCAGCTCTGACCTTTCTTTGTTTGCTTGTACTTTAAAAACCCAACCTGAAAGCTAAACACTTTAAATCCCCAAAAGGAGGTCAAGTGGGCGTGTGGCCAGACAACATCTAGAAAGAAAGGCCTCTTCTCTGAGAAAAATAACCTGAAGAGAAACTAAGGATGGGGGCAGACCTTCATGTGGACTCTCTCAAGCTCCTGTGTCAGCCTGATCCTTCGCTAACGTTCATAGACTGATATCCATCAAGAAATACTCAGATCCAGATCCTGTTGAAGACTTTAAGTAAATGCTCACTCTTCTTGGTGGCTTTCCTTATCCACTAACAAGCCAGGTGGAATTGGATTGGAATTTATTAATACTTACCGATTTGATATTTTTAAAATATCAAATTTTAAAAGGTTAAACTTGCATTGGAGTGCGATGTGAGGTGGGCTGAGTTCATGCTCATTTTTGAAATTTGATCTCATACCCAGGCCTTCCAAAAAGAATAGAGGGCAGGGCCTGTTTCAGGAGGCTTTCCCTGGATGCTTACTTGGTCGTTTACTGATCTCCTCTTTCTTTTCGTGGTGCTGAGGCTGGAACCCCAGGCCTAGCACATACAGGCGAGCGCTCTACCACTGATTTACAGTCCTAGCCCGGGGACTACCATACTGAATAAATGCGTCATCGCAAGTCTCAGTTTTGTTGTGCTGCCCTTGGGCCTCGGCTCCCCAGGGGAAGCAGTTCTGTCCACATGCCCTTAGCTTTAGGAAATCCGATGCTGTTCAGATCTGATGTGAAGCAGCAAAAGCAAAGGGCTCTGACGATGACGCATTTTTCTAATGGCATCTGTATAGTGGACAGAGAGGACTTAACAGATGACATCTGATCAGCAAAATATCCCAGGTCAATCCAAAGTAAAGCATCACCGTAAGGAGCCTACCTAGGTAAGCAGGAGTGGGTTTTTTTTTTGTTTTTTTTGTTTTTTGTTTTTGTTTGTTTTTGGCTATTTGTTTATTCTGAAGCTCTTCTGTTCCTCTTACAGGACCCAGGAACACTGAATGGAGAGCATCTCAAACAATCCTGCTGTTGCTAATGGGAAAAGAAAATAGATGCAGACCCTTAACTAAGTCAAGGAGTCCTCTGATGTTGCTTCACGAGAACAGAGAATTTCTGTTACAGCTTAAGTGGTAATTTAAGAATTTATGAGAATTTGAAAATATACCTAATCCATGTTACAAAGGAAAATTATTTGCTACCAATTTTGTCTCAAACTCCTGCTCAGAATCATGGATTTTGGTTGTTTTCTATGGCATTCTCTGGGATATCCAGGTCATACTATAGGAGACCTGCTTGAAGAAATTGGAACCGATATATCTGGCCCCTTGAAACAAAGTCATGATTCTTAGCTCAGAGAAGGTGTGGTCCCTTTGCTTTTATAAGTTTAAGGTAGTACCTTTCATATACTTTAAAAAATCTCTTTCAAGTAATGGTTTCTTCAAACCTAAGCTGAAATGGAAAACCAATGTGTAAAAAAAAAGTGGTTTGTCAGAGCAGGGAATTGGAGTTTCAGAGGTTAGGCGCAGGAGGTCTGGGGCTTAGGAAAGAAGTTTGAAAATCTTTCCCCTAGCACATGGCCATCTGCATTCGCCACGTTTCATCTGCTCTCCATGCACCCACTTAACGTGTATGAGTGACCATGCGTGCCTGGACTGGCTTTTGACCCTGCGAGGGACACAGTGGTGAGTACAGCAGAGATACCTGCCTGTCATGAGCAAACTGAAGTGTGTGTTCCTCAGCCTTCTTTTCTCAAACACCTTACACAATCCACCTGGCAGGGGCGGAACTGTTTGTTTTCCTCACAGCTCTGGGATTGCACCGCCCGGTTGTTTGTCCTGTAGTTTCTTAGTCTGTCCTGAGGCTAATTATCATGGCTAGGGGCACATGACAGAAAACACCACCACCAACAACCAAACGATTCACCTCAGATATAAAGCAAAGAGAGGAGAGAGACAAAGAAAGAGACACAAAATCAGAGATAGAGAGACAGAGACAGAGAGAGACAGAGACAGAGAAAGACACATAGAGTGGGGGTGGAGGAAGGTCCCAATAGTCCCTTCCTGGACATATTCTAATTATCCTACTCTCATTTACTAGGTCCCTTCTAAAGGTTCCATCGCCTCTCAATAGCACCAACTGAGCATAAAGCCTTTAAACACATGGATCTTTGGAAGACATTTAAGATGGAAATCGTAGTAGAACATTTAGTGAAGGGCCAACTAACATGCTCTAGAAGAAGAAGGCATAGCTTGCTAACTAACTTTGGTTTTAAGGTGAACAATAAAATGGTAAAAGAGTGTTGGAAGAGCCTGGATATTTGCTTTGCAATTTCAGAAAGTGTGGCCACGAAAAGTATCTCTAAGGGAAGTTTTGAGTGAAGCTTTGAAGGAAATGGGGGCGCTCACCCTGTGGAGAGTCAGTGAAAGAGCCTTCTGTAACACATTCAAAACTTAGAGGTGGGACTGCACCCTAACACATTTCGAAAACAGCAAGGTTTTTGCTATGGGTCAAAATCAAATGTCAACGCAGAGTTTTGAGTTTGCAATGTTAATTCCAACAATATCTCCTGGGCTTCTGAGTGGACAATAGATTGGCTGGAGGTGAGAATAGAGCAGAGAGACCTGCTCGTTTTTTCCCCAGTGATGATCATTGAACCCAGGGCCTCTGTATGCCAGGCAAAAGCTCTACCACTGAGCTCTACTCCCTAAATTTCCACCCTTGCTTTCTTGAGTCAAAGTCTTGCTATATAGCTCATGCTGTATTTGAACTTGCGATCTTGCTGTCTCTGCCTTCCAAGTCACTGGGATTATAGTCATGAACCAAATGTACTTAAACAAGTTAGGTTTCTGCAATAATTCAGAAGGGCAATAGAATGGATTGGGACAAAAATGGCAGCACTGGGATGTTATTAGTGTTCTTCTCCTATAGGAGGGCCAACCAGAATTGCTCTGGAGTGGGTAAGGAGAAAGACACACACACACACACACACACACACACACACACACACGGGGAGAGAGAGAGAGAGAGAGAGAGAGAGAGAGAGAGAGACAGAGAGAGAGACAGAGAGAGAGACAGAGAGAGGGGGAGGATAGAAAAGACAGCAGTGACAGCACTGACATGGTTTTGATCTCACGTCTTCAATGAACTAAAATGGGAAGAAGGAGGGATTAGAAGGGCTTACACCTGAGGGTGGAATAGGTGGGGTTGGATGGGTAGAGAGAGTATGAACAACTTGTTGAGGTGTCTGTCACACAGCCAGATAAATATGTCTGCTAAGCATTTGGATGTGTGCATATTTTAAGTCTGGACAAAATTGAATCTGAATATTTGCATTCTCCCATGCTCTTGTAGTAGATATGTGATATGTCAGAAATCCATCAGAGAATTATCGTTGTATAGAAGGCACATGCCCAGAGGGTTTGTAGCTTCCTGTCCCAATCACTTAAGACCACTTTCGAGTTGGCATCGAAACTCCCTTGATTTCACCCTTCCCCAAGTGGGATAGATAAACATGTTCACAGTTTCTTTCAAGGGCCCTTAGGGATGACATGTGAAAGTAGGAATTATAGTTCCACAGAACTAAATTTCATAATCTTGGATCCAGAACATTGGATTTTAATTGTAATGACCTCCTTGGAGGGCCAAAAAAACTTTGGGATAAAGCAAAGAAAATTTGTTTGGCCACCAAGACTGCCTTTATAGAACCAAGGGCACAACACAAAGCTGGCATTAGCCCACATTGTAAATGACTTTATCAAGAGGAAATCCTCTTCAAAGGAATGTTCGGGGCAGTTAGGAGAGGAAAAGAAGCCAAAAAGCAACAGGCAACTCTGGGAGGAGGGGTGTAAAGTAGCTTTGCCTAGACCAGAGGAGAATGTTTTCATGCCCAGGCCTTCAGTGTGTCAGTTCATGCCAGATGGGTAACTTGCTTCCCTGGATTCCAGTAGCCGGACCCTAGAGGAACTGCACAGTCCAGGGTTCAAAGCATGGGAACTGGAACAAGGCCACTTGTCAGTCAGTGCAAACAAATCTGCTGTCTGGAGTGCGGGAGGTAGGGAAGAAGAGGAGGTCAGACAGGAAAAGGATGTTGATAAAGTACAGGAAATAGCATTTTACTTATTTATTTTCTTTGACAAATGCATACATGTGTATAATATATTTTGTTCATTTCCACTACTTATTCTTCCTTCTCATACCCCTCCCACCCCCGCCAAAGCCATTCTTCAGGAAAGGGTATTATTGGGCGCTCTCCCAGGAAGGACAGTTAAAGACTCTGAGTAGTCGATGGCCTTTGAATAATGAGGTGGATTTGGCTAGGCCAAATAGGGAAGGAGATAATCCTAATAAGGGAAATGGCATGAGCAAAGGGAGATAACTCTAGGGAATAGTAAATTAAACTGGGCAGCCTTAAAGAAAGTGGAAGTGTCTGAAAATGGAGGTCATGCAGTTAAATATTCTCTGGAGTCAGACTGATATTGCTTTGAAGCCTATACCTGCAATTTACTCTGTGACTCTGGGCAAGTTATTCAACCCGCTTTATCCTGTTTCCTCAATGTAAGATGGAAATAATAAAATAATTGCATCATATGATGTTTGTATTTAATGATGTAATATCTAGGTTTTAGCACAGTTCTACTTAAGGATTTGGCATAATTCTCTCTTACCTATCAGCATGACCAATAAAGATAAAATAGTGAAAGAAGTCATATAAAGCATTTTATGATAGGTATCCTCTTGTTGAGGGATTATGAGTAATTTGTCGCTATTCTATAAAGATTCTTACACTAGTAATTAGGAAAACACAACAAAATTTCCTGCCTTTTAAAGAATGTCTGAAAGGAAGTGGAAGACACTAAAATCACAAAAACAGATCATAACTAAGTTATTAAGTACTGTCACACTGAGAATTTCAAACTATGTGTCATGAACTTTAAGAGGCAGTGAGTGTTCTTCATTCCATGGAGCCTGGATTTAATTTTCTGTAGAAAATACTCATTATAAAAGCACATATTTTAGAACTAAGTAAATTACACATTAGGTAGGTAAACTATAAAAAATTATTACAGTGGAGACATTGAAATTATGCTGCCAATATTTTTGTTCATAACTTTAGTGAAGTTGCTTTGCCTTCTGTGTGCATGGGTGCAAGAGGAACTATTAAATCTGTCTTTGCAGCTATTCATCTGTAAGAATTCTCTCTATACTTTACAAAGAGAATAGAACTGAAAATTAAACAACACAATTTCAATATACAGCGCCCTAATCCTTGATTGCAGATTTGTGTATTTATCAGGAGAGCCTCATTTTCCTCACTGATTAATTTTATAACACATAACTATCATTATTGGAACTTGAAAATAAATTCACGTTAATGTAATTTTGCCTGTTTTATACACCAGGATTCTGTGTCATATTTTCTTTTGGGAAAGAATCTGTCTGTTTTTGAAAAAAAAAATATAAAAAAATGCTAAAAGCAAAATTAGGGAATTGGGCAGCTTTGAATATTTTGGGATAGAGAAATACAAATGTTTGATCTCTGTTTTTGGAAATTTTATTTGGCAGAAATGTGAGAGATAGACTTGGTCTTAGATAGATAGATAGATAGATAGATAGATAGATAGATAGATAGATGTAGTCTTTGATAGAGATAGACAACCAATTAGTAGTTAGAGATACATGTCTGTAATAGATAAGGTTTTTAAAATTAGATTTGGGGGTGATCCAACTAGACTAGATAAAGCTTGCAAATTTATGATACAAACCATTAATAAAGGTAGATTTTTTCTTTTTTCTTTTTGAGATTATAATATAATTACATCTCTTCCTTTCCTCCCTCCAAACACTCCCATATACCAGTCCATTTTTTCTTTCAAATTTATGGCTTCTTATTTAATTAATTGTTATTAAATGCAAATATGTATGTATATATATATGTATATATGTGTGTGTGTGTGTGTGTGTGTGTGCGCGCGCACAAATCTTCAAAATTATAACCTGCTCAGTCTGTATAATGCTACTTGTATGTATGTTTTCAGAAATGACCATTTGGAATTAGATGTTCTTCCCTGGGGAAGGCTATTTTCTCTTTTCTCAGCTTCCCTTAGTTACCTATAATGCTTTGTGTAGGGTTGAGACCTCAGGGTCTTTTCCATGTACATATTGTCAT
The DNA here is from genome assembly GCF_903992535.2 of Arvicola amphibius. Classification (NCBI taxonomy): domain Eukaryota; kingdom Metazoa; phylum Chordata; class Mammalia; order Rodentia; family Cricetidae; genus Arvicola; species Arvicola amphibius. Next base: position 112,461,205 of record NC_052065.1, read on the forward strand.
GTCTATTGGTACTGTTCTTATTCATGTTTTTGAGTCTTTATTGGTATGGTTTACTATGAGATTGTATGTTCCTGAACATGCTATTTATTTGGGTCAGTACTCTTTGTGTCAAATGACGTCATGATGCCAATTGAAAAGAAAAATTGTTTCGCCTCTTTGTTTGGGTTTTCAAGTCAGGGTTTCACTGTATAGCCCTTGGCTGTCCTGAAACTCACTCTTAGATCAGGCTGGCTTCAGACTCAGTGATCCTCTTGTCTCTGCCTCCTTTGCACTGGAATTAAAGGTATGAAGTAACTTGGTTTCTTGGTCTTTTATAGCGAGTGAATTGATATTACAGGTAGTCAGGGCTTCCCAGCATAATTTTGGAATCAAGCTAGGTGGATATTGACAGATTCGTGTCAAGCACTCATTCAACTTTACCTGTGTAATTAAGCAGCCATGGGCGAATCACATGTTCTAAATCTGTCATAGATTACAAAGGCTTTTTGTTTTTACCAGTGGGAATACATGCCAGAGAGAAATGAATTATACCTGTAGCACAGAAACCACAGTATGAATAAAGAAAATGGATTATATGCTCACAGAGATCTTTTACCTAACATATTTTGATATGGATACAGTTTTGAAACTGAAAAGTGATGGAATTTTAGAACCCAGCCCATATAGTTAGTTTTACCAGTTCCAACATTCAATCCTAAGTCGTATTTGATATAGATTTCCGAATTTAAGTAATGCCAGTATCCTTCCTGTGACATGGCATTTTTTTTATAATTCCACTCAGATTTTAAACTATTCTGTTCACTTGTCTAAATCAAGGGGATTTGACACACAGAAGGAAAATTAACTTTACCTGTTACAGCATGTGCGCATGCAAGTGTGTGTGTGTGTGTGTGTGTGTGTGTGTGTAAATGCTTGAGTTTTGAGGTAAGATCAGTAAGTTGAAATTTTGCCCCACTCTTTCACGTTTGTGGTTTGCGCACTTCTTTATTTTTCCTCAAATATATTTGCATACGTAGACTATACTTGTGCAATGTGGATCTGATAACTAGACCGGAAAGAAAATGATCTTTGTTAGAATGTTACAGTGTGAAAAGTTTAAGCAGTGTTTGTTACAAAGTTGGTATTTACAGTTGGGGTGTATGGAAGCTTACACAGCATGGCCATGTTTTTTGTTCCCTTTGTATCTTTGCCAGGCATCTCATTTATAACATTTTAGAAATGGCATCTCCTTCAAATTGGTAAATGGATCTCAAGATCCAGACAAACTTAAAACATGCTCTTGCCATGAAAGTACAATTTGTAATTTTATCTCAAAAAGTCTACAGCAGATTGAATATTCCTTATTTAAAAATGCTGGCGACCAGAAGTATTTGGGATTTCAAATTTTTCTAGTATTAGACAGAGTTATATGTGTTTAATAAGATACCTTGAGGATGGAACCCAAATTTAAACAAGAAATATATTTATGTTTCATATATATTTCATATACACAGCCGGAAAGTAATATATTATAGAATTTTTCATTCTGAATTGGAGGCATGTTGAATTTTATTTTTTTTTTCATTTTTAGAGGCGGGGTTTCTCTGTAGCTTTGGTGCCTGTCCTGGAACTAGCTCTTGTAGACTGGGCTAGCCTCAAACTCACAGAGATTTGCCTGCTTCTGCCTCCCGAGTGCTGGGATTAAAGACGTGTGCCACCACCACCCAGCCTTGAATGTTAAATTTTAACTTCTAGAGCCATGGTTCTCAACCTTTCTAATGCTGCGACCCTTTAATACAGTTCCTCATGTTGTGGTGGCCCCAACCATAAATTTATTTTCACTGCTACTTCGTAACTGTAATTTTGCTACTGTTATGAGTCATAATGTAAATATTTTTGGAAATAAAGGTTTGCCAAAGGGGTGGTGACCTACAGGTTGTGAACCACTATTCTAGTATAATGAGACCAAATTTTATTAAGGTTACCACCAAATTGGGAACAATTAAATACCATCCAGCTACAGATAAGATTTTTAGTATAATCATTTACTTTTTCAGGGTCTCAATTTTTACCACAATCTTGAATGGAGTGGTACTAAATGTTTGTAATTGCAAAAAAAAGTTAGAAAGACCTTAAATTAGGCATTAGATTATGTGATATCTAATATATTAAAACCTTGTCTCGAAAAAACAAAGAAATGATTAAAATGTATAATCATTGTAGATCACTTTTAGAAAATTAGAAAATACCTAAAGAAAAATAAAACACATCACGATCTCATTCCCTTGTGTGTGTGTTTGATGCTAAGAACTGAACCAAGGAAAGTGGTTTCCATCACTGAGCTATCTCTCCAGCCCAAGCAATCCTATGACTGAGCCATAGACTCTTCCCATGGTATCTGCTTTTTAATAATGAAGGCCCCATATGAAAGTGTTTCCTCCACATGTGTAAATAGAAATTCAGAAAGTCAAAACACGACTTAATGTCACAAAGTAAAACAGTCAATTAATGAGAGTTCCATGGCTGTGCCTTGCATTTAAAGTATACGAGTTGCCCATCCCAGGTCTCATTCTGTCCCACATCCCAAACAGGCAAAGCAAAAGCACAGTGCCAAAGCAACCGGCTAGAGAGGTGCTGATCACTTAGGCGATCTTTCGGGCTTCATGGCCCACATGATACATCGTCATCACTGAGGCTGATATGCAGCAGAGCAGGCAGCTTCTTTTCTGTAATAGAAATAGACATTCTATTCAGCATTGGACGGAGATGAAATGGATAACACTAAAATCTTACTGGATATGAGAAAAGGAAAATGATCTTTTCTTCATTTTTTTAATCCATTTTACATAGCAAACACTGTCTCCCTTCCCTCCCCTCTTCCCCCTCGCCCCCCACAGTCCCTATTCCCCTTCGACTCCTCAGAGAGAGCAAAGCCTCCCAGGAAGAGTCAGCAAAGCTGTGTCTACCAAGTTGAGGCAGGCCAAGCCCCTTCCCCCTGTAGAGGTATTCCACAATAGGGAATGGGCTCCAAAAATGGACTTCATGCCCCAGGGATGAATCCAGGTTCCACTGCCAGTGGCCCCACAAACTGCCCAAGCCACACAACTGTTATCCACATTCAGAGAGCCCAGTTAGGTCATGTGCAGGCTCCCCAACAGAGTCAGTGAGCTTCCACTAGCTTGGGTCAGCTGTCTCTGTGGGTTTCCCCATCATGATCTTGACACCCCGCCCCCGCTCATATAATCCCTCCTCTGCCTCTCTGACAGGACTCCAGAGGTTTGGTTCAGTGCTCAGATGTGGATCTCTGCATCTGCTTCCATCAGTTACTGGATGAAGGCTCTATGATGACAATTAGAGTGGTCACCAGTCTGATTACAAGGGAAGGTCAGTTCAGGCACCCTCTCCACTATTGCTAGGAGTTTTGGCTGGGGTCATCCTTGTGGATTCCTGGGAGTTTCCCTAGCCCCAGCTTTCTTCTTAGCCCCATAATAGCTCCCTATGTTAAAATATCTCTTTCGTTCAGGCTGCTCTTTAACAAATCTCTTATCCTGTCTCTACCTTCCCATCTTAACCTTGACTTTATGAGTAGACAGCTACTCATCACACAGAACAGAGCTAGGCCTCTAAAGATGTATCAAAATGAGGTATGTTCTCCCTTTTATGGAGGTTAAAGGCCAATGAGAATGATAGGCACCAAATAACTACGCCAATGAACAGTTGTAAAAGGTATACTCCTGGAGGTGCCATTATGAATACTTTCCTTTTTATGGAATTAAAATATTGAAAGTTATATTTTGCCCTTATAACCTATGAAGTTACATGCTATTTATATAACCTAGGCTATACAGTGTATTCTGTGAATACATTGTATATTCATATACAATGCAGTACTCACAGACTACCTATGTAGTACCTGATGGATCCATGACTGTCTGTGGCAATCTTGGCTCTCCCCCTTTTACCTCATCTGCTGATTTTCGACCCGGTGGGAGAGCTGGAGTTTCACTGTGATAAGGTAGGAGATGGCGGAGCCCTGGTCCTGAGATAAGCTATCTGCCCAAAGGCTACTGCTTAATCTCAGAAGGCAAGAATAGCGCCAGGCCTCCACACCACCTGCCCCTTTGAAAGTTCTTACAGCTGCTTGGTCATTATCAAGATAGAGATCAGTTGTTCTAAAATGCAGCTCTGAGGCAGGAGGGTAGCTTCTTGGAAACTAAGATAGGGGTGGAAACTTGAAGAGGCACCTCAAGCAGTGATTCTGAAGCAGTTGGAAAGTGTTCCTCCCCACTCTTCCCACAGAGCTGCTCTTTGTCTCGTGGCCGATTTCTTCTACATGAATAACTCCCCTTCTGTGGCCAGACCCAACAATCCAGCATTCATCGTCGTGATAAAAATAGAAAGTAGCAGCTATTGATTTCTCATGGCAATCAGTTCTATGTCTGTCTTCTGAGTTCTTGAATACATATGAACTAAACGAGCAGGGCCATCATATGGAAGGGAGTGCCACATGCGGATGGGAGGTAGATATTTTGGCAATAAGGAACACTAAAGGACGGGGTGTGCCTGCTGGAGCTCACATTATACCTCCCTGGGCCCTGGGTGCCAGGCCTGGAGGTGTAGGGTTCAGTGTTTGCTTTGCTGACTGGCCTTCAGTGGTGCTTTGGTCTTAGTCTTTGTTTTTCTGCTCCTCCCTCGGGGACTGGAAAGGTTTACGCTATGCCTTTGATCCTTGGATGTATGGAACTTGGTTTTGATCCGACAGAGCTCCCAGCTAAGAGGTTGCCTTAAGTCTCAGAAGGCAGTTTGCAGCTGGGCTTTTGAGAAACACTGGAATTGTTAAGACTGTGGTGACTTTGGGAGAAAGACTAAATACATTTTACCTCATGAAGGGGGTAGAGGCTTCTAGGGGGTCAGAGGTAGCATGCTGTGGTTTCTAATATACCGGCCCTGAAGGCCTGTGTTTTAAAGGCTGAGTTGCCAAGGTGAGTAGGAGGAGGTGGTGAAAGTTTTAAGAAACAAGGCCCTGTTTGGAGGAAGTTAGGCCACTGTGCATCAGGCCCTTAAAGGAGATGTTTGGAACCTTGCCCTTTCCTGTCTCTGTCTTCTGTTTCCTTTCCTGCCTGCTGTGAGGGTAACATGTCTCCTTTGCCATGTGTTCCTGCCATGTTGTCATGTTTTACCCAAAGCTACATAGCCAAGTAACTGTGGGCTTAAACCTCCAAAACCGTGAGTGCAACACATCTTTCATTCTGAAGGTGAGATTTTATGCAGTTATGGTGGGAATGTGTGCAAGCATGATTCCACAGCAAACACGATTCCCTAGCAAACATGATTCCACAGCAAACACGATTCCCTAGCAAGCATGATTCCACAGCAAACAAGATTCCACAGCAAACACAATTCCCTAGCAAGCATGATACCACAGCAAACATGATTCCACAGCAAACATGATTCCACAGCAAACACGATTCCTTAGCAAGCACGATTCCACAGCAAACATGATTCCACAGCAAACACGATTCCCTAGCAAGCATGATTCCACAGCAAACATGATTCCCTAGCAAGCATGATTTCACAGCAAACAAGATTCCACAGCAAACATGATTCCACAGCAAACACGATTCCCTAGCAAGCATGATTCCACAGCAAACACAATTCCCTAGCAAGCATGATTCCACAGCAAACATGATTCCACAGCAAACACGATTCCCTATCAAGCATGTTTCCACAGCAAACACGATTCCCTAGCAAGCATGATTCCACAGCAAATATGATTCCACAGCAAACACGATTCCCTAGCAAGCATGATTCCACAGCAAACAAGATTCCACAGCAAACACGATTCCCTAGCAAACATGATTCCACAGCAAACACGATTCCCTAGCAAGCATGATTCCACAGCAAACAAGATTCCACACCAAACACGATTCCCTAGCAAGCATGATTCCACAGCAAACATGATTCCACAGCAAACACGATTCCCTAGCAAGCATGATTCCACAGCAAACAAGATTCCACAGCAAACACGATTCCCTAGCAAGCATGATACCACAGCAAACATGATTCCACAGCAAACACGATTCCCTAGCAAGCATGATTCCACAGCAAACATGATTCCACAGCAAACACGATTCCCTAGCAAGCATGATTCCACAGCAAACATGATTCCACAGCAAACATGATTCCCTAGCAGCTGCAGTCCTCTGCTCTGGGCCTATGCAAGTCCAGGCCTGTCACCAGCTAATCATGGGCTGGGACAGGCCTCATGGCTCCCTACCTATCTTTGCTGAGCTGTTCCTAGCTGATGGATTCTGGGGGAAGGGCAGTCATTGCCTTCAGTTTTGTGCTCTATGAGGAGCCCCCAAAGCTCTAATGGACAGGTTCAAAGATAGGCCTCATTCAAAGCAGTGGCCCACAAGACAAAAACATATGATTGCGGGAAAGAACCCTGTAGGACAGAAGGAATATAAGACAGGATGGGTATTAAGAGTACGTTCTGAGCGATCTGCCTGGAGATGAGGAGAAAACGCGGACGCCCAGCACCTGGTGGCACAGGTGGGTCTGGATCCATGGCCCTGCTGCAGTCACAGTCAGCCTTGATGTCCTTGGCTCCTCTTACCATTGAAGGTCAAGAGGATAGGGTGCAGAGAGTCGGCCCCACCCCACCCTGGCTGCAACACCAGGGAGAACTGACCTAGCCGCTCACCAGCTGCAGCACTTGGGAGAATAGGCCCTGTATCTCAGCTGGGCAACACAGGAGAGCTGACCCTGTCAAGAGAGGTGCCAGTGAGTTGGCTCTTAGAACCAAAGCATGGGAGACCTGTCCCTGCCTCTCATCTGCCATATGGTCTGATGGGTAAGGGAAAGGTGACCCCCACCCCCCCCACCACCCCTTACCACACCTGTGGCAGGTGGGAGAGCTGGCCCTGAGGTTATGAGAGCGAGCAAGAGAGCTGTCCCTGCCCTTCACCAGCTGCCACACTCAGGTGAATAGCCCCTGAGCCTGGCCCTCGTGCTGTAATTGTGGGTGAGCTGGCCCTGGAGGCATGAAAGGAGGAGAACTGGGCCCACCCCTTGCTGTTTGCTGCCAGAGGGTGAACTATCCCCGGGGCAGTGCTGGAAAAGTTTACCTGGCGGTGAGGCTGAGGGACAGCTGGTGGGCTGATCAACCCTGTAAGCACCCAAGCCCAGAATCAGGGCTCTGAGTTGACCCATCCCAACATTTCCCCCATCTCTGATCTACTGGAGCATGTGAAGGGGCCCGTCCTTCACATCCAAAGCTGCAGGATCTCTACGACACAGGGCAGTAACAGGATATCCAAAAGGAGTCCCTGTGAGGACCCCAGCATTGATGGTGTAGCAGAAACCAGAGGCCTTGAATCCGACCAATGACTCATCGCAGTGAACACTTGCAAGTCAAGATGTGTGGACAAAGGGTAAAGCTGTGTGAGTCACCGTGTCACACTACAGCTTCCATGGTGCCATTTTTCTTCTTTTTTCTTTTCCCTTAAATTTTATTTTGTCTTGTGTGAAATGTTGCAAGGGCAGGGGGCAGATACGAAGGGATGGGGGGGGTTGGATGAATGGGATCGAGATTCATGATGTGAAAACCAAAAAGAATAGGTAAAAAGTTTAAAAACCCCAAACCACATTAATATATATACAAATTGTAAACTGTAAAAAATAAAGTTAAAAAAGAAAGCTTTAGAATTTAGAAAAAGAGTAGAAAATACACCATATACATGAATGAAATTGTCAAAGAACAAATTTAGTAAATACAAATGGCTATATGAATAATTTTATTTACTGTTTATTATCAGTCTTTTCATGTTTGCCATTTCAGGTTTCATTTTCCACCCTCTGTTTTGATTGTATGAAAAGGACTTGATAAGATCAGTTATGAAAATCTATATAGTGGCCCTTTGTAAACGAGAAATGTCTTAATTCACCTCACAGCCACTGGTGGAGACTCTGCTCTGTGACCAGTACTGAGCTAGATGCTGGGAGAGTACACAGGACAAGGCAGGCACAGTACAAGCCTGAGTTGCCAGGGAATTTGTACACCAGTGGAGTTGACACTCAGTGATAAAGAATATAGAATAAGTTCAATATGATATCATCTGGAGAAATTTTAATTATGTGCAAACATACAAGAGATATATGGGAATGCAACAAATTAACAGTTTGACAACTACAAGCTACCGAAAGACCTAATGCTGCATTAATACTCAAAGCCAAATATTCCCATTACAGAATTAACTTGAGATATAAGAACAAGTCTGATAGTTTATTTTAAAGTTTAATTATTACCATACTTGCATTATGAAACATTTTAGCATTTAACAATTGTACATTCCTCTGTTCCGTTGTAAAAGACTATTATTTTTAACACTGTCAGCTTCTGGATTGTTCCTGTAGACAATCAATTATAGGGGTATATGAATAAATTAGTTACCCACAGTTGACAAAAAACCAGTACAATAATGTAACGAGAATAATAAAAACCCAGAGGCAGATGACGGGTTCAACCTGAAGATCAGAAAAGCAAAGGAGCCAACCACTAGAGACCTTTTGCCTCTACCAAATCTTCAGAACGAAAGGACAAGATCCTGTCTCTACGAATCCTCAAACTCCACACTCCACTAAGTTCCTGTCTCTTCCCCTTTATATTCCTCTCTCTGCCCAGCCATATCACTCCTGTCTCCACCTCCCTAGTGCTAGGATTAAAGGCGTGTGAGCTCCATCTTGCTTTTAGACAGATTCAATCTTGTGTAGCCCAGGGCAGACTTGAACTCAAAGAGGTTTGTCAGCCTCTGTCTCCCAAATTTTGGTATTAAAGGTGTGTGTCACCACTCCCTGGCCTGTATGGCTGACTAGTATGGCTTCTTTGCCCTATGATCTTCAGGCAAGCTTTATTAAAACACAAATAATATACCACTATACAATAGCAAGCTGTTTTGAAGATGTCTCAGTTTTTAAAAACGTTTTCTTTCTAATTATATTCTTTGTATTTTCTACTGTATATGGCATTAATGATGCAACTTCATGCATATGTTACAGTTTGCACCTAACATCTCCTCCCAAGGCACATGTGATAATGGATTGATCTCCAGGGCTGTAACACTTGGGAGATGGTGGAGCTTTTAGCAGGGGGTCCTAGTGGGAAGTCTTTAAGTTGTTGGAGGGATGTCCCCAAGTGGGGTTGTAAGACTGTAGTCTCTTCGTTTTTCATATTTCCTGGTTCTGTGCTGAGTGGTTTTTCTCTGTCGTGCATTCACACTATAATGGAAAATTGACTAATATACTATGATTATAACTGGGTTTCAAGTTTTTGAAACTTTTGACACAGTGATAGTCAAATGCTAATATTGCACTTAACCCCCCACCCCAAATAGGATAAATTTCCAATAGAATTTGTTTTTTTTTTCTTTACGTAAGGTTTTGAAGACTGAACCCAGGATCATAAACGTGATAAACAAATGCTGTGACTCTTTTTTTTATTGTCAAGAAGTCTTTTGTTTTCTTGCAGTGCTGAGATTAAGCTCAGCATTTACATATAATCCACAAGCACTCGACCACTAAACTGAGCTACACCCCCAACTCAGGCCATTTTATGAAAAGGCTTATTTATAGCCTAAATTAAATTAAATAACTGAAAATTAAATTGAACACTTAAATATGATCTTGTTTTAGTTTAGAAGCATATAAAGATGTAAAATAACTAAAAGTACTAGAATTATCATATACTTTAATCTACATTATTTGGGCTGGCAGTATTATTTATTTTTATAAACATTATTACAAAAAGTATGTATTCTTCTTACATATATAGTGAACATATTTTTAAAATGTATATTGGTGCTTAATCTATTATACTGTTTACTTAACTATGTCACTATGTATATATGACTATACATACTCATTATGATTATCGGAAATTTAGCTTCTTCAATACTTATGCAATAATAAAAGTGTGTTTATGTTTCAAGTGGATGAAAATTTTAACATGTAGATAACATTAAGATAATTATGTGGAATAATTATCTAGAGTGCCTGCCTCTATTGAAAATTAATATATAGATGTTAATAATAATTAAAATTGTCATGCCCTGATCATGTACAAATTCAGGGAAGTCAAAATGACATTGGTGTCACCAGTAACTATTTTATTTTCCAAAACCTTAGTCCAAATCAAAAATCAAATTAAAGGTTTGACATAAATAGGTAGGACCAAACCAGATTCCCTTTTCCTATTTGATACATTTATAGGTGTTGAGGTTATAATATATATATATATATATACATATATATAATCAAATTCCCTCTTAGTATGTAATATTTGATAACTAGAATTTGAAATAATTTGGATATATTTTGAAAAATAAGAATATTGTGTAAAAAAAAACTTGTGTTTTAACCAATGCTTCCACTTTCCCCTTTGTTTTTGCCACGGTTTAGGCAATTTCTTTTTTTTTAATTTATTAAAAATTTTATTAAAATTTTCCACCTTCTCCCCTCCTCCCATTTCCCTTCCACTCCCCCACCCCTTCCCCTCCCTCTCCAGTCCAAAGAGCAGTCAGGGTTCCCTGCCCTGTGGGAAGTCCAAGGTCCTCCCCACTCCATCCAGGTCTAGGAAGGTGAGCATCTAAACAGACTAGGCTCCCACAAAGCCAGTACATGCAGTAGGATCAAAACCCAGTGCCATTGTCCTTGGCTTCTCAGTCAGCACTCCTTGTCCACCACGTTCAAAGAGTCTGTTTTGATCACATGCTCCATCAGTCCCAGTCCAGCTGGCCTTGGTGAGCTCCCATTAGATCAGTCACATTGTCTCAGTGGGTGGACGCACCCCTCGCGGTCCTGACTTCCCTGCTCGTGTTCTCCCTCCTTCTGCTCCTCATCTGGACCTCAGAAGCTCAGTCCTGTGCTCCAGTGTGGGTCTCTGTCTCTATCTCCATCCATCGCCAGATGAAGGTTTTATGGCAATTTCCCACCATGCTCTCACAGGCAGCCTTTGGGTGTTCCCCCAGTTCCGACAGCCTGTCTCAACCTAGCCACAGATGCTGCACTTAGCAGTATTTTTACCCAGGCTATGATCTAGTTAAGATTTTTACACTGTTTCTTCGGGCAGCACAAATGGCCCTAGGAGACATAAAGATGGACATATGGGTGTTAATAAATCTTCCTATGTCACAAATTATTTCTAAGAAGATTTAATGAAACAAGCATGTTCATACTTAATCCTGAACACCATTTATATTTACAATGGTCTGCCCAGAAGCAAAAGAAAATGTATGTAGGATTTGCTTGATCACCTTTGAAAAATATTAATATCCATCTGCTTATGTTTATGGGTCTCAAGACATAAACAACAAAAGAGTCAATTCTATGGGACACTGTCAATACTAGACAATGACCTTTGCTTTATCTTTTAATTTTGTTGTTGCTTTGGCAGATTATAACAAGATAAACTATTTTCATGAGCTATAATTGATTTAATATTTGACAGGTGGTCAGGGGACCTTTTTCCAACAAATTTCTGTGATGTAATGACTTGAATGCACATCATCGGCAACAGTAAGAACAGACTACAAATATGTATTGGTTTTGTTAGAAGTAACTGAAATAGAAATATTAATAAAACAATAGAAGAGGGTTAGTTTACTGAGTACAGGGATTACAAACTGATTATGGTATTAACAGCTTGTAATACAAGACCAGGAGTGTTGGAATCAAATAGCTCTGCTATTAACTCATTTTGAGAATCAGAACAAAACACCTAAGCCTTTACTTACTCTTCTCTAGCATGGAGGCTCAGATGAATCTGTTTCATAGAATTGTCCTGAGGATTGAAAAAATCAGTGTTAGGTACTTAGCATGTTTTTTTTGCCACAGATGCACTAAATAAATGGTTGAATCATCATTTATTATATGTAAACTTCATTAAAGACTCACTTATGGCCCTTATTACTGATGATCTTGTATCTGAGTTGTAATAATAGCTAAAATACTAAACACCTTGAAGAAGAATGCATGTCCCTTTCTGGCCCTTTAGATCCTAATACAATGAGTTAGCACTTATTTAGTGTAGATAATCAGACTAAACAGGTACCTTTCAAGCATTTTTATACATGGCTCATTGAGATATTATCATACATCAGCTAGAATGGATACATTTAAATATGAACATTTTAATAGCAATGTTTATTTGTGTTACTATATAAATATTTGGTTATATATATATAGTGTGTGTTTCTATATATTTTGTGATATTAGAGCTTGAACAAGGTATATTGTATTTCATAATCCAATGAATATTCACAGTTGAATTGAGAAAGTTTTGAAAGACAGGCTTCACTGTGTGCAATGAACTCTGATTATTTTCTTTCCTACTCAATTTCACTTAATTGATTGTATTCACTTGGGCCTTTAAATTGATTCAGAAACTCAATAATAAATCTCAAACTATGGTATGAAAATTCCTGTGCTGCACCACCACAGAGTTCTAGATCTCCTCACAAAATTATGTTGGCAGAGTAAGCTAGTAGGGTGCAAACAGAAATTTTGTACAAGAGACACATGAAAGCTGTTTTCAAAGCAGTTATGGACTGAATCTAAGTCCTAGAAATAGGCAGTTCAGGAATGGTGGGGTGGGCTGGAAATGCAGCTCAGAGGGCGTACATATAGGGGGCTCTAGATTCAACCTTGATCTAATGGCAAGAGTCAGGGGTAGAAGAAGCTGGGATGAGAAGGGAGAATTTGCTTTGGTTTTAAAATGATGAATTTTGAATGTGGAAAGCGTCTAATACAAAGCGAAGCTACATGATCCATTCTATCAAAAAATCTAAAAGGAAAAATAGCACCAGGGATTTATTATCTGGAATTGAAGTTGGTAGGCCTCAGTGCTACCTAGATGTGTGTGTTTCTGTTACTTCAGTTACATCAGGTTTGAGAATAGGGAATGAGGAATGGCAAAAGAATTCTAATTGTGAAGGACAGTGTATTCAGTACACGACAGTAACTTGGTTTCCCAGTGGTCAGAAAAGGTAAGTCACATAGTAATAAAAGGACATAGCATTTATATTATTGAATGCAGTGAAATTATCACTGCTTCTAAACCCTTTTAGTTTCAGAATTTCCTAAAGACAGCAGGAAGTAAAATGTTAATTTAACACAGCCTTGTTTTCTGAGTTCAAGACATATTATGAAGCTAAAATAGATAAAAAAAGAGCATTTCTACTGTAGAGAAATACTTAACACAATGAAATAGAATTGAGAATCAAGGCAAAAGCACCAAGTATGTGGTCAAATTATATTGACAAGGATGCATCTCAAAAAACAAGTTCAAGGAAAACCATACATCGACCTAATAAAGAATGAAGTTGCAACTAAAGCCATATATAAACATCAGCTCAAAATAGACTCAAGGAATAGTGATTACATCTGAAAGTATGAAACTCTGAGAAAAATACAAATGAAAGCTTCATGATATTGCATGTGTTTCTCATTGATTCCTAGATATAGCACTAGAAGCCCAGGGAATAAAAGGAAAAATTGACAGATGAGACTGTATCAAATTATAAAAGGCTTTTTGTTTATCAAAATGCAAAAGCAAAACACGAAAGTGAAAATGCACCCTACAAAATGGAAATATTTGCAAATTCTATATTGAACAAAGGGCTATTATTCAGAATATATCAAGATACCTCCTAAAGCTCATCAATAAGAAAATAATCCAATTATAAAATGAATAAATGATATGAATAGGCATTTTTCCAAAGAAGGCATGTATGTAAGTGGCCACTAACATATTTAAAGAGGCTCAACATCACAGATAACTAGAGAAATGCAAATCAAAACCAAAATGAGATACCAGTTCATATCCACAAAGGATGGCTACTTGTGAAACAGAAGTATTGGTGATGATGTGGAGAAATTGGACTTTGTGTATTCTTGAGAATGTAAAATAGTATAGCTTAGTGAGAAATACTATCAGGAAATAGCATGATGGTTCATCAAAAAAACCTAAAAAAATATAAGTACCATGATTAAACAATCTCACTTAATGTGTTTATAAGGAAAAAAAATGTTGGAATTAAGCTCTCTACACAGGTGTGGTGGTGCATGCCTTTAATCCCAGCACTCAGAAGTTTGAGACATGCAGATCTCTGTGAGTTTGAGGCCAACATGGTCTACAGAGTGAGTTCCAGGACAATAGGACTACAGAGAAACCCTGTTCCAGGGGTTGGAGGAGAATAAGAAAAAGGAGCTCTTAAAGAGGCATTTGTACCTTCCATGATTATGTTTGCTCTTTGCAATGTCTAAGAGGTGGAACTAACCCAAATCTTCATCAACAGATAAGTAAATAAAGAAAATTTGTCAACCCTAAAATGGTTTCCTTAATGAAGATATCTTCTTCCCTGCGCCTATATCTGCCCTTCCTCCATCTCAACCCTCCCACTCCCCCAAGCTCTCTCCAGTCTTTCCTTTCTCCCTTTTCTCTCCCCCTCTCCCCTTCCCCCCAATCCCCCACCTCCCCACCCCCATGCTCCCAACTTTTGCCCAGCGATCTTTTCTGCTTCCAATTTCCAGGAGGATCTATATATGTTTTTCTTTGGGTTCACCTTGTTATTTGGCTTCTCTAGGATCATGAACTATAGGCTCAATGTCCTTTGTGGCTAGTGGCTAGAGTCCACTAATGAGTGAGTACATACCATATTCATCTTTTGGGGTCTGGGTTATCTCACTCAGGATAGTGTTTTCTATTTCCATCCATTTGCATGCAAAATTCAAGATGTCATTGTTTTTTTTACTGCTGACTAGTACTCTAATGTGTATATGTGCCACACTTTCTTTATCAATTCTTCCATTTAGGGGCATCTAGGTTCTTTCCAGGTTCTGGCTATTATAAATAATGCTGCTATGAACATAGTTGAACAAATGCTTTTGTAGTATGATTGGGCATCTCTTGGGTATATTCCCAAGAGTGGTATTGCTGGATCCTGAGTTAGGTTGACTCCCAGTTTTCTGAGAAACCGCTACACTAATTTCCAAAGTGGTTACACAAGTTTGCATTCCCACCAGCAATGGATGAGTGTTCCCGTTACTCCACATCCTCTCCAGCATAGGCTATCTTTGGTGTTTTTGATTTTAACCAATCTGACAGGTGTAAGATGGTATCTCAAAGTTGTTTTGATTTGCATTTCCCTGATCACTAAGGAAGTTGGCCATTTGAACTTATTCTGTTGAGAATTCTCTGTTCAGTTCAGTACCCCATTTTTTAATTGACTTGTTTAGAATTTTAATGTCTAGTTTCTTGAGTTCATTATATACTTTGGAGATCAGACCTTTGTCTGATGTGAGGTTGGTGAAGATCTTCTTCCATTCAGTAGGATGCCTTTTTGTCTTAATAACAGTGTCGTTTGCTTTACAGATCTAATGGGAGCTCACCAAATCTAGCTGGACCGGGTCTGAATGAGCATGTGATCAAACTGGACTCTCTGAATGTGGCTGACAATGTGGGCTGACAGAGAATGATAATGGCACTGGGACTTGTTTCTACTGCATGTGCTGGCTTTTTGGGATCCTAGTCTATTTGGATGCACACCTTCCTATAACGTAAATAATGTAAACTTCATGTCTCAAACTTCTGAGTGCTGGGATTAAAGGCATGCACCACCACACCTGTGTAGAGAGCATAATTTCAATATTTTTTCCTTATAAACACATTAAGTGGGATTGTTTAATCATAGTACTTATATTTTTTAGGTTTTTTTTGATGAACCATCATGCTATTTCCTGATAGTATTTCTCACTAAGCTACATTATTTTACATTCTAGGAAGTAAACTGAATGTTAATTTAACACAGCTTTGTTTTCTGAGTTCAAGACATATTATGAAGCTAAAATAGCTCCATAGGCCTGTATGGAGACGGGAGGGCCTTGGATTTCCCACAGGCACCCTGCCCTCTCTTAAGACTGGAGGGGGAGGGAGGAGCGTGAGTGGGGGAGTGGGAGAGGAATGTGAGGAGGGGGGGAAATGGAAATTTTTGAATGGAAAAATAAAAATATAAAAAAAGAAAATTTGGTAGACACACGAGGGAATAGTATTCATACCTAAAAACAAAGGAAATCTTATTATTTGCAACAACTTGAGAAGCACATGAAGACACTATGGTAAGTATGCTCAGCTAGTCACACAAAGACAAATATGATTGATTCTGCTACATACATGAAGTATCTAGAGCAGTTGTTCTCAACCTTTGGGACATGGCTTCTTTGGGGGCCGAGTGACCCTTTCATAGGTGTGAAATATCCTGCATGTCAGATATTTATATTAAAATTTACAAGAATGGTAAATTTACAGTTATAAAGTAGTCACAAAAATATTATGGTGGGGGTCAGCACAACATGAGGAACTGGTTAAAGGGTTGCAGCATTAGGAAGGTTGAGAACCACTGCTCTAGAACAATCAAAACCATAGAATGAGAAAGTTGGATTTTGGTTGGAGGAAGTGAGAGAAGAGGAGAAAGAGCTGCTGGTCAGTAGATACTGGAGTTTCAGTGTTCTAAGATGACTAATTTATGGATCTGGGTTGTGTATAACAATAAGCACATACTTAATGAGCTGTGCAATTAAAATGGTTATATTGGGAACATATATATGTTATATATAACATATATAACACATGTTATATATTTTTATCTGCATTAGAACTTTTCTAACATTTAAACATAAACATTATATTTTTAAAAACTAAAATATTAAGGAGCCCGGAGAGATGGTTGAGTGGTTAAGAGCACATGCTTTTCTTGAAGCTAGTTGTAGTTTGATCCAGCACCCACGTGGCAGTTGACGACTGTCTATAACTCCAGTTTCAGTGGATCCAATACTCCCTTATGGCCTCCAGACACGCATGTGATACACTGACATATATGCAGGTAAAATACTCATACATATAATCTAAAATAAATAAATCTAAAATTATAATAATAAAAATTTTGGCATGTAATTGTAAATATTTATGGGATAGAGTACAATATGATAATACATGTACATAGCATATGATCAGCTTAAGACAACTAGCATATCCATGACCTCAAATATTATTTGTATTGGTAACATTAAAAATTGTCTCTTGCTGTTTAGAAATATACAGGCAAATGTTGTCAACTATAGTCACACTACTGTGCCCTAAAACATTCCAAGTTTTCCTCCTAGTCAACTAAATTTCTACATCTCTTAATTATGGTCTCTCCATTCATTCCTGGTACCTCAATATTCCCAGCCTCTGTTAACCACCATTCCATCCTTTTATCCTATGGGATCAATAATTTTTTAGCTTGTACATACAAGAGGGAATGTGTAGTATTTTTCCATGAGTAAATTTTTTCAGAGAATGTTCTCCAGGGCCCACTATGTTGCCACCAATAACATATTTGTTCTTTTTATAGCTGAATTATGTTCTACTTTACATATATAGCATGCTCTCTCTACCAATTAATCTGACAAAGGATAGCTAGGCCAATTCCATATTGTAGCTATTGTGAATGGAGCTGCAGTTGACATGGGCATGTTGCTATCTCTTCAACATACATATTTCATTTCCTTTGCCTATAACACAAATAGTGGGGTTACTGGATCATATTGTTGTTCTTTTTTTCTTTTCTTTTTTTGCTGAGTCTATGCTGTTTTCTATAGTGGCTGTACTAAGTTATAGTCCTACCAGCATTAAATGAGAATGTGCCTTCCTTTGCATCCGTTTTTGCTAAATATCCATTGTAGAGGGGGTAATGTGAAATTTCATAGTGGTTTGGCTTTGCAGTTTCCTGATAATCAGTGGTGCTGAGCACTTTTCATATGCTTGACAGATGTCTGAGAAATGTACCTTCCGACTAATTCATGTTTGTTTGTGTTTGTTTGGGGAGATGAGGTTTTGATAATTGACCGGGCTGGTCTCTAGTTGTGATCCTCTTATTACTTTGTGAGTGTATGTCACTACAGTTATGTGCTACCATTCCTAGCTTGCCCACTTTTGTAATATATGTTTTATGCCTGAATATTAATACAGTGTTGGATTATTGAGTTTCCAACTATTTTCTCCCATTACATGTGTTTTATCTTTAGTGTTTCCTTCGCTGTGCAGGAAATTTTAGTTTGTTGTCCTCTCATTTGCAAGTGTTTACTGTTGTCTGTGTTTGTAGGACTGTGTTTAAAAATCCTGGTGCAGAGCAACAGCTTGAAATGTTTACCTTATGTTTTCTTGTAGTAATTTCACAGTTTGGAACATATATTCAAGTCAATCCATTTCATGTGATTTTTGTGACTTGTGAGAGAATGAGGTCTAATTTCATTCTTCTGAATTTGGGTATCCAATTTCCCCAGCAACATTCATTGGAGGGACTGCTATGTTCTTGGTGTCTTTGTTTTAAAAAAATGACTGTAAATATGTCAATTATTTCTTAGTACTTTCTTCTGTCCGACTGCTTCTATGTTTAATATCAACATTATGTTGTTTTGTTTACTATGGTGGCATGTTTCCTCTGAGATATGGAAAAAGGCCATGTATGCCCACTTCTATTTTGATTCAGTTTAGAGAAGGGAGTCCTAGCTAGAGCAAATAGCCAAGAGAATTAAAAGAAGGGCATCCAAATTTAAAATGAGGAAGTTAAACTCTCAGTGTTTGCAGATAGTAGGATTTCATATCTAGAAAACCCTCAAGACTCCACACACACACACACACACACACACACACACACACTGAACACTAAACTTTCAGAACTGACAGGTCCAGTCCATTTGTGGTATACAAGGCAAATATATACAATCCAGTAGTATTTTTTATGGCAATTATTAATTAGTTGATATAGAAACCAAGAAAACAATTAACAATAATTCAAAGAGAATACCTAGCTTAAAAAAAGTACTACGTAATCAAAACTGTAAAGAAAAGCAGCGACAAAATAAATTCAGGAGAACGTGCCAAAAAGTGAAATCTATGTTCATGGACTAGAAGAATTAATGTTGTTGACATCACCATACCAGCTGAAGCAGAGCAATGTACAATTCACTTCAGTTCCTATCAAAATACCAGTAGAATTTTGAGGGGATAAATGTTTATTTTTATTTGTGTGTGTGTGTGTGTGTGTGTGTGTGTGTGTGTGTGTAAGCACTATGGCTGGGAAAAAGTG
Organism: Arvicola amphibius; assembly: GCF_903992535.2. Classification (NCBI taxonomy): domain Eukaryota; kingdom Metazoa; phylum Chordata; class Mammalia; order Rodentia; family Cricetidae; genus Arvicola; species Arvicola amphibius. The sequence goes on from NC_052065.1 coordinate 112,480,371, forward strand.
TCCTCTAAAGGTTCATGTGTTAAAGGTCTTGATTTACAACCCATGGCATTATTAGTAGGTGGTAGAACTCTTAAAAGGTATAGTGTTGTTAAGAAGTAAGGTTACAGAAGGCATGACCTTGTTGAGTATGTCGGGAACCCCAGCTACTTCCTCTCTCCACCCCAATTCTTTGCTGTCTCTTTTGTTTCCAACCTGCCATAAGGTCAGTAGATTCCTCTCCCACAAAATTCTATTATGATATAATGTCTTTCCAAAGGCTGAAAAGCAACATGGCAGCCTACCCTGACCTGCGTGCCTCTACAACTGGGAATGCAAATAGACCTTTCTTGATTTTATTTATATCACTTGAAGTATTTTGTTATAATAATGGAAAGCTAACACAGAAAATAATGTCTCTATTTATTTTTGGTTTGGTTTCTGTGCAGAACCCTCACTAATAAAATGTCTAATAAGAGACATTTGCCAGAATTTCACCATACTGAAGGTATGACTTGTTTATGTTGTACTTTCTTCCTAAGTATTTCATTAATCTCTGCCTTTCTACTCTCTTGATTCTGCCATAAAGATAATAGAAAATAGGGGGAAAGGGATAACATGGAAATCTTTATAGTAAACTACATTTTGTTCTAGTTTTATTAAAATTATTTTTATATTTTATTTATTGTCTTTAATTGAGCTATACATTTCCCCACTCCCTTTCCTTTTTTATTGTTTTTATACAATATGCTTGACTATGTTCCCCTCAACCCGCCCTAGCTCTCTTCTCCTTCCATCCAACTTCATGTTCTCTCTCTCTCTCACTCAAAAAAGACAAAAATTTTAAAAAAAGACAAAAAGTACACAAATGAATGAAATAAAATGTCCCCCTCCTTTACATGCATAAAACATGGAGTCCTTTGTATGTAGTACTCCTAGCCATGGGGCCTGCCCTGGAATGTGGTTGAGATACCCAGACACTCCATTGGAGTAAGCTGATTTTCCCTTTGCCAGCAGGTATCAGTATCAAAAAGCTTCTTGGTGTCAGGGGGCCCCATCTCCATTTCCCCTTTTACAGTGCTTGGACCCTGTCTGACTTGTTGTTCTATTGTTTTAAGAATATTTTTGCTCTTTGAAATTTTGATACTTGCATACAATATATTTTGATTTTATCTACCCACTACTACATCCTTCCAACTCCCGCTAGCACTCACCAGCCTGTATCCTTCTTGACTTCAACATTGTCATTTTCTAGCACAATCTATGTTGACCACATGTGAATGATTTGCGGGGACATCCACTGAGTCATGGGCAACCTAACAGTGGCTGCATCTTCAAAGAAAAGTGATGGTCTCTCCCTCAGCAGCCACAAACTGCCCATAGCTCCTCAGGTCTAGGCCTCTGGAGCCTCTCCCCTCCCCATGCTGGAAATTGGAGTGGCTTGAAAAAAATAAGAGAGGAAAAAAGATATCGTGTGAAATAGCTGGATTTAAGTCTCTTCCCTAGGAATAGTTGCTAACTGAATACATATGTATCCCTTTGAAGTGGTTTTTATATATGCCAAGTGGATTTGGAAACCTTTATGAGATTAATACTAATAAGCTGAGACTTGGGTTTTTTGATCATAGTCCCAACTATGTAGCTTTGCTTGGGTAGAAACGTGTTTTGTAGACTCGGCTGGCCTAGTACAGAGATCCACCTGCCTCTGTCTCCTAAATGCTGGGATTAAATGTATATGCCACTAGGCCTGGTTGGGACTGTTTTTTACAACTGTGTTTTTCACATTTTTGAACCTATTTTTGAACCTATCATTTTAGGTATTCATAGGAACTACTGAAGCATACTTAATCATTTTACAAAATATAACTTTAAGTAGTTTTTATATGATATTACACAAATTTTGTTAGACTTTTAACCTTATTAAAATGAGATTTCATTACAGTTATGGAATAGCTCAATTTATATATACTAATGAATTTGAGACCCTGAGTTCAAGCTCCACCATCCCAAAATAAAATATCTGCTTTGGCTAATTGTTTGTAATAAGCTACTCTCTCATTTAATGCCTTTAAACAGTAATTCACTTGATCTCTCTAGTGGGCCCTAACTTTGTTTGCTAGTGAGTGAGGCTCGGAGGTGCCAGCTGGTGAGGAAGTGGCAGATCCTGTGGAAGAGGCATTCAATCACCAGCTGCGAGATAGAGGCCGTGCCCTCGACCCAGCCTCCACGGAGAGGGGAGAATCATTCTCCTGCAGAAGGGCCACATCTGCCGCATGCGTAATTTGTTCTCCCCGTTGAACCTATGGATTACCCGGCTGTGGGTTGAGCATAGCTGGATGCTGACTCAGAGCACCTGGATGAGCTTGCTGAGCATGAGCTGTGGTTTTCAGTTCGCACTGGCTCAAGCTTGACTCAGATGTGCTGAGCAGAGAGTTAAAGGCGATGGACGAAGGTCTGGAAGGCACAAAGCACCCGTAACAGGATGAAACTCCTCTGAGTGGCCCTCGGTGGACAGTTGTCAGGACCCCTCGTAGCTGAGTTGACAGAGCCCTCGGAACTACAGAAAGTGAGCTCAGAAGAGGCTTTGCTGGGAATGAGAAGATTAGCATTATCAGTGACTGTGACCCTAGGCTGCAGTACGTGTGTAAGCTGCCTCTGGAGGATTCCAGGACGTCTGGGGCCTATCAGGAAACTCGTGGAAGGAACCTGGAGTGTAAACAGAATCTCTGGACTCATTACTTTTATGGCTTCATAGCAGGGCTGACCTTCTCAGCTGACCAGGGAGATCTCTTCTCTTACGTCTCTTCCCTTAGACTCTAGGAAGGATGTTTGTGTGTCTGTTTTTTTCATACCACACTAAGGAGTAGAGGTTAGGGGTTGGATCACAAAGAAGTCAGTATCCCCAAACTGTTCTGAGGACACTGTTTGCTCATTAGTGACACCATTATGGAAATGCCACAGAAATGTCTGGCATAACCACATAACCAACAGGAAAATATCTTCCCATCATTTTGGAGGCTGGACACCCAAGATGAAATGTCCAAAGGGTCGGCCTTTCTTCTTGGCTTCCAAATAACCGTTTCTTCCTGTGCACTCCCAGGTTCCTTCCTGTTGGTGTCCCTGGTTTCTTTCTCTCCCTGTGTTCTAATCTCTTTCAGGGACGCTAGTTAGATTAGATTAGAGTTCACCTAACAGCTTCCTTTTAGCAGCGCTCCTCTTACCTTCAGACTGTGGTCTTAGGGTAGTAGTAGGAGCTGCTCCCCGTGGAACTCGGAGATCTCAGTTCTTGGGAATAACTTGGAGTGAACTAGTCACAGATGACCCATACAAGCAGGGCTGAACTAGATTCCCTGTTTTCCTTGGTGATCATAGAAGAAGTTGCTGATCTGCCAAGGTCCACACGTATTGATAGTGGTTGTATCCCATCCTTCCTTGCCGCAAGTACTTGTAAGTTGTTCTTAGATTCCTGAAATAAGATGCCTTCTTGGGATTTTAGGTAGCTAGGAGGAGCTACAGTGAAAGAATGGTGATTGGGAACAAGACCTCTAAAGTCTTCTAAGCTTCTTTAGGGGCAGCTAGCCTCTAGTAGTTGTTAGTGACTTCTGTCTCTACTCCTACCCTTGTGTACCTTTGCACCTTAAGTAGGGATGGCTCAACTTTTGAGGCTAGGTTATGCAGTACCTGGTGACTTCCATCTTGCTCTCTTGAATCTCTTATTTTGGTCCTCGGGCTCTTAAGGCTATCCTCCCCTTCTGGGAGGTTTCCTGAGCTTTAGGTAGAGGAGTTCTGTAGTAGACGTTTGGGCTAGGCACTGCAGAGTCACTTGCTGAGTTTTCATCAGTTGGGTTTTCCTGTAATGGGCTCCATCTGTTGCAAAGAGAAGCTTCTTTGTTTGGGTATGAGAGCTACAGTTAACTGTGGTTATTAGGACAAATATTTAGAATGCAGTTAAGAATTACGCTAGTTTAATAAAGTGATGGTGTTTGTGTGTTATCCTCCATGATCTTACTAGCCCTGGGTAGTTGGCTAGTTTCCAGTACCAGGCACAATTTCCCTCTTATTAAGCAGGGCTTAATTCCAGCTAGAGAGCTGTTGGTTACTGTCAAGATATGCATACCCCTATTGTACCCTCAGGGTTATAGCTTGGCTGAATTCTTTAGTGGGAACACAGAGACTATGGAAGCAGTTGTTTCTTTTTCTGTGTTTTCTCTTTCTGTTTGGATGCCTTAGTTTAAGATTCAAAGCCTGAATCTATCTGGTTAGTTACCTGAGGCGATATTGCCATTCCTTTGCCAGGAAAAGGTAGTTAAACCTACAGTGACAGTATACAATGGAGAAAAATTGGTTCTCAAATTACAGGGAGTTTTTCTCAGAAGTGATAATGGAAAAATTATGGAGATTTAATGGAGGAAGGGCACAAAATAATAGTAATATTTGTGAATTATTGTGCAATTATTGCATCAGCCTTGAGTTCTTGTGGATTTTAGATAAAGAATAAGCCCTGCAGTTGATTTCATTGAAACTTACCTATTCCTTGATAAAGGTGGTATTGCTACTTTCTTTTTCTATACCATGTATGAGAAAGCTGAGGCTTTGAAAAGTTCAGTAATACTTCTGAGGATATGTGCTATTGTTTTATTCCTCTTTATTCTTTTGGCTCTTTGGGGAAGGGTCCACTATCCAGCTCCCAAATAAATACACACACGGAGGCTTATTCTTTCTTATGAATGCCTGGCCTTAGCTTGGCTTATTTCTACTCAGCTTTTCTTAAATTATTCCATCTCCCTCTTGCCTCTGGGCTTTTATCTTTATCCTATATACCTTGCTTTACTTGTTACTCCAGAGCTTGCTGTGTAGCTGGGCAGCTAGGCCTCTAGAGTCCTCCTCTCTTTTTCCTTTTCTCACTTCTTCAGCTCTTCCAAGATTCCTTCTATTTATTCCCTCTGCCTGCCAGCCTAACCTAGCCTTTCTCCTGCCTTGCTATCGATCATTCATCTCTTTATTAGACCAATCAGAATAACACAACTTTACAGAGTTAAACCAGTTCAACATAAAAGAATGCAACATCTTTGCATCATTAAACAAACATTCTACAACATAAACAAATGTAACACATCTTCAATTAATACTCTACAACATATTCAATTAATACTCTACAACATATATGGTACAAGGTAAAGCCTTATTTCAGCTCGGGCTTATAAAAATCCAGAATCCAAACATAACTATTTTTTAATGGATGGGAGGTCATTTACTGGAGCACGAACAGCTTAGCATCATTGCAGAAAGTGACACTCCTTCTTTCATTCACCATTAACCCACATGCAGATCTTAGGTGGATACAAGCTTAACTCTTAACTACTAAATGAAATCACAACTTCTGCTTCTGAAATACTAAGATTTTTTTTACAGGCAAGAATAGTGGTCTATGACTTTAGTCCCAGAACCTAGGAAACTGAGGTAGGAGGACGGTGAGTTCAAGGCCAGCCTGGACTACAGAGTGAAGCTCTACCACAACAGCACCATCAGCAGTGACAGTAACAACCACAGCATAAAACAAAAGCCAGTGGTTCAAGAAACTCACTTGTCCACATGCTCAGGGAATGTGAATGTTTTACCAAAGTGGGCACTAAGCATAAGAAATCGATCAGCTACGACATAAATGAACTTTGATGACTTTGTGCCAAGTGGAATGTTAGTAACAGGAGAACAGATACAAGGCGAAAAGTAGAAAGATGGCAGTCAGGACAAAAGGTGGAGGCAGGAGACACAGGGGACAGTTGCATACTGGCTCTGGAATTTCGTGTTGAATAAAATGTTAGCTGCTATCATAAAAATTAAAATGACCAAAACAACAGTCCTCAATTTCTTACTGTTCTAGGATCTAGCAGTCTGGACTGAGTGTAGGTTCGGTGACTCATCTCTGTTCAGCGTGGCGTCACTCACGTGGCTGGGCTTATTTATATGCACAACGGTGGCTAGCTAGCTATCAGCAGGGATAATGGTAGTGAATGAGAGAAGTGACATTCACATTGGAGCTGGTTAACCTGAACTACTTCCCATGATTGCTGGGTTCAACCAAAAGCAAGCGGAACAAGCTCTAAATGAAAAGTGCTTTCTGCATATGTTCAGTTCGAGTCTGCTTATGCGCAGGCAGGACTGAAGTAAGTCACTGTAGGAGGACTGACTACGGATATGGGGAGCAATGATTAGTGGTAGCCAAAATTATATCAGTCGGCTTGAAAAATGTCTAAAAATTTGGGTTTTTCTCTAAAAGCATTGGTAATACACAAATTCAACTCATGACTAGAAATAGATGGACAAATGAAAACAAATTCTAGGCACAGGTGTTGCTGTTCTACAATTTAAGGATTTAATACTACTTAGTATCACCATTTATAGGATCAAGATGGCATATCACTGCTTTAGTGCCAATCTTCTTACAATTAGAAGAGCCATCAAAATTTCTTCACTCAGCAGTCATAAGCGATTGTGCTTCTTTCTGCCTTTATGATCCCGTGATTCATCCTTTCCCCCAAATTTACCATCCTTCATCTGTAATAGTTGTTCACTTTGGGGATTTTTGCTTGTCCTTTCTGATGTGACTGTTGTCTCTGATATTTGTTTGGATGAAGTCTCATCATTGAGGATTCTACTTAACTTTTTACTTCAAAGGAAGCCTTTCTTGAGCACCCTTTCTGAGGTATTCTCTTCCACCTTTTATCATGTGCTATCTATACTCCTTACAAACCATTTGCTTCTTCTCTTTGTAGCAGTGAGCATTGCCTGAAAATTACCTCTTTCATTTTCTCTTGAAATTAACCTACGATTAACCTATTACATTATTACTTGATTATTATGCTCCTCATAGTATAATATATGGTCCTTATATGCATAAATTTGCCTCTATACTGTCAAGAACACATGGGAAGTACTCAATAAACACTGCCGGAATTAGCTAATAACTCAGAGCCTGGTCTACTCAAAGCTTAAATTAGAGGTCTTCATCCCTAGGATGGAGATGTTAGATTGTCTTTCAGGCCTTTTCCACTCAAATTTTATGCTTTACATTTATATACTTTCAATGAAATTCCACCGGATGATAAAGATGTTAATAGCAATGAATGTGGGTGAATATATAACTGTTTTATGTTTGAAATAAAATTGTCTATAGTGGTCTTCAAATGCATTGCATGTAGATAGTTTGGGATTAAAAAAATTGTGGTGTGCCAGGCAGTGGTGGTGCACGCCTTTAATCCTAGCTTTTGGGAGGCAGAGGCAGGTGGATGTCTATGAGTTCAAAGCCAGCCTGGTCTATAAGAGCTAGTCTAGGACAGGACAGGATCCAAAACAGAGAAACTCCATCTCGAGAAACAAAACAAAAGACACACACACACACACACACACACACACACACACACACACACACACACAGAGAGAGAGAGAGAGAGAGAGAGAGAGAGAGAGAGAGAGAGAGAGAGAGAGAGAGAGAGAGAAAGAGAGAATGGAGTATAACAAAGATTTACTTATTTGGGGATAAACTTACAGTAAAGGTAGCAATCCACAGTTCTCTGCATACGCTGGTAACTGGAACTGAAACCAGCAGCAAAAAGAGGGCTGTGCACACTTTCCATCTGCACTTTATAGTATATGAGACCATGCCCAAAGTGGGCTGGTATTTTAAAGGCTATTGGCTGAAGAAGTTCCTACACCACCATATCTCCCTGGCATGTCCCTTTATCAATTTCACATATTCTCTTTTTCAATGCCCACTAAATCCAATTAGTGCTTCCCATGTACATGAGGCATCCACTGGGATACAAGAAACCCACTAGTGGACAAAAACAATGATGAAACCCTGTCTCAAAAAACAAAAAAGAAAGAAAGAAAGAAGGAAGGAAAGGAAGGAAGGAAGGAAGGAAGGAAGGAAGGAAGGAAGGAAGGAAGAAAGAAAGAGCAGTTGAATACTTAAAGTGCCACTGAATGGGCCGCACTATTAGGAGCATGGAAGACAGTGGTGCTGAGTATCATTTGATGAACTGGGGAGGCCTAGCTCAAGAGGTTTCAGAGGAGAAGAATATTAACATGTGCACTAGAAATTGTTCTTGTGTTATTTTGGTGAAGAATGTAGCTGCTTTTTGTCCTTGTCCAAAGAGTCTTCCTGAGGCTAAAGTTTTGGATGAATCCCATTGGCAGATGCCATGTCAAAAGAGCCTAGTATAGACTCTTTCATGTGGAAAGGAAACATACAAAATGTAAATTATGAAGAAAACGGAGCACCAGGAAGTGTAATGGAGCTAAATCCTTTGTTCAAGGATATAAACAGATTAATAAATGAAATAAAGGGAGTGGTGGAAGATCCTACCTAGCTAAATTTCCAACTTGTAAAAAGGAATGAAAGAAAAGTTTAGAGCTTGTTACGATGATGCACTCCTTTAATCCCAGCACTCAGAAGGCAGAGGCTGGTGAATCTCTGAGGCTGAGTCTAGTATTGTCTATGGAGCAAGTTCAAGGACAGCCAACCTTAGGCAGTGAAGGTAACCATCAAAACCGGAAAGTTGGTGAAGGTGTAACTGAACAAGGGGGTTGTGTTCTATCCTGAGCAAGCAGCAGAACTTGGCAGCTTTGGCCACGTGGTTCTGGCTTTAGAGTCAAGAATAGAAGAAAGGAGTTATGGAATCTAATTCTGTGACTAAGGAAAGCCATTGAGGCCAGGCATGTGTCTGGGGTGTTCCTGAATGGAGTCCTAGAAAGGCCATTGCTTGATGCTATGAAGGTGAAGCCTGGACTGCTTTGGAGACCCCAAGATGTTGGAGATGCCAGAGCCGTGGGATACCTGCCAAGGAGAACTGTTAACAGAGAGTGGAACCAACCCAAGAGAGAGAAACTGAAAGGAGTTAGAGATTTGGAGAGCATTTTGACATTGGACATAGAGATGCAGTGTGTGGAGTTTTCCCAGGTGGTTTTCTGGTTCACTCTGGTCTAGTATTTCCTCATTTGCTCCCTTCCCTATGTTTTGGACTGGTAATACATGTTCTGTTGTGTTATATGTTGGAAGTATGTGATCTGTTTTTTATTTTGATTTTATAGGGGATTGCATGAATCTCAGAAGAGACTTTGAACTTTTAAACATTGTTGAGGTTCTGATAGACTATGGGGATTTTTGAAGTTGGCCTAAATACATATTGCATTATGATATTGCAAGCTTATGGGGGCTATCCAGTGGAATGCGGTAGTTCAAATATAACTGGCCCCCATAAGCTCATAAGGAGTGACATTATTAAGAAGTGTGGCTTTGTTGGTGGAAGTGTATTACTGTGGGGTGGGTTTTGAGTTCTCCTATGCTCAAGCTATGCCCAGTGACTCAGTTCATTTCCTATTGCCTGCAGATCAAGGTGGAAAACTCCAGGTCCTTCTCTAGCACCATGTCTGCCTACATTCTGCCATGTCCCACCATAATGACAATAGACTGAACCTCTGAAACTGTTAGCGAGCCACCTGAATCAAATGTTTTCCTGCCTAAGAGTTGCTCTGCAATGTGCTAGACTTTGTTGGCTTCCCATGGGAAGCCTTACTCTCTCTGAGAAGGGGAGATGGTGGAGGGAGTGGGAGGAGGGGAGGGGGTGGGAACTGGGATTGGTATGTAAAATGAGAAAAGATATTTAAAAATAATTAAATTAACAAAAAAGTTGCTGTGGTCATGGTGTCTCTTCACAGCAATAGAAACCCTAACTAAGACACTAGCATATACAATATCACAGAAGACCCGCCCCCATCCTCTGATTGCTACAATTTTCCTGCCCCCTCTTCTTCAATGCTTCCTGAGCCTTAGGTATAGGAGTTGTTTTGTAGCGAGATGTAGCCTTTGGGAGTGGGCTCCAAAACTCTAGTAGCATTTATTAAGTCAGATGTAAGATAGTTACAGCCCCTAAACATCTTTATCACATCTGAGAAGCCAAGAAGCTGATAGTTACTAGGTCCTTGCTGTTGAATGCCTCAAGTTAGAAGTAGTCTCTCAACACCCGTCCCCAACTCAGAGCCAACAAATCCGTCCACGAGGTGGGGTTCCCTAATAGTCTCAATCTTGTGCTAGAAAGCTGGAAGGTTCCTGAATAGTCATTGATTCTTAGTGCATGAGGAAAGCTCGGAAAGGCTGGGTCTGTTATCAGCGAAAGAATCAACAACAGCAGCAACAGGGAAAAATCAATTGGGTGGCAAGAGGGAAGGCCAGGCGAGCAAAAGTCAGCAGTCTTTTCTGACACACACAGCCATTTTCGCTTGTGCTGCTCCCGAAAAGTTCTGTCTATGATTGGGGTGGTCCTTTCCCACATCAATCAAGGTAACCAGAATGCTTCTTCAGGGGAGAAGTGGCCCACTCCCTACTCTAATTTGTGGCAAGTTCACGTTAAATCCAATCATAAAAATAAGCAAGGGCAATGGCATTAGATGGTATGGTTTGGAAGAACTCTGTGGCCTCCTTCACCAGTAACAAGGAGGGAGGTATCCCAAGTTTGCATTGTTATTTTCATTTAACAACCTGTGTCTTCTTGGAGCAGCGTTGTCCACCCATGAAGGCAGGCTACCTTCATTTGAACGCTTTGCTTTCTTTAAGTTATATTTTGAAATTCGGTTGTTAACTAATGGGCTGTCAGAAGGCCTTTTCATGCATCCTTAGTTTTGATTAACCCACGCACTACCCTATTCCCTAACTCATGCCCCTCCCTCCCTTCATACTGTAAACCCCAGTATTCTCTCTTTTTTGCTTGTCAAACATGTTCTACTCTCCTTCCAGTTGTATTTTTACTTGGGTTGTCAGATATTAGGTTTCCATCTGTTTTTTGTTGTTTTTTGTCTTCGCCTTTCCTTTGGGGTAGCCCTCCCCATCCCCCAATTTCTTTCATATTCCCATGTCTCCTCTGCTTAAGCCTCGTCACCTCTAGTATTCTACCTCTCTACTTTGGATTTACCTATGATTAACCACTTCCCCTCACTTATTCTGTCCCCACCCCCATGGCCCCTTTCTGATTTCTTAACTTATACTTATGCTCCGAAATAAACATTGAAAACAAAAAAAAATGAAGCCAGAATCAATACATGAGATAAGACATGTTATATGGACCCAAGTTACCTTAGTCAGTGTGAATTTCTCCGGTTCCATCCTTTTGCTAGGAATTTTCACGATTTTGCCTTTCTTTACAGCTTAGTAATATCCTATTGTGTATATGTACTATCTTTTCCATCTCCATTCACCTATTGGTACCATTTTCTAACTACCATGAGTAGCTTGACAGTATACTTGGATGTGCACGTGTTGTTTGTTATCTTAATAACTGCCATTCTTACTGGGATGAGAGGAAATTTCAATATAATGGATTTCCATTCCTTAACGATTAGTGGGGTTGAACATTTTTGACATGTATGTCAGATATTCCATTTGTATTCCATCTCATAACAATTGTCCATGGCATTAGGCTGCTTAGGTGGTTTCATTTCTTGTTGTTTCGTTTTCTTCAGTTCTTTGTACATTTTAGATGTTAACCCTCTGTTAGATGTACAGCTGGCAAAGATGTTGTCCCATTCTGTAGGCTCCCTCTTCACTTCATTATGTCCAGGATCCTTTTTAATTTCAAGGTCCCATTGGTCCATGGCGTCCCAGGGAGACAGTCCTTGCCTGTGGCTCCGTGCTGAAATGGTTCACTACCCTTTTTTCTAATCGTTCCGGATTTCAGGTCTTCTAGCATGCTGCTGTGAGTTCCCAGTACAGCGCTCTTGTCATGTCCAGAAGACACGATTTTGTTCTATTGCTACCTAATGTCTGGTTCTTACAGTCTCCCACTCCCATTACATACTTGAGTATGAGGGGGGCGGTTAATGTCCCCCTTTTATTTGGCTGAGCACACACACCACTGTCAGGCTTGTTTTCCACAGTTTTCCCACCACCCACTACACAAACCCCTCTGAAGACTTAGATCTGTTTCTAGTTTTCTGGGGAAACACCCCCTTGTTTTCCATAGTGCTGTACCAATGTACACTTCTGCTAACATCGCATGAGGACGCCTGGCTCTCCACGGGCTTCTTAACATCTTTTGTCTTCTGTTTTCTTCATCTTAGTCATTCTGATTGACGTGAAGATGGAGTCTCAGAGTCTGTTTTTTAATTCATTAATTTGTTTTACATCCCGGCTGCTGTTTCTCCTCCGTCTCTCCTCCCAACCCGTTCTCACACCTCAAATCTGCTTCTCCTCCGTTTCTGTTCAGGAAAGGACAGGTCTCCCATTAGTATCAGCAAAACGTAGCATATCAAGTTGCAGTAAGACTAAGCATCTCCCCATGTATTAAGGGCATGTAAGCTGGGCATGGTGGCCCAGTATGATGAGTAGGATCCCAAATGCCAGTAAAAGAATTAGAGACAACCCCTATTCTCACTGTTAGGTGTCCCTCAAAAGAATCAAGCTATAACTGTAACATTTATGCAGAGTGCCTAAGTCAGCCCCACGAAGGCTCTCTGCTTGTCAGTTCAGTCTCTGTAAGCTGTTGCTATGAGCACAGGTTAGTTGATTCGGTGAGTTTTCTTTGTTATTTGCCCCTTTGGCTTCTATAGCACTTTCTCCTCTTCTGCAGAATTCCCTGAGCTCTGCCTAATGTTTGTCTGTGGGTCTCTGTCTCAGTTTCCATCAGTTCCTGGATGACACCACTCTGATGACCATTGGGCTAGGCAGCAATCGATGTATATAACAGAATATTGTTAGGCATCATCACACTGGCATTCTTTTCTTCCATTCATATTTGGTTCTATCCTATGTCTCAGTGTCATCCAGCCTGTGGGTCCTGGTGCTCCAGACAGCGTCAGGGTGGGGCTTACTCGCTTGGCATTTTCCTTATAGACAAGGATGTTTGTTGAACACATTAGACAATATCCTTAGACATTTTATATTTCTTCTGAGAACTCTATTTCCAGGTCCATACCCAACTTTAAATTGAATTGAATTGTTTGCGCTCTCTCTCTCTCTCTCTCTCTCTCTCTCTCTCTCTCTCTCTCTCTCTCTCTCTCTCTCTCTCTCTCTCCTCTCTGTTTTTTCATGTATATTGTAGGCACCAATCCTCAATCAGATGTATAACAAAGATTTGTTCCCATTGATTCTATAGGCTGCCTCTTCAGTTCATTAACAACTTCCTTTATATGAGAGAAACTTACGAAGCCCTATTTGTTGATTGGTGTTTCTATTTTCCTGGATGACCATAGTCTTATTCAGAAAGCCCTTACCTAAGCCTGTATCTAAAGTATACACCCAGCTCTTCATTCTAGAAGTTTCAGTTTCAGGTCTAACATTAAAATCTTTGACCCATTTGGAACTGACTTCTGTGCAGGGTGAGAGAGACAGAATAAATTTTATTTGTCTATGTGTGGACATCCAGTTTTTTCCCCCACACTGTTTGTATACTGTCTTTGATGTGGTGTGTGTGTGTGTGTGTGTGTGTGTGTTTGTCAAAAATCAGGTGGTTGTAGGTGTGTTATCTAGATCCTCAATTTTATTTCATTGATCAATATGTCTGTTTTGTGCCAGGGTCTTGCTCTTTTTACTACTATGGCTCTGTAGTACAACTTGAAATCAGGGATGGTGATGCCTTGGTCAGGGTTTTATTGTTGGGGATTATTTGGGCTCTCTGGGATCTTTTGTGTTACCATATGTCTTTTAAGATTGTTTTTCTAATATTTTTGTGAAGATTGTGTTGGAATTTTGATGGAGATTGCATTTAATCTGTAGGTTGCTTTGGGTATTGTGACCATTTTCACAATATTAATCCTAGCAGCCCATGGGCCCTGGAAGTGTTTCTGTCTTCTGCTATCTTCTTCAATTTCTTTTTTGGTGTTTTAATATTTTCATTTTACAAATCTTTCACTCTTTAATTAGCTTAATTCCAAGATATTAAAAAAATTAAAGTTATTAATTTTTTTGAACATATGATGCCCTAATCATTTATTTCCTTCGCAGGAGTAGGAGTTTAACCTAGGGCTTCCTGTATACCAGGCAGGCCCTCTGTGACTGGTGCTATATACCAGCACTCTTTCAACACATAGCTACTAGAAAGATACCTGGAGCCGATGTTTATGGCTCACACATTTCTTCTTCTTAGTGTTGATCTGGTCTTTCTTTTGTGTGTGTAAACAAAGGCTGAGGACAGTCAGAAGGGAAAACTAACAACTTCTGTGTTTGTCGGTGACCATCAGGAGTTATCATTGTTGGGCAACAGGTCATCATCTGTAGGTGCAATGAGAAAAAAAAAAACCCGATTAGAGGCTTTTCAAGCATCACCTGATTTTAAGAGGAAGATCCTTGACAACAACATGCTTATAAATCCAGGACTATTGTTTCAATGGGGTACCTATCGCTTAATTTATTTCTGGGATCTCTAGACAAGGCCAAGAGAATGAAATGTAGTATTATATCAGAAGAAAGTTAGAATACAGAACTAGAAACTCAGATTTCTTGTAGAGAACGTTCCTATGGAATCACCAAGAATAAAAATAAGAAAGATGAACTTCATCAAAAGTCCCTTTCATAATGGCTGCCCATGTATAGCTCAGTGGTAGATTGTCTGCCTCACACAGAGCCTGGAGTTTGATCGTCAGTCTATTAAAGAAATAGAAAACAAAACATAAAACCCAAAAATGTGTAATTTAATACCGTTGTCAATCTCAACTAGCTCACTATTACACTATTATTAGAGTGTATTGTAACTATTACAATTACACTGTTAAATGATGACTAGTGGTTGTTCCTGTTTTCCTTTATGAATCAGGAAAGAGTCAGTGGAGGGAAATGATTTGTGCAAATCGATTAGTGGTTGGCTTACTTGCCATGGTAGAAAAGGTTAAATATAATTATTTAGAAAATAGTTCAGGGATAGGAGTATATCTCAATTGGACAAGGCTTGCCTAGCATGTACACAGTCCTGGTTCAATCACTATCATGACAAAGAAAAAGCAAAAAAAAACTGTTCTGAGTTGATCCTGAAAGAGATGCTGTAGACTGGTACATTCCCATGTTATTCGTTTTCTTGACTAATAGAATCGAATAGTTTTATGGGAGCTTTGTAAAGCTTTAAATGTTAGAAATACACAAGAAGAGACTAATTTATTAAGTTTGCTTTTGTAACAGTCTTCTTTGAAGAGGGGTCTAGTTTGTTTCGAATAGGGATTACTGTGGACACAGTTTGTCAGTCTACTGAACACATTTTGCCAGACAGCAAGTAACCCATCATCCTTGGCCCTGGAATCTGATGGTGTAGATAGAAGTAGACTCCTAAGAATTGCCTGCCAAGCTGGGAGGTAGTGGCACACACCTTTAATCCCAGCACTCCTGAGGCAGAGGTCAGTGGCTCTCTGTGAGTTCAAGGTCAGCCTGCTCTACAGAGTCAGTTCCAGGACAGCCATGGAAACATAGCGAGACTCTGTTTCAAAAAACTAAAAAAGAAAACAGAAAAATGAAAGAAATGCCCGCATTTGCAGTGCTTTGGTAAGAGGAGTAGTCCTTAGACTTGTATCACCCTTCTGGCACAGTTGTATATGCGCTGAAGAATAATTCATTTATTAACATGAGCAGTTAAGAAAGATGAGGTATTTGTATGCGTCTGGAATTTGAGGGGTTTACCTGATCCTCCTACTTTAGTCTGATGAGTAGCTAGGATACATTCCACTATGCCTGGTTAGATTTAAATATAATATTTAACCTCCAGGAGAATCCCATTAGATCACACTTCTAGCCTACAAATGCTACAAGTGTACAAAAAGAGATGTAAGGTCTTGAGTGGGCTATTGAGACGTGGAGATTGGATTAGTATCTAATGAAACTTTTCCTTTTATTACTGGCAAGAGTTGTATGCATCTGCCACCTGGAACACATGCACACATGCACACACACACATGCACAACCCCTCCTTCCATGTGCACACACAAGACATCCTAGCCTCATTTGGCTAGTCATTTGCATGGAGTAGATTCATTCAAAAAACGTATGACCAAACCTTTCATCATCTTGCAAAGTATAAAATCCTAATCTGTAACAGAATAGTAAAATACCTTATATGATAATATGCCAAAAGAAAATGGAGATAATAGTCCCTTCACTGTCTGGTCCTTGATTTCAAACCATTCTTGAGCCTTTATTATATACCTGTCTTTCTCTTTCTACAAAAAGAAAACACAATAAAGAAAATGCAGAATTTGAAAGGTATGCAACTGATTGCTTAGTATAATTGAGGGGTAATAACAAATATTTCAAGTATACAACTTGGTTAAATATTGACATATGTATGCAACTATGAAACCGTTCCTGTAAAGTCATAAGGCAAATTCCTGTCATCACTCAACATTTCTCTGTGTCCTCTTTGTCTTTTCTGTTATTTGGCCTTATTCATAGCCAGCCATCTGCTATCACTATAGATTCATTTTAATTTCATAGAACTTTATATAACTAGAATAGCACAGTATACTTCATTACAACATATCTAAATAATTGTTTTGAGATTCATACAAACAGATTGTTCTGTGCATTACATTTATTTTGTTCCTTTTATTGCAAAGCATGTATGTGCCAGCTTATTGATTACCTATTGATGGATAGTCGGATTGATTTACCTACTAAATGGTACCTCCTGAAAATACACCTGTTCAGGATATCCATATACAACTCCTGTATGAACAAAGGACAACACGACTATCCCTTTGTTCAAGGGGTCTGAAAAACTGGCTCAAGTCTGGAAATCAGTTCTCAGGCTGAGATTCACTTCTGTCATGATCCAATACAGCCTTTGTTTCATTTGTTGAGAATGTTTCCAGTTATACGGATCAAACAAAACTTCAGTAAGGTTTTTACCTATTTCATGCCTGGAAGCACCATGATTTACTAGCCAGTACCAAAGGTCCGTACAAGTCATGCCACCATAAAAATTCATTTTGCCTGCACTGACCATTACAGGTCAGGCCATTATGGGCATTACTTTGTCTATGCTGCCCATTGCAATAGCTATGATCACCTTGCCTTTGGTGATTCATTGCTGCCACCTGGCTCCTGCTACTCTGGGGCCCAATTAAACCTGTTACATATAATTCATCCAACTGAGCATCAGAATCTCCAACACTGAGTCTGAAAAAATGGTGACAACAGAACTCTTCAGATGTGCTGGTGTCCCTCTCATCATATATATTGTATCTTACAGGATTAATGAAGGGCACATCTTTGGGGTCTTCCCATTGTGGAGGATTGGGTTTTACACAGTGCCTCCACTCTAGCACGACAATTTCCCCAAGCCTTAAAACCATCAATACTAAGCCAAGGGATATCAAGCATCTCTAACCCCTTTTCTGTAGGCCATCTTTTGACACATGCTTCAGCCAACCTTTCAAACAAACTTCGGATGCCTTTTTTTTTCCAAGTGTGAAAGCTTCCATATTAACCCTGGAATCACCACTCAAAAGGCTCATATCAACAACCTCAGCCTAATCCAGTTTTATGTTCCTCCCACCATTATACCAACACCCTTAAATCTATTCCCACACATATTCCCCAGACTTCTACTTGAGTGAATTAGCAAATTCATTAAGTTCTTTAGATCTGTAGTGCATCTCCTCGTGAACTACCCTTTCTGTCTCCCGTCTAGGAGCGTTCTTGGCCTTTAATCTGGTTATAGGTCTAGAGGCAATTTGTGGAAAAATAAGGAATCTGATGATGCAGGTCTGTTCCTCCTAGTATCTCTGGATAAACTGACAAAAGGAGAGAATGAGCACTTTAATAAATCTAACCAACTTCTAGCATCTCCGAATGCAGTGAAAGACAACAATGAAGTCAGTGAGAAAACTGACCTACCCCAGATGCTTGTCTTCCGTACACGCTAGAATCCTGAAGAAGTAGTTCGTGAACAAACGAACTGGCCCATGAGATGGAGAGATAGAGAGCAAGCAAGAAAGCAAAGAGAGCAAGCTTCCTTCTTCCATGTCTTTTATATAGCTGCCAGCAGAAGATGTGGCGCAGATTAAAGGTGGCTATTCCTGTCCCAGAATAGATGTATTGAAAGTGGGTCTTCCTAATTCAAATGATATAATTAAGAAGACAATCCCTCACAGGTGTATCCAGCCACTTGTATTTTACTTCATTCCAGATGTAGTCAAGCTGATGACCAGGAATAAGCATCACAGAGATTTTCTTAATAGTTTTTTGTTGTTGTTGTTGTTTTTCGAGACAGGGTTTCTCTGTAGCTTTGGTGCCTGTCCTAGAACTAGCTCTTTTAGGCTAGGCTTACCTCAAACTCACAGAGATTGCCTGACCCTGCCTCCCAAGTGCTGGGATTAAAGGCGCGTGTTACCACTACCTGGCTACATTCTTAATAGTTTTAAAGGTTTACTTTTATTTATGTGTATACGCCCGTGTGTGTGTGTGTGTGTGTGTGTGTGTGTGTGTGTGTGTGTGTGTGTGAGTGTTATATGTGCTTATGCCTATAGAGGCCAGGAGAGGTTATAGTCAATTGTGAGTTCACCAACATGAGTACTGATAACTGAACTTGGGTGATCTGGAAGATCCACAAGCCTTCTTAATTGCCAAGCCATGTCTCTAGTCCCACATTCTTCACTTTTATGTATAGTATGAAGCATGGGCCTTAGTTTACATGGACATACCTGTTGAAGAGAACACTTCTTTCAGCTTGGCATGGTGGTGTATTCCTTTAGTCCCAAAAATTTGGAGGCTGAGGCAGGCCTGTCTCTACTCCAGTCCAGCCAGGGCTGCAAAACTAAAACAAACAGAACACAATAAAACAAAACAAACAGACAGAAGAACCTATTGTTTTCTCACTGAATTTGTCAAATGGACAACAATTGTGTATATTTGTGGGGTATAATAAAATATTTTGATCTATATGTTCAATAGTCAAAGTAATTATCTACCACCTCACCAACTTACTTTTTTTGTGTGGTCAGAATGCTAAAACTCTATTCTTTCAGTAGTTTTGAAAACAGCACATTGTTGCTTGAGTTTCAACTTTTCTGGTGATGAGAATTAAATATTTGTACCTATCTGTTGTTTGTATCTCTTTTTTTAATTTATTTTTATTTTGTGCACATTAGTATTTTTCTTAAATGTATGTCTGTGCGAGGGTGCTGGATCCTGGAGTTACAGACAGTTGTAAGCTGCTATGTGGGTGCTGGGAATTGAACCTGGGTCCTCTGGAAGAGCAGTCAGTGCTCTTAACCGCTGAGCCATTTCTCCAGCCCCTTGTATCTCTTTTGAAGAGATAAGTTGTTCATAAGGTCCAGACAGAAACAATCCCGGAAATTTTCCAAGTCTAGACAAAGGAAAAGTAAACAGTATAATGAAAAGGCATTCGTTCTCTTGTGTTCGTTTATTTCACCGCAATCCACAATAATCAAGAATGGAAACAACTTGTGTCCTACAACAGTAGACATGTTACGTGCAAAGCACGCTCAGATATGCTTTTGTATTGACTAGGAATCATGGGTGAATAAAGAGAATTCAGTACTTATACAGAGCCGGCTATTACATAATCTTTAAAAAGAAAGGAAATTCTGTCCTTTGTGACAACATGGGTGAAAGCAGAGGACCCTAAATTAGGTGAAATAAGTCAGGTTTATTTCAGAAGACAAATACCATATTATTTCACACATGTAGAGTCTCAAAACGTGAAACTTGTAGAAATAGGAAATGAAATGGTATTTACCTTAGGCAGAGAGGCAGAGGAGGCAAGGAAGAAAGGGAAATGTTGGTCAAAGACAGTTTCGGTCTGATGGGGGTTTAAAGATCTATTGCATTGTGGCCACAATTTATTGTACTGCTTACTTTAAAACTACTTTTTCCCCCAGATCAAATAAACTTTCTTATAAAAACCTCAAAAATCAACACAATGTCAGCAATTGTAAATGTGAGCTCAGTATCACACGAAGAGAAGAGATCAAGAAAGGCTAAGTATAAGGGGCCAAGGAAGAAGCAGATGCAGGGAATGGACATGAATCATGAAAGAGCATACAAAGGTAATTAGAGGTGTTGCCTGACTTACAGGTGCTCACCTCACCATGTCCTCATACATAGTCTTACTTCTATGTGCATTCATATTGGTATGGTGACCCAATTACTTCTTTTTTGATATTTTTAATTTTTTTCTCATTTTTTAATTAAAGATTTCCATCTCCTCCCCCTTCCCTCCCCTCCCTTCCACCCATACCCCCACTCCACCCCTCTCCACGCCAAAGAGACATCAGGGTTCCCTTCACTATGTTAAGTCCAAGGTCCTCCCAGCTCCCCCCAAGTCCAGGAAGGTGAGCAACCAAACTGACAAGGTTCACAGTGAGCCCGTCCATGCTGTAGAGTTCATGTTCATTGCCGTTGTCCTTGGTTTCTCAGTCCTCCTCCACCATCAGCCACATTCAGAGAGTCCAGTTTGGTCCCCTGTTCCATCAGTCCCATTCCAACTGGACTTGGTGGTCTCCCGTTAGATCTGTCCCACCGTCTCAATGGGTAAACGCGCTCCTCACGGTCCTGACTTCCTTGCTCATGATCTCCCTCCTTTTGCTCCTCATTGGGACCTTGGGAGCTCAGTCCGGTGCTCCTATGTGGGGCTCTGTCATTTTTTCCATCCAATGCCAGGTGAAGGTTCTATGGTGATATGCAAGATATTCATGAGTATGGCAATAGGATCTGTACATTTCTGGCACCCTCTCCTCAGCTGCCCAAGGACCTAGCTGGGGGCGTCTTCCTGGACACCTGGGAACCCCTCTAGAGTCAAGTCTCTGCCAACCCTAGAATGGCTCCCTTAATTAAGATATATAATTCCTTGTTCCCATATCCACTTTTCCTATTGATATTTTTAATTTTTTATTTAAAAATATTTTCATTTATTTTACATACCAACCAGTTTCCCGTCCCTCCCCTTCTCCTCCCCTTTCTCATCTACCTCCCTCCCCAACCACTCCTCCACCACCTCCACTCAGAAAAGGGCAGGCTTTCCATGAGCTTGCACAAAAAAATGGCCCATCAAGACGAGGCAGGACTGAGCTCCTCCCCTTATGTTGAGGCAGGGCCAGGTAATCCAGCACTGGGAATAGGTTACCAAAAGCCAGCTAAGCACCAGGGAGAGGTCCTGCTCTCACTGTCAGAAGCCTTACTAAGAGATCAAGCTTCACGATTGTCACACACATGCAAGGGCCTAAGTTGGTCTCATGCAGGTTCCTTGACTGTTGGTCCAGCCTCCATGACCTCCTGCGAGCTCAGGTCTGCTGTCTCTGTGAGTTCCCCCATCATTACCCCCCTGGCTCATACAACCCGTCTTCCTTTCTTCCACAAGACTCTCAGAGCTCAGCACAGTGCTTGTCTGTGGATCTTTACTTCTGCTTTCATCAGTTACTAGATAGAGTATCTCTGATGGCAACTAGGGAAGTTACCAATCTGCTTCCAGTAAATGGCCAGTTCAGGTACCTTCTCCACTATTGCTAAGAGTCTTAGTTGGGGTCATCCATGTAGTATTCTTCCATTATTCTGTTTGTTTAGTGTTTTGGTTTTTATGTGGCAAGGGTACTTTTTTTGTTGCAGTCTATTTTTGTGTTTTGTAAGCTTCTTGTATCTTCATAGGCATGTCCTTATTTAGGTTGGGAAAGTGATCTATGATTTTCTTGAATGTATTTTCTGTGCCTCTTAGCTGCAATTCTTCTCCTTCTTCTATCCCTATTACTCTTAACTTTGGTATTTTCATGGTGTCCCATATTTCCTGGATGTTTTGTGTTAAGAATTTGTTGGATTCATTGTTTTCTTTGGCCAATAAATCTATTTCCTCTAGGGGCTTCTTTCTGATCTTGCAGGGGATCTTTGGCCAGGGGGAGTGTGATGGGTTCAGTGGGTTTGGGCAGCTGGGTGGGTCTTGTAGGTTATAGTGGTCAAGGGGAGGTGGGCAGTGGTAGAGCAACCTTCAAGAAGAACTCTTAACTGCTCTTTGTCTGCTACTGCTGAGATGGGAGGGGGAGGGCAAGGAATATGCCCTGGAGCTTAGGGCCTAGAGATTGGGGCTGTTTATCTGGAGACTCACCTGTTCTTCCAACTGGTATAGGTGTTGTTTGTGTCTCTAGGGGCTGCTGATCTTGTTGGGCGATATTTGGCCAGAGGAGGGTGATGGGTTCAGTGGGTTTGGGCGGCTGAGCGGGTCTTGTAGGGTACAATGATCAATGGGCGGTGGTGGAGGAGCAGGCTCCTCAATTACTTCTTATAAAGACCTCAGTCATAGGGGACTCAGGCTTACCCTAAAGAACCCTCTATGAATGTCTATCTATCTTCTAAAGACTTGATACAAGTGTGGTTAAATTCTGGTATACTAGAACGTGTGAACACAATGTGTCCTGGGGTGGGGTGGGGTTAACGTAATTCAAACCACAGTGACCATTAACTTGTTTTGTTTTCTTTTTATCACGATATTTTGCTTTGACTTCTTTTTTCTTAGCTCCTGAATTTGCTGTATGCTCATTATTCTGCTTTCCAAAACTATGGCATTCTAAATGATTTTTGTTCTCTTTGTTGTTGATGTAGTAGTAGTAGTAGTAGTAGTAGTAGTAGTAGTAGTTGTTGTTGTTGTTGTTGTTGTTGTTTTGGGGCTGGGGTTGAACCCAGAACCTTGTCGAGGCTAAATATGCACTTTTCCATTGACCTACACCTCAGGCCTTTTCTTGTTCTTGATGACTAATATAGATTGTCTTATATGAAACTGAAAAGTTTGTGAAGTCTGCCAGGCCAGCATTATTACCATCTCCAAAGCTGAGGAAAATACATTAAGACAGAATAATGGGCAAAGTATATATCATATACGTTCAGTGTCTTCTGACTCCAAGCCTAGGGTTCTAGCTGCTAGATTAACTATGTCAAAAAAAAGCACCTTAGCCCAAATAGCAAGATTCCCATTGATTAAGTACACTTGTAGCCTCTCGTTCCAGTTCAAATGTGGAATCCACAGCTGTCCTCAGCCTTACTAAAACTTTTCTCCTTGGGTGGGAAAACTGATCACACCCAACTAGCCCATTTCCCCATCATTTCTGGTGGAGGAATTTGAAGTACAAATACTTGAATCTTTTTGGTGGCAGGGAAAAACAGTAACTTTGACACATATTAACTGAATCTGTGTTTATTTTAAACTGTATTCTAGGCTTTTGACACAGTGAAATTAATTACCTTGGAAGCATCTTGATGAGATTGTAAACTAGCAGGGTCCGTCTCACTGATGGGCATTGGCTGTCTGGTTACATATACAATAATTCTTGGATAAGCATAGAGGGGAAGCCAGGGAATGCACCACCGTTAACACAGGTGGACTGGACTGAATGCGCTGATAGGTAAAACGTAATCATGCACATCACATGTGTACTTGGAGTAACTCTCATCTTGCAAGTCTGATAAGTATGGTGGGCTGTCTTTAGCTCTAGCACACTCTTTTTTTTTTTTTTTTTTTGGTTTTTTGAGACAGGGTTTCTCTGTGGCTTTGGAGCCTGTCCTGGAACTAGCTCTTGTAGACCAGGCTGGTCTCGAACTCACAGAGATCTGCCTGCCTCTGCCTCCCGAGTGCTGGGATTAAAGGCGTGCGCCACCACCGCCCGGCAACTCTAGCACACTTTTAAGTAGCTGGTTATTTTTAAAATCTGCCTAAAATCTATCATGCTGCCAGAATTCTAGTGTAAGGAACTTTCAATATGAGGAACAGAAATATTGAGATCGCAGACGCTAGATCAGCTTACTGGTAGGCGAACAAAGTATTGGGACACACATATCATTCCAGCCCCTAGTCTCATCACTCTCTGAAAGCCAGGGTAAACCCCCACAGAGATCAATTAGATTGGTTGCTAAGCAAGCTCCAGTATTGTTCCAGGAAAAAACTAGAAATTTACAAAAAAATATATTTGGTGTATATTTGTATGTTTGTGAGAGTGCGGGCGGCCATTGGCACTGTGAAGTGCCTGCGGAGGTGACAGGGCAACTTCCACCACATGAGACTATGAGGCCTGGGGAATCAAACTCCGGTCTTCAGGCTTGGCAGCAGATGCCTTAACCTGCCGAGCCACCTTACCTGCCCGAGACTAGACTTTGAAGTGGAAATGATGAGGGAGTCTAGAGCAATAGGTAGACAGGATGACAGAAGAAAGAGAAGGAGGTGACCTGAAGGCTCGACTGTCAGGAAGGCGAATGATTAACGGAAGATGGGCAAGGGGCAAGCTGACTCGACTGTTTCATTTTGTTTTATTGGTTGGGGTCTAGGTTAATGGAACTAGGCAGAAAGAACGATGATTTAAAACTTAGAAGAGTGGTCTCTGCAGTTTGGAATTAGTGTAACATAGTGGTGAAGAGATTGGGCCCCGCTTTGCCATTTCCTAGTTCATAATCTTCACGGACCTCGTGGAGTAGCGCTGACGGTACAGGGAGTTCAAAGCACAGCGCGGATAATAGTCGGTAAAATGTTAACTGCTGTGTTTGTAGTTGTTCTTCCTCTTCCCTAATATTCTGTACTCGAATAGGAAGGAGACACGATGCACACATTCCAGATCATTATAAGAGTGATGAACAATTAGTTGTATGTGTGCCTAGATGAGGTTTATTTTGAGTTTGGGGCCCCACTGAGGTGATGCCACATCTCTTTCTCAGTACCTCCTTTGCATGGTCTCTGGAGTGACTTCGAAGAGGCTGAAGTTATGGCTGGCAGGGTGCTCTTGGTAACTTCCTTGGAGAAGTCCATGCTCTGCTGTCCCTTGATACTTGACAGTTTTCACTTCTGCCTCCTGGACATTAGAAGCCATGCGGGCTCACACCCAAGTGTCCTGGTTTCAAAGGCTCCCAGGCCACTTGGCAGTCATCCTGCTTCCGGGCCCAGCCTTGTCTCTCTCTTTGGCTGAGTGTTCAACTCGGACCCCACACACAGTCCTAGCCCCAGCCTCCGCGCAGGCGCCGGCAGGGCCACCCCTGCCGCCATGTTTCCCCCGCCCACTCACTCCCCTCCCACCACTCTCCCTCCCCTCCCCAGCTGGGCTCCCGCTCCCCCCCTTATCCTCCCCCCCCCCCCTGGTGAGGTCAGGCGGAGGCTCTGCCGCTGCTGCCGCGGCAGCTCAGCTCCTATTCCCAGGCAGCCTGGAAGAGGGACTTTGGCAAATAACCGGAGCGGCATTCGGGTTAGGGTAAGCGCTCTCCCTCTGCCCGAAGATCAGGAGAAGTGGCCAGGGCGACTAGGGGGTGCAGTGGTGCGGGGCGTCTGTGCCTCGCGGCAGAAGGGGACTAGGGCTGCGCTGCGCGACTCCCTCTTTGGCTCTCGGGAGCGCAGCTGCCCGCGGAGGAGCGGCTGGGTGCAGAGACTCAGCAGTCAAGGTGAGGCGGTACCCTGAAGTCCCAGGGGCTCCACGGGCTTCCCCACCCTCTGCACCCGCGGTGCGCGGCACCGAGTTGGGATCTGCGCGGGGAACTGCGAGGCGGGGAACCAGCTCCTCTCTTTGCCCACCCGGGTTTTCAGCCCCGCGCTGTCGCGCGCTCAGAGCTCCGCACCTTTGCACTTTGCAGGTCCCTTTGGCTCTACCAGAAGCGTGGGTACTTCTACGACCCCAGTCAGAACTCAGTTTTCCTGGGCTTCTTTGTCATCCTTCCAAGATCTTCTCTGGTTTTTCCCTGTCGCTGCGCTGCCGTGATCCTCTGGGGTTCCTCTGTCAACCGCAGCCTCAGAGTCTCTCGTCCTCTAACAGTTTCTACTTTGTGCCTCCTAAACCATCCCGCTTTCAGAATCTTGAGAGACTCCATCGCTGGCTCCCCAGTCGAGAACACTTTTTTCCCTCCAAGCTTTTTTAACTTAGTTCTGAATGTCTTCAATTGTGAATGCCTTGGCTCTTTTCAGCCCCTTTAAAAACTCCCAGTTGATGATTTATTTTCTTGGAGTCTTACAGGGTTCAAGTCTATCATTTACAGAAAAAAGGAACAAATTTATTTATTAAATATCATTTAATAAGCATCTGTTGAGGAACTTGAGAGGTTTCTTTCTAGGTTTTAATAACGTAGTCCAAACACCAGTCACGTAAAATGTGTGTATATATATTTGTATGAAATGTTTGTAGACGGCCCTAAACCTTCCTGGCAGTGGAGCAGGGCAGATTAAAGAAGGTCTGGTGGGGTTTGTAACCCTGCCTCCATTTCTCCATCTAGAAATTAGGATGCTCAGTGTTTAAGTGTAGTTGGAGGATGACCATAGAGATTTGGAGCGAGTCACTCAAGTTAGTCGCTAAGCACACTGAATGGGCACTGAGAAGCTTTGGAGGTTAAAACTAGCTACCTCTGTTGGGAGGGGACCTGCCTTTTAAAGAGAAGCCACAGTTTCATGTGGTACCTTTTGGAAGCTCGTGGTTCTTTCAAAACAACCAAACCAAGCCCCCCACTTTCTTCCCATGCAGTTGCCATGTTAGTTCCTGCACTGAGGTGCCTTCGCTCATTTCCATGCTGTAATTAGTGTGAGGAAATTGAATGGAGAAGCCGAAAGTGAACGAGCACATGCTGACGTGTGCAACCGTGCTTCTAGAGAGAGGTTTTAGCTAGTGCTCAAACCTGAAAACTGAGTAAAATGAGTTAAAGAGCCGTGACATCATTCTATATCTAAAAACATTAGCCCCTTTAACCACAAGTCCTTATTAATACCCTTAGACATACCACTGATGGATTTGTTTGCTTAATGTGTGACCAGGTGCTGGCATTGCCACACCAGTTCACTAATTAGCAGCAGCCTCAGAAGCAAAGCAAGTTGCCCATAAAGATGGTGACAGCATTCACTCTCCTGGTAGCACTTAAGTTTGGTCGTGAAGCATTGAGAAGAGCTTCTGCCGCAGTATCAAATGAAACGTTTGGAAATAGTCAAGCACTTCAAATGCTCAGTATTTTTAAGTTGCCATCTTTATTAGCAAAATTAAAAAAAAATGTGTGGTGTGGTTCTATCGGTTTTAGTCGATGTTTTGAAGTAATTTTCAGAAGAGTGTAGAGGCTGTATCACTGGTCAGTTTAGTTAGGTAGCTTGCTGCTGATACTTCCTTTTGCAATGAATTTCTAGAACTTACTGTAGTTCTAGTAAACCTTAGAAGGTGATAGGAAAGGGTACTTACCCTAGTAGGCCCACCATGTTCATTTTTTTTTTGCAACCCATTTTTGAGACATACATTTTACGTGTTTCCCTTTGAGATTATTATTATTAAGCCTAAACTAAGATTATCACTGGTGTGACTTTCTAATTAATAACTATTAATTTTTTTTGGCCTGGAAGATAAAGAAAATTAGTGGGTGTGAGTCAGACATAATCATTTTTTTTCTCTGTATTTTCAGTATTTGGCAGATTGTTTGATATACTTAGCGATTATCATACTGAATATTTCTCTTTCCTTTAAAAAAATTGAAAAAGGGGTCTCGCATGGCTCATACTTGGCCTCTGGCTTGGTATGTAGTTGAGGGAGAACTTGTGACCCTCTGATCTTCAGCTACTCAGTGCTTGGGTTACATACCGCAGAACCAGTTCAGACTAAAAGGATCATTTCTGATTTTACTAAAGCTAACTTCAGGTTCTGCTACTATTACCTTTTTCTTTTATATTATATTCATTAATTTGATCTGCAGTACTGAAATGAGATTAACCTACATATTCAAATTGCTTAATTTGTGATGTTTAATATATTATTAAAACCTTTTCTGCAGTTTGTTTCTGGTGTAATTCTGTTTACTTCTGTAAACTAGTGTAACGATTTGGCAAAAAAATCACATTTTAAAGAAGCATAGAAAGTGTGAAAAACTAAACAGTTCTAGAGTAAACATTTCAAAAGTAGAGAAAATGGTTTTATCAGAGTGAGAGATATTTATAGCGATGAAGTTTTTTTAAGTATTACTAGTTAATTTAGTATTTCATGGTATAAAATCCGTTTAATGTCTTCCATGTGCCAAGGCTCTATATAGTAGGCATAGTGTAAAAACTTGTAACTCTGAATCCTTATAGATTGTAAAAAGAGCAAGAAATAAAATATATAGAGTGTTAAAAAAAACTAGAAAACACCTAGTTTCACAAGGGCGGCATATGCGGGTTGGCAATTTACCTGGAGTAAGAAATGTCTATCTAGTCCGGAAAGCATAAGTTTGGGTGTGTCTCTGAGGGCGGTCCTGAGATTAGTGTATGGATCTGAGTGGACGCCACAGGGAAGATCTGCCCTCTGTGTGGGTGGGCACCATCCAATTGGCTGCAGAGAACACGTACAGAAGGCGTGTTGCTCTCTCCCACACTTAGGAGAGACACTCTTTCCCCTGCTGCCTTGGACATCGGAACTCCGGAACTCCGGGCTCCTTTGCCTTTGGACTGAGGCTCCACTCTTAACCAGTGGCCTCTTAGGTTCTCGGGTTTTTTGGTCTCCATTAAACTGAGAGTTTCACCGTTGGCTTCCTCAGTTCTGAGGCCTTGAGACGGAGACTGAGCTCTACCCCAGCATCCCTGGGTATCCAGTTTTCAGACAGACTGCTCTCGGACGACTCTGTTGTTGCGATTTGGTAAGTCAATTCCCGTAGTATATCTCCCCTCTCAGAACTACATGAATCCCCTATGTGTTCTGTGTTTCCTTCTGGAGAACTCCGGCAACTATATAGCTTCTTAGAGAAGAGGTGTTTTTTGAGTACAGCCCTAAAGAGAAGAGAGAATGTTTTTAGTTTCTCAAGAACTGGGAACAAGCTGGGCCTGGCGGTGCGCGCCTTAAATTCCTGCACTCTGGGGACAACAGGAGGCCTAACCCCACGTGTTTGAAGCCAGCCTGGTCTATAGAGCTAGGGAGGTTCAGGACAGTCAGGGCTACACTGTTGAGTTCTGTCTCTTAAAAAAATTCTGGGTTGCCAGGTGGTGGTGGCGCATGCTTTTAATCCCAGCACTTTGAAAGGCAGAGGCAGGCTTATCTCAGTGAGTTCGAGGCCAGCCAGGTCTACAAAAGCTAGTTCTGGGACAGGCTCCAAAGCTACAGAGAGATACCCTGTCTCGAAAAACAAACAAACAAAAAAATTGGGAACACATTCTCCTGGGAAAATTCAGACATAGGATTCGCAAAGAACAGAAAAGACAGTGTGGTGAGGTCTTTAGCAAGCTGGACCAGAGGGTGTTAGAGATAATAGATACGTACGTAGAGTTTGGAAGACCTCAGAAAGAATTTGAATTTGGTTGTCAGAACAATGGGAAGCCATCAGGGAATCTGAAATTATTGGCTGACAAAAAAAACACAACATGTTTTACAGAGCATTAAACTGAATGCCTGGCCCAGTCATTTACATTAATACTCAAGAATGAAAACTCTGGTAAATTCGCTAAATAGCAGTGCTTTTGTTTTTCTACTCTGTTTACAAAAGGGCCTAGGGAACTAGAAACTCGAGGACCTGAGCAAAGCCTGTTCAAAGCTGCCCGAGCAGTCCGCTTGCCTCAGGCAAATTGTTACCAGTGTTGCAAGGTAAGTCGTCAACAACTGTGCAGGGCCTGGCGGCGCACATACCTTTCATTTCAGCACTTGGGAGGCAGAGGCAGACAGATTCCCCGAGTTCTAGGGCAAAGGCTACTCAGGCAGACAAACAGAACAAAACAGAGCCAAAGCCGGGGAAAAAAACAAAAAACAAAAAAAAAACCCAAAACACCACCGCAGTGTACAGATCATTGTGCGGTTTAAGAATTTGTTTTTCGAGGACCGATCTGTTCTTTTCTTATACATATCCTTCTTTTGGAAGGCTGGAAGTTCCTTTTGTGTACAAAAGAATCGCTTCGATTTTAGAAACGTCATTCGGACTCCTAAGAGATTTGTTATTTCCTTTAAGAAGTTGCTTCTCTAAAATTGCTGTATCACCATAGATTTATACTTTGAGTTTAGAATTGTCTTAAGGTCTGAGCCTTTAGTTGAAAGCCATCCAGATTTGATTTTTTTTTTTGGTCCCAAGTAGGACTTAGTATGGTTATTAACATCTCCTTGGAGCCAAAGGACATAACTGTTGTAAAATGACCTCTAGCACCTCCTGCAGGTTCAAATTCCAATGTCTTAACTGAGCAAGCCCAGCTCTTCAGGACTTGACTCTAGAGTTTTCCCAACATTTTTATTATGCTAGTACAAATGTCTGTTGGTTTCACCTGTTTTTTTTTTTTAAATATTACACTTTTGCATTTAGCATTATTTCTGGTTTAGCATTATTTCCACTATAGGAAGCCATGCCATGTAACTCATTTTTATTTTTTTAAATTCTTTTTCTCTGTCCTTTCAAATCTCAATACTATTCAGGGAACAGCTTAAATACCAGGCCCTGTTGCACCATCTGCTATTGAAAATAGCCTCCTTTCCTTTGAAACTGAAGAGTAGTTCCAAACTTGCCCCATTGGGTCATCTTTAAGCTTTCGTGATAACCTGGCTGCTGCTGGTTCTGTGAAGGTGACCTGGACCTCATCTGGTTTGCCGTTGTTGGCATCCCAAGCACTGGGCCCATGATGTGTCCTTTCTAGTTACTTAATAATGAATAAATGCTGCCCTGTGAGTGTTCTCCTGTTATGTTAATATAGCGCATCATTTAATACTGCTTTGCCTTCTACATATCTCTCTGGTATTCTAAAACATTCTATGGGGGAGTTTATGAAGGATAGTTGTTGAGAACATAAACACTGTAGCTAGGTAGCTTGGGTTCTGATTCTCTCTAGGATACTTAGTAGCTGAGGGATGTGGAGTGAAGGAGTAGCATAAACTTACCGCAATTGCCTCATCATTAAAGTAAAGTAAACTAAACTTACCCATTTTGGTATTTTAAATGAATGGGCTAGACCCACAATTAGTTTGAAAAATTCAGACTTCCAAAGCTCTGAAAATTGATAAAAATTTCATCGGCTAAGTTAGGTACCAAAACTCAAGTGGTAACAAAATACAATTTTAAAATATTAAAGTCCTTTTTCTCCTTAGTAGTCATCTTTATTTATATTTATTGTAGAATTTATTAATAGGCTTATGGAATAGTGCCACAGACCCTCGTGGAGTATTACATAATATACACTAATACAAGTTATGGCCCATCTGAAAAGCTGCACACTTCTGAACTGGGATTCTATCTGGCACTGAGGTTTTGAGATAAGAGACTGTACCCCTCGCCTCCTCACAGGCAAGAGCTTCAAGCACGGCTTTGCACATATTAATAGTAAGCTGTTGCTGTGGGCGCTGGAGATTAGGGAGGTAAATAAATTACTTTATCTTCTCAGTGCCTTGCTCATAATGGTTACCATGTAAATGGTTACCATATGAATACACACTGATTTAGTCACACAACTTTCAATAGAGAGGGCTGTCTGTCTGCTCCTTATATCAGAAGAAAGCAGATAGAGCAGGGCAAAAGCAACTGAAACTAGCTCAAACCCTGGGCTGTCGGTACTGGTACTTGGAGCTCAGTCTTCTAAGACCATATTTATAGAGTATTTTTGTGCTTCTTTTGCTATTTAAACTGCCTATGGTTTTTATGATAAGAGAGCCTTTTATGTGTGTGGGGGGGGTCAGTTAATATGTATTTGTTCTGATGGTATACTTACTTTTGAAATTAGTAAACATTTATTCAATTTATAATTTATATTAAGAATCTGTATTAAATACAGAAGGAAGGTATCAGACAAATGAGACATAATCCCTAGCCTTTAGTAATTCCAGAACCATTCATATTTACATAGGGTCGTGAGTGTTCAGTATAATTCTTGATTTTTTTATCTTTAAATTTAAAATAATCTTAAAAACATGCAAGCTATAGCCTAAGAGTCAACTGTTAACTGACCTTGGTGTCCATTACATGGATTTCGTTGATATTACTTCCTTCTCTCATTAACTAATATCTTGGCAGCCATTTTATTCCAACTTGACTATAAAAGAAAACCACCTAGTTTTAAAGATTGTCTTCAGTATTTGCCAATCATAATTGGTGTACTTTATGCATCCTTTCACTTCTGTGAAGTATCTATAATTCTGTATCTCAGTGGACTTTTTTCTGGAATTTTTTTAAAGATTTATTTATTTATTATGTATACAACATTCTGCCTCCATGTATGCCCACATGCCAGAGGAGGGCGCCATACCTCAGTACAGATGGCTGTGAGCCACCGTATGGTTGCTGGGAATTGAACTCAGGTCCTCTGGAAGAGCAACCAGTGCTCTTAACCACTGAGCCATCTCTCCAGCCCTTTTCTGGATTTTTTTTTTTTTTTTTAGTTAAGATGGAGCCCTTCAAGCCATCTTCAAATTCCTATTCTTTTTTTCTTTTTTCTCTTTGGCTTTAATCGAGACAGGGCTTCTCTGTGCAGCTGCCCTGAATGTCCTGGACCTGGTTCTGTAGCCAAGTTTGGCCTTGAATTCAGAGATCCTCCTGCCTCTGCCTCTTGAGTGCTGGGATTATACAGCAGGTGCCACCACAGCTTGGCACCCTATTATTCTTCAGTTTGGTCTTTTCAGAGTGTCCCGGATTTCCTAGATGTTTTGTGTCAGGAATTTTTTAGATTTAATGTTTTTTTGACTAATATACCAGTGTCTTCCGTTGTTATCGCCTACACCTGAGATTCTCTCTTCCATCTCTCATGTTCTGTTGGTGACATTCGTGTCTGTAGTTCTTGTTCACTTGCCTAGATTTTCTCTTTCCAGAATTTCCCGTTGGTGATTTCTTTATTGCTTCCTTTCCCACTTTCAGATCTTGATGAGTTTTATTTGTTTCCTTCAACAGATTTTTTTTGACTATCTTTCAGGGATTTATTAATTTCCTCCCATTTTTTTGTTTGCTTTTCCCTCAATTTCTTTTAGTGATTTACTCATTTCCTCTTTAAGGGCCTCTCTCATCTTCATAAAGCTGTTTGTAAGGTTTTCTCAGGCTTCAGCTGCGTTGGACTACTCAGGCCTTGCTGTAGTGGGATAGCTGGGTTCTGGTGGTGACATAATGCCCTGGCTGTTGTTGTGTTCTTACACTGATGTCTAAGCATCTGGGTGGGTTAGGGTAATTATAGGTCTAGGTGCCGATTTCTGAATTTGTCTTTATTGGATGGGTGCTTTTACTCTTGGTTTCTGTTTCCTTTCTGGTATTCTGGCTGGAGTGGCTCCATTCTGTCAATTCACTCAGCTAATATCTATGAAGTATATGTCATACATCCCAGGCATTACTCTAACCCAGTGGTTTTCATCATGTGGGTTATATATCATACCAGATATCCTGCATATCAGATATTTACATTACAATTCACAACAGTAGCAAAGTTACAGTTAAAAATTGCAACAAAGTAATTTTCTAGTTGGGAGTCCCAGTAACATGAGAAGCTGTATTAAAGGGTTGAATCAATTAGGAAGCTTGAGAACTGTTGCAGTCTAACCCAAACTAACGGAATGGCTATCCATTTCTCCTTCCACGACTCTAGGATCCCTCAGATCCCTCAGACCGGAGTGGATGGACTGAGTAATCACAGTGGTAATGTGATGATGTGCCCTCGAGACAGGAAATCAGTCACTTTGTATTTTAAATTTCTTTTGAGACTTTATTTTTTATTTTATGGGTATGGGTATGGGTATGGATGTTTTGCCTGCATATATGTTTATGCACCAACTTAGTGCACGGTACCTATAGAGGCCAGAAGAGGGCACTGGGGAGGCAAGAAGGGGACTTGGGGAGGCCAAAAAGCAGTCACTGAATCGACTGTAATTCCAGTTACAGGTGATTGTGAGCTGCTATGTGGGTGCTGGGAATTGAATCTGGGCCCTCTAGCCCTTGACCACTGAGCCATCTCTCTAGCCACAGTTTAGATTTCACGAAGCATCTATTTTATGTCAAGAGTCAGATCATTAACTATTTTTTAATTTACATTTTTCCCATAGTCTCTCCATGGACAGTTGTAAGTCTGAGATGAGCCCCTCAATGATTATTGAGGCCATGTTTTATTGCTAGAATCTTTTCTTTTATTTAAACATTCATATATTTCCTTAAATTTCCATTATGACCTGTGGGAAAGGTCACTGGTGTTTTTTTCCGTTGGGCCAAGTTCTTTTAATTCAGTGGTACACACTGTTTGCTCAGGAATGGTCGAAATGTTAAAATGTTTCAGATTCCTAGCATTGGTGGGTAAGAGCTAGACTGAGAGGGAGGGCTTTGCCAAGGAACCAGCATGGTGAGAAGAGAGATTCTTAGAACATAGTCATCATGAACTTAAACCCCACAGTGGAGGGGCCAGGGCTTTGCCCTATTATCTGAACACTCGCTGATTGGAGGTTGTCTTTCCAAGTTTAGATTGTCGTTTGTTTACGGCACATTAAGTATACAGTGTGTTAATTGCTGACTACTGGAAGAGTTGAGGCCAGAGCAAAGTGAAGGCAATCCTTAACGTCTTTAGAAAAGTTTTCTATCATTTGAGATGGTTTTGGAAATAGGACAACGGTGCCGGCTACAGCACAATAGTTTGATTTGCTACAAATGAGAAAGATTTAAAGAAAAAAAAAAGGCAAGTGAAAAAGGGGGTTGAAAGTAAATGGGACAAGTCAAACACTAAATCTTTTCGTCATTGCGGTTGAAAATGGCTTGCTCATGCCAGATGCAGTTCCTGGGACCTGCCATTGTTGCGCTGTTAGTGCTGAAAGAACATGGGTATGGGGAAGGGGGGTGCAGTGATTCACGCAAAGCCTTTGCCGTCTACAAGGCAGGTGCTTTACCTTCTATCCAGTAAAAGGGTCGGGGAATTGTAGTGCTTTTTTGAACCTGCTTTTAAAAGCCAAACATTAATAAAGAATAGTTCATTTGGAGCCTTCACTGTTCTACTCTTGGGTATTACTGAATGAGAAGACAGTACAGTTTAATGGCTTAGGCCCGAAAAGTCACACATTTGCACTGCGCACTGAGACAAATTGTTTCCTCTCTCTAAACCTTATTTTTTCTCATGGAAAGTATCTGATGTAGTTGAAGTGTTAAATAAGGAATGTAAACCTAGCAGTGGTGGCACAGGCCTTTAATCTCAGCACTCGGGAGGCAGAGGCAGGTGTAGCTCTGTGAGTTCAAGGCCAGCCTGGTCTGCACAGAGAGAGTTTCAGGACAGCCAGGGCTACATGGAGAAACTCAACCATAAAGCGCTTGGATTTTGGGAAATGAACTTGGATCCTCCGTGAGAGAGGAATGTGTTTTTAGCTGTTGAGCCATTTTTTTAAAGATTTATTTATTTATTATGTATACAGTATTTTCAGTAGTCTCTCTGCATGTACGCCTGCAGGCCAAAAGAGGGCACCAAATCTCATTACATATGGTTGTGAGCCACCATATGGTTGCTGGGAATTGAACTCAGGACCTTTGGAAGAGCAGGCAGTGCTCTTAACCACTGAGCCATCTCTCCAGCCCCTTGAGCCATCTTTTTAGCTCCCAGTCACCCCCATTTTGGACTCAATTTTTATTGGCATGTATTTATTGCATATCGTTATGTGTGATGCCCTAGGTTTTTATTTCCACCACTGCAAAATAAAAGTAATTGTGGAAAAGTTAGTTTTATTATACTCTTAGAGAAGAGTAGTTTAAATGTTAAAAAAGGGTAATGCCTTTTATCATAGATCATCCTTTGTTTCTGCTAAGAAGAGTTTATTGGCATTGCAAGGGGTTAGTGGGCTGGAAAGTAGACAGAATGCTACCTGTAACAGCATTTTTATTTTGAACTATAGTTAGTTATTCTTATTTTGTTTATCCCTGCAGAATATATATGATGAAGTTGAGTAACTGGCTGTGAGGCACAGCTAGGGGTTGAGTATCTTTCATTTCTAACCTAGAACTAATGCACTAATGATATAAGAAACTGTCTAGTGTTGTGAGATGAGATATTTGCACACTGTGTGAAGGTATATTGCTGGGATTGATATAATAAAAAGCTTTAGGCCCAATAGCTAGGTAGGAGGTATAGGTGGAATTTCCAGGGAGAGAAAGGGAGAGGAGGAGGAATCAAGGCACACAGGAGATGCCAGAAGATACAGAGAAGAAACAAGGTGCAAGATGGAAAGAAAGGTAATGTCCCGTGATAGAACATAGATTAATAAAAATGATTAATCTAAGTTATAAGAGCTAGTTGAGACAAATATAAGCTAAGGACCAAGCTTTCATAATTAATAAGAAGTCTCTGTGTTGTTATTTGGGGTTAGTGGCAGAAAAAGAAAGTCCAACTACACTTTAGCCTAAAGGATCTTTTATCAATAAAGTGAAAATAAAGGAGCAATAATAGAAACACCAGGCATCATTTTTTTCTTTGTTTGATTGGTTTTTTGAGACAGGGTTTTTCTGTAGCATTGGAGCCTGTCCTGAAACTTGCCCTGTAGCTCAGGCTGGCCTTGAACTCACAGAGATTCACCTGCCTCTGCCTCCCGAGTGCTGGGATTAAAGGTGTGTGCCATCACTGCCCGGCTAGATACCAGCCACCATTCTATACACGTAAACTATCTTATGCAATTTGTTATTTATTAAAATGAGTCACGGATAGACTAAGAGGATTTCCAAGTGCCTCTTGGCATCATACAGGTACAATATCCAT
Source organism: Arvicola amphibius (assembly GCF_903992535.2). Lineage (NCBI taxonomy): Eukaryota > Metazoa > Chordata > Mammalia > Rodentia > Cricetidae > Arvicola > Arvicola amphibius. The sequence continues at coordinate 112,516,940 of NC_052065.1, forward strand.
TTAAACATCAATGAACAGGCATTTGTTTAACAATGATTTGTAGAGCACCAGCAGAGATTAAAATGCATCCACTATCTGGAAATAGCTTACAGGCTAACCAGGGACTGAGAACATGAAATAATTTGAGAATTCAATGCCAACCAATGCTAATGATAATGTAAATCACTGAATTGTTCCAATGTGCATAATGAGCCTGACATTATTCCAAGTACTTTCTATACATTTGTACACTTCATTTAAACCACAGCAGTGTAATAAGGTAGGGGCTGTTGTCCTGTTGACAGAGGCTGCTTGTTTGTGTCCTGGCCACCCAGACCAGAAATAATCACACAGAAATTATATTAATTACAACACTGTTTGGCCAGTAGCTTAAGCATATTTCTAGCTAGCTCTTACATCTTAAATTAGCCTATTTCTATTATTCTGTGTATCACCACGAGGTTATGGCTTGCTGACAAGGTTTCCACAGGCTCTGGTGGGCATTTTTCTTCTTCGACAGCTACATGGCATCTTTTTGATCTGCCTACTCTCTCTCTACATCTCTGTTTGGATTTTCTGCCTGGCTTTACTCTATTAAGCCATTGGCCAGAAGAAGCTTCTTTATTAACCAATGGCAATAAAACATATTCACAGCATACAGAGGGTAATCCCACATCATTGTCCCCTTTAATAGATGAGGAAATTGAGGCATTAAAAAGTTTAGATAAATTTTTTCAAAGTATTATTTTTAACAAATAGAATAGTTAGCCATAAAATCCATGCAATCTATTTTTAAGCCCCATTTCCTTCCTATCTATGAAAGAAGACACGTAGGAGAGTGGGATAGCTAAGAAAGCATATAAGAAATTTTATTTTGGAAAAATGCAGAAGAGTGATCAGAGGAGAGGCAATACTTTTTATTTATTTATTTTTAATTAATTTTTTCATTATTTTACATCCTGATTGCAGTTTCTCCTCTTCTCCCATTCCCTCTCCCTTCCACTTTGCACCCCCATCTACACCTCCATCTCCATTCAGAAAAGAACAAGCATCTTCTGGGCGTCAGCAAATCATGGCACATCAAGTTGAAATAGGACAGAGTTCCTTCCCCTATATCAGGGCTGGGCAAGGCATCCCACCATAGGGAATAGGTTCCAAAAGGGCAGCTCAAGTACCAGGGACAGGTCCTGATCCCACTTCTAGGAGCCCCACAAACAGACCAAGCTATACAACTATCACATATATGCAGAGGGCCTATGTAGGTCCCATGCAGGCTCCCTAGCTGTTGGTCCAGGATCTGTGAGCTCCCATGAACCCAAGTCAGTTGCTGTTTTTGTGGGTTCCCTTGCGATGACTGGGATCCCCTCCAACACCCCCCCCCCCCAGCTCGTGCCATCCATCCTCCCTCTCTTTAACAGGACTCTCAGAGCTTGCCTAATGCTTGGCTGTGGATCTCTGCATCTGCTTTCATCACTGACTGGATGAAGGCTCTCTGATGACAATTAGGGTAGTAACCAACCTGATTACAGGAGACGGCCAGTTCGGGCACTATCTCCACTACTGCTAGGAATCTTAGCAGGGTCATCCTTCTGGATTGCTGAGAGTTTTCTTTTAAACACATATGGTTATTTTGCATGGTGGTACACTTAGAAGCCAGAAGAGATTTTCTTCAGATGGTTATGAGCTGCCTTGTAGGGCTGAGATTTGAATCAGGGTCCTTTGGAAGAGCAGCAAATGCTCTTATCTGCTTAGCCATCCATGTAGTCCTGTGGCAAGATATTGTTAAGACGTTGTTTTTGAATAGGGTCTTATTGAAAAGGAAGTAAGCACATCTTAATATTTTAGTACCCAAAGTTTTGAATGTATTTGCATGAGTGTCTGTTCACATGTGTGCATATTTTTAATGAGAGAAAATTGAGATGGCAAGTCTTTCATAAAGAGTCAGAAATCTGTTTTGTAGTGTCTGACTTTACGGACTTATGTTCCTTTTTAAGATTTATTTTTATTATGTTCCTTTTTTAAGATTTATTTTTATTATTTATTTAAGCATTTGTATACATGAGTGCAGGTGCCTGCAGGGGCCAGAAGAAGGTGTCAGATCTCTTGGAGCTGGAGTTACTGATGGTTATGAGTCATGTGATGTGGGTGCTGAGAAAGAACTTGGGTCCTTTGCAGGAACAGCAAGTGTTCCTAACTACTGAGCAATCTTTCCAGCCCCAAATCCTCTTCTTAAAAATAGCATAATCAACCAGGCGTGGCGGTGCATGCCTTTATTCCCAGCTCTGGAGAGACAGAGGTAGGTGGATCTCTGTGAGCTTGAGGCCAACCTTATCTATAGAGTGAGTTCTAGGACAACCAGGGATGTGTAGAGAAACCCCGTGTCCAAAAGACAAAACCAAAAGACACAATTGATACCCCATATAAAGTTTATCTATTTGAGTTATACAATTCCGTGGTTTGAGCTGGTCTCAAACTCACAAAGGTCTGTCTGTTTCTTTCTCTGCCTACTAAGTGCTGGGATTCAAGGCATGAGGTACCATGCCCAGCTATTCACTTTACAACCAATTTTGGAATGTTTCACCTCCCCGCAAATAGAGAAACAAGTGTTTTGAAACAAAGGTGGCATGGGCAGGATGGAAGTAGATTGTCTGTTTGCTCTGCTGCTTTCCCTGTGAAAATACCCAGACTTGTCCTCTCAGTGTAACTCCGATCTTCATGGGGCCCCTTTCCCCTCCACAGTCTAGTTCCAAGCTGCTGCCAAAGCACTTTCAATTTCGTTTTGGACGCTGATTAGTCATTCGATTATTTGTTTTTGGTCGCTGTTCAATTTGATTCTGTAATTGAACTGTGATACTAGCACTAAAGAGATGTAAGTCAGACATGTGTTTAAAGACAAAACTGCTAATCCCACTAGTGCGAATGGCTGTCTTCTGCTGTGTGCATTCTTTATAAGAAAAAATAATTAGAAATAGCTGAGAAATGTTACGAGTAAATATTTTAAATGTTATGCCTGATATAGACTAGTTGTAGAGAGTTAGTTAATATAAAAGAACACTATACATGATTTTGGCTGGTAGATAGTATTGGGGTCATGTGTCATGAAAAAGGTCTAATGCAGTGGTTACTGTGGCGATGTTGTATACAGCTACTATAAAAGAATTGCAATTTTTGAAACTTTTTGCTCACTTGCTTTTTCTTCACTCAGCCTCCAGAAGAGCTCTAGTTAGCGTTAGAATCAAGTGCTGCCTTCCAGTTTAGTCCAGTTCCCACCCCAGACATCTGCGAGGGTGTTGGATGAGGGGGTCCACTCCCAGGATTTTGTTAAGTGAATAATAGTCAGTGTTACTTTCCAGGGAAGGGATTGCTAGCTGTCCTATGTAAGTTTGGAGTTAATTTTAGCTTGGTCTCTTTTGCTTTGTTTTATTTTACCTGTTTTTTTTTAAATTTTATTTTATCAACTTTGACTTTTAAAATGATTTTTGAAATGTTACTGTACTTGCTTAGTTTATGCTCACCGTATACTTGGGTGGAATTTCTACTCAAGGGACAGTTGATGCTAAACTTGCCAGATTCTCAAAAGAATTTGCTGTGCATGTCAAGTACAGCTATCATTTGCTTTAGTGTGCTGTCTGCTTTGCCCTGCGCAGCAGAGGCATGTGCTCAGAGTTGGGGAGAGAACAGGATCCCACACGATGACACTGCTTTTGCCAGGAGAAGGAAGCCAACTGCAGCGTTCTTTAAATAGATCAGAGATTTGCAACTTGCCACGACCCCGTTGGGGGTCACATGACCCTGTCACAGGGATCACCTATGACCACCAAAAACCACAGGTATTTACATTAGGATCAGAACAGTAGCAAATTGCAGTTATGAAGGTGCAATGAACTCATTTTATGGTGGGGGTCACCACAACATGAGGAACTGTGTTAAAGGGTTGCAGCATTAGGGAGGTTGAGAACCACTGCACTAGATGGAAACCCAGCCTTATTACCTCAGTGTTTGGTATCACATGGGGTGAAGGAATGAAGAGGTATTGTTGGGTAGATTTTGGGGGGGGGCGATTCTTGATTTATAATGGTTGGTGTGTGTGTGTGTAGGTGTGTGTGTGTCTGTGTGTCTGTGTGTGTATTGCTGCCTTTATTATGTCTAGCATTTATTCATTAAGCCTTTATGCTATTGGGGTATATGGAAATAGGTTAGACATCCGTTCATTTAAAACAAGCCAAAACTGGGCTTTCTAAATGAGAGAGTATCATACATATCGTTCAGCAACAACAATTTAGAGTAATATGAATGTTGAATTTTCTATGACTTTAAATATTTATTGGTTTTAAAAAGTGCCCATTCCAGTATTCTCATTAACTCATGCTTCAAATGGTCTGATTTTCTGCTTAAAGTGGTGCTTAAACCAGTTTGTTAAGTGGTTGAGAAGGACCCCTTGTGTGGCTTCAATCCATCTACTGTTTTACAGAAAGATGTGCTTTCTCTTCAGATAATGACTTTCTGGCTTTAATTAGCCTGAGTCTACAGTGCAAGCAGCACTTTATTTCTCTGGAAGGAAATGAAGTATTTTATATAAATTCATTCAGCAAATATTAGTGAGCTCTCTGACTTAAGTGCTGGGATACAGAAGTCACTAAGACCAACTCCTGTGTTTATCTTCCGAACCAATGGCAATATTCATGTTTGCTTCTTCTGTCGGAGCATTCCATCCAGTGGCCTGGGGAAAGGCAGAAGCATCCACATTCCTTGGAAGGATATTGCTTACACACAACCCTTTCACAGCTGTCCCCCTGGCCATTTTAGACATGCGGTGACATCTAGCTTCAAGGGAAGCCGAAACACTGCTGTCCTTTGCTACTGGAAGAACATATACTGGAGGATGGCCAGCAGTGTCTGTTTACATATTCCTAACCCCTGAATCATTGGTCAATTTTGTAACTTATTTGAAGATGCCCTCTCCCTAACATCGGCCACCTGTTTGCTTGTTTCTGTGGCATTCGTTTGGTGGAGGTACCGTGGCACCTGAAGGGTGCTGCAGCGAGGGCAGCTTTCCTTATGGCAGCCAGGAAGCAAAAAGAGAGAGAAGGGGGGCAAGATGTAGTCCCCCGCAGCATATCAGAAGAACCCATTTCTTCCACCTCTTCTGCTTTCTAAGTTTCCATCACTTCCCAGTAGCCCACCCGATTATGAGCTCGTCAGTGGGTTAGCCCAGGTATAAGTCAGAGTTCTCATGATCCAGTTAATTCTTAAAAGCCAAACATCTGGATGTTGCTGCATTCCAAAGCAAGCATTGGCCCATGAGCTTTTGGGGACACCTCAGACAAAAGCTATAATAGGCTTTCTGATTTCTCTTCTGGTTGTCCCTTTAACTTCTATCTCACTGCCACTAATGTTGCAGTATAACTTAAAGCCTTACTCGGCCTCCTTGTACTTCCTCAAACTGGCCATGCTCTCTTAGCCTGGCAAATTTGCACTTGTTTCTCTTCTGGAATGCTGACCATTTCCTGTCACACAGAGTTCAGTTTAGATGACATCTCTTCTGGGAAGAATTCCTTGAGTTTCTTCTATTTCACGATTCCAGCCTGGGGTTTCTTTCACATATTCGTATGGCATCATTTGTTGTCCTCGACAGCAGTTTTTATTACTGTTTCCGCTTCTCTGTAGTTGCCTCTGGCTTGTGAATGCAGTGACGTGAAATAGCCAGTCAGTTGGTCTGTTGACTGCTATGGTACCTGCCTTAGATTTAAGTTTAATGTTTGCTAACTGGGAAAAGAAAAAAAAATGAATGAATACTTTGCTTACTTTGTTGAGTCCAAACTGACAGTTTATCCCTTTTCCTCTTAAAATTTTAAGGAATACCAGTGTTCCAGTAGCCAGGACTGGATAATTTTATGTTAGGTATGGTTAAAATCAGATATTTTAAAGTAAGTGCCATGTTATAAGAGATGTAAGAGATGGATGTATAAAATTTTAGAATGAAGAGCTTCCCCAGGGAAAGATGAATAATACATGGAAAAGAGAACGAGAGAGTTCAAATGGTTCTTTATCTTTAAGGAATTTGCAGTGTCATAGAATAAATCATATTTATAGACATGAAAAAGACAATTAATAATTAGGTGCCAAAGGTGTAGAAAAGGTTTGTATGAAAGGGTTGATTTAACCAAAGAACTGGGTTGTGGAATGAGCCTTGACAGGAGTTCAAATTTGGATGTGGGGAGTGTCTAAAGGTAGGAAGATGGAAATGTACGGGAGCATCAGGGAAACATGTTCATTTGACAGGTTTTGAGTGATTAGAGGGAAAGCAGAAAACTGGAACCAGAAAGTAGAGGTGCTTGGCTATGAAGCGACTGGGGGAAACCATGGGCAGTTTCTAATTAGATAACTGATTTAGTGAAAATAGATTTTTATGTTTTAGTTGACTGATATGTGGGCAGAGTTTAGACAGAATGGGTCATGAAACTGGCACAATGTCTAATAGGCCAATTTCAAGATTAGGGACTTAATTGGCTTTTGTTGTTTTGCTGAAAGGCAAAACATGATATACCACCAATTCCCAAGATAATTAACATACGAGTGTCAGAATTTTTCTTAATGGAAAAAATAAGCTCAAGCCTCAAATTTGTAATATTAGTAATGTGCATGCATTAGTCATGACATGCTATAGATAATTGCATAAACTCTCACGTTATGCCAATCAAGTGTAAACATCCCTGAAGTAACTGAGAGCATGGGAGCAGCTGCAGCGTTTGCCAGAGCTATTTTGCCAGTCATCTTGAGTAGACAAAGGAACATGAAGCATGAACCTCCTTGTGCATTTGGAGGCCGTTTTAAGAATGGTTTTATAGCAAACTAATAGAATGTATTGTTATTAAGAGCTGAGTTCTGCAAGATATTATAGTTCCTCTGAAATTGAAAAACATGTGGGAGAACCCTGAATTCTGACCTTGTACAGACAAACAAAAATGCAGACATATTGTGAAATATATATTATATAAATATTATACAGAATTTGCCTTGTTAATGATGAGTACATTTTTTTGTATAGGGTCTCATGTATCATACTGGCCTTGAACTCGCTGTGTAGTGTAGGGTGACTAAACTCTTGATTTTTCTGATTTTGCCTCCGTAGTGCTAGAAGCAAGAGTTAGCCTATTCCCTGCATGATACATTTTATTTTTAAAAAAAGATTTATTGATTATGTGTACAGTGTTCTGTCTGCATGTATGATTGCAGGCCAGAAGAGGGCGCCAGATCTCATTACAGATGGTTGTGAGCCACCATGTAGTTGCTGGGAATTGAACTCAGGATCTCTGGAAAAACAGCCAGTGCTCTCAACCACTAAGCCATCTCTCAACCCTCGCATGATACATTTCTTTAAGGGAACAAGTGTATGTTTCTGGAGGAGAGACTTGGATGATTTTAGCTTTGATTTGTGAAAATCCAGGTTTACAGCTCATTTTTATCCCCCTTTTTCTGAAGATTGCAGAAAAATTAATACTAGCTTTTAAAAAAATATCTATAAGTGAACAGTTTGTATCATTCCTTTTTCACCTAAGAATTGAAAAGAACATTTGCTTTAAGTGAATGTTCACTTATATGCTATTGGTTTCAGTCTGTCATATTTTTAAAAGATTAATTTATTTATTGTATATGTGTGTGTGCCTGAGTTACGTACGTGTACCCAGTAGATGCATGTGTCCACAGAGCCAGAAAAAGGAGTTTGATCACCTGGAGCTGGAGTTGCCAGTCACTGAGAGTTACCATGAGGATGTTGGGAACCAAAGCTGGGTCCTTGTAAGAGAAGCAAGTGCTCTTAGTTGCTGAGCCGGCTCTCCAAACCAGAGACTGGCATATTTTAAAAATCTCTTTGAGGAAACCTATATCAAATGAGTTTAGATGACACATAGATAAATCTATTCTATATTGTCTTTAGACTTCAACACAATTTAATCAACTTTGTGTGTGCTTTTGAAAATTAAATGCATTTTACTTTTAAAGTAAAAAAAAATTCCCTCTTTGATTCTCTTTTTTCCTACTCTAAGATTTAGTAAACTTTATCCCATAATATATTTCTTATTTTTGCACACCAACGTAAAAATATTTAACAAACATTTTTCTTTTTGGTGTGTATGTATGCGGCATATGTTCATGTTTAGGGGGGGTTCGTGTGCATTGCATGTGTGTGCAGGTGTGGAGGCCCCAGGTCAACATTAAGTATCTTCTTTCTTCTGCATTTATTTATGTGTTTGTTATATGTCTATGTGTGTTTTGTCCACACGTACATGTGTGTACCATGTGTAAGTAGCACCCACAGAGGCTAGAAGAGAGCATTGGATCCCTTGGAGCTGGAGTTAGAGGCAGCTGTGTGCTTCCACGTGGGTCTCAGAATCAAACCTGTATAACCAAGGATGAACTTGAACATCTGACGCTCCTGCCTCAAGTGCTTGAGGGAAATTGATTCCCATCTTTCTGAGGAATGGCCGTACTTGTTTCCATACTGTCTGTACAAGTTTGCAATCTCACCAGCAGTGGAGGAATGTTCTCCTTGCTCCACATCCTCTCCAACTTGAGCCATCACTTGTATTATTGATCTTAGTCATTCTGACAGGTGTGAGATGGAATCTCAAAGTAGTTTTGATTTGCATTCCTTGATGGCTAAGGATGTTGACCATTTCCTTATGTGTCTTTTAGCCATTTGGATTTCTTCTTTTGAGAATTCTGTTTAGAGCTGTATCCCATTTTTAAATTGGGCTGTTTTCTGATATCTTTTTTTTTTTTTTTTTTTTTTTTGGTTTTTCGAGACAGGGTTTCTCTGCAGCTTTTTTTAGAGCCTGTCCTGGAACTAGCTCTTGTAGACCAGGCTGGCCTCGAACTCACAGAGATCCGCCTGCCTCTGCCTCCCGAGTGCTGGGATTAAAGGCGTGCGCCACCACCGCCCGGCTTTCTGATATCTTTTTTGAGTTCTTTATGTGTTTTGGATATTAGTCCTCTACTGAATGTGCAGTTGGTAAAAATATTTCCTCATTCTGCAGGCGGCCATTTTGTCCTTCTGACGGTGTCCTTTGCCTTACAAACACATTTCAGTTTCATGTGGTTCCATTTATTAATTGTTGGCCTTAGTGTCTGTACTATTGGTGTTCTGTTCAGGAAGTTGTCTTCCGTGCCACTGCCTTCATGGCTATTCCTCACTTGCTCTTCTGTCAGGTTCAGTGTCTGGTTTTATGTTGAGGCCTTTGATCCATTTGAACTTGAGTTTTGTGCAGGACAATGGATGTGGATCTATTTTCATTTTTCTACATGTGGACATGCAATTTGTTCCCAGTTTGTATTCTTGGCTTCTTTCTAAATTATCAGGTGTCCGTAGGTGTGTGGATTGTGGCTGGACCTTCAATTTGATTCTGCTGACCAATGTGTCTGTTTTTGTGCTAATACTGTGCTGTTCTTAGTCCTACCGCTCTGTAGTACAACTTGAAATTGGAGATGGTGATATCTTCAGCAGTTAGTATTCAGGATTGTTTTAGCTATCGTGTGTGTGTGTGTGTGTGTGTGTGTGTGTGTGTTTTCATATGAAGATGAAAATTGTCATTTCAAGATCTCTGAAGAATTGTTGGAATTTTGATGGGGATTGCATTGAATTTGTACATTGCTTTGGTAGAATAGCAATTTTTACTATATTAATCCTACCACTCCATGAGCATGGGAGATCTTTTGATCTTCTGGTATCTTCTCCAATTTCTTTCTTCAAAGACTTGATTTTTTATCATATAGGTCTATCACTTGCTTTATTAAAGTTACTTCAATATATTTTATATTATTTGAGGCTATTATAAAAGGTGTTGTTTCCCTTATTTCTTTCTCAGTACATTTAGCATTTGTATATAGGAGGGGTACTTATTTTTGCCCCATTACTAAAAGTGTTTATCAGCTGTAGGAGTTCTCTGGTAGAATTTTGGGGGTATGATGTATACTATTATATGATCTGCAAATAAAGATACTTTGGTTTCTTCCTTTCCAATTTGTATCCCTTTGATTTCCTTTTGTTGTCTTATAGCTCTAGCTAAGCTTTCAAGTACTATATTGGATAGATATGGAGAGAGTGGACTGCCTTGTATTGTTCCTGATTTCAGTGGGATTGGTTTGTGTTTCTCTCCATTTAATTTGATGTTGACTATAGGGTTACTGTAAATTGCCTTTATTATGTTTAGGTAGTCCTTTGTATCACTAATCTCTCTAGGACTTTTATTATGAAGGAGTGTTGGATTTGTCAAAGGCCTTTTATGCATTTAATGATCTAATCATGTGGTGGTTTTTGTCTTTTAGTTTGTTTATATGGTGAATTATCTTTATTTATGTATGTTGAACTGTCCCTGAATCTCTGGGATGAAGCCTGCTTGTTTATGGTCGATGATCATTTTGATGTATTCTTGGATTTGGATTGCAAGTATTTTATTGAGAATTTTTGCATCTATGTCCACAAGGGAAATTGGTCTGTAATTTTCTTTTTTATTGGGTCTTTATGTGGTTTGGGTATCAGGGTAACTGTGGCTTCATAAAATGAGTTGGGCAATGTTACTTCCATTTTCTATTTTGTGGAACAATTTGAGGACTATGGGCATTAGCTCTTGTTTGAAAGTCTGGTAGAATTCTGTGCCAAAACCATCTGGCCCTGGGGTATTTTTGGTTGGGAAGCTTTTAATGATTGGTTCTATTTCACTAGGGGTTATAGGTCTGTTTAAGTTACTTATCTGATCTTGATTTCACTTTGGTAAGTTAAATGTATGGAGCAAATTCTTTTAGATTTTCCTTTTCTCTTAGATTTCTTTGAGATTTTCGTTTTTTGGATCATTCATTTCTTTTAGATTTTTCAATTTGGAGGAGTACAGGTTTTTAAAGTATGGCCTTATGATTCTCTGGATTTCCTTGGTGTCTGTTGTTATGTTCCCCTTTTCATTTCTAATTTTGTTGATTTGGATATTCTCTCTCTGCCTTTTAGTTAATTTTGAGAATGGTTTACCAATTTTACTGATGCCTTTCAAAGAACTAACACTTTGCTTCATTGAGTCTTTGTATGTTTTCCTATTTTATTGATTTCAAGCCTGAGTTTGATTATTTCTTGACGTGTACTCCCTTTGAGTGTGATTTTCCTCTTTTTTCTTCTTTCCTTTATTTTTCTTCCTTCCTTCCTCCTTCCTTCTTCCTTCCTTTGTTGTTGTTCTAGAGCTTTAAGGTGTGCTGTTAAGTTGCCAGTATGAAAACTCTAGAATTATTTATGTAGACACTTAGTGGTAATTGTGCCCCGTGAGTTTGTGCATACTGTGTCTTCATTTTCGTTCATTTCTAGAAAGTCCTCCATTTCTTTCTTAATTTCTGTCTTATCCCTTTCTTCCTTCAGGAGACAGTTGTTCTGTTTCTGTGAGTTTATAAGCTTTCTCCTTCTGTTGTTTCTTTTGTTGTTGGTATACAGCTTTAATTTGTGTTGGTCAGATTGGATACAGGGTGTTATTTTAATCTCTTATATTTCAATCTCTTATTTCTGTTGAGACTTATTTTGTGTCTGAGTATGTGGTTAATTTTAGAACTTTCCATGAGATATATGGCATATGAGAAGAAGGTTTATTTTGTGTTTGAGAGAAATGTCCTGTAAATATATGTTAGGTCCATTTGGTTCATGTCACCAGTTAGCTCCAGCATTTCTCTATTTTTTTTTCTTGGTTTGGATGACCTGTGTATCAGTAAGAGTGTGATGCTAAAATTACCTATTATCATTTTGTGAGAATCGATATGTAAGTAGCCTGTGGCTTCTCAGGGAGTGCCTTCTGGAAATCAGGGCAGGGATAAAGCATGGAGGGGAAGGATGTTAGGAGGGGAAGATCTGTGTGAGCCACTGAAGATAGAGGCAGAGGCAGGATAGGAAGTCTCAGTAGGTGTTCTGTTTCAGATCTAGGCATGAGACTGGGCAGTGGATGTATAGGAATGGAGGCAGGCATGAAGGCCAACAGTTAGCCTACCTGCTTCTCTGCTCAGAGGCTAGTTTCATTAAAAAAAAAAAAACTTGAGAAAGCACATGAGAAAAGCTGACTAGAAAACTAAGAATGACTGTCTTTTATTCTGTTTTCTATGTATTTTTCTATGTATTTTTTCTATGTATTTATTTTTGTTTTAAGGCAGTCTTCCTGTGTATTCCAGTCTTACTATGTAGGCCTTAAACGTGAGGCCCAGGGTGGCCTCCAATCTGAAATTCTCTTAACTCAGCTTTCTGAATGCTGGGATTCTAGCATAATACCACAATGCGTGGCACTTCTAATGTGTATTAATAGAATTTGTTTTAAACTTACCTTTTTTTAAACTAGGAAATACCCTTTTTTGTAGCAGACAATTTTAATGGTTTTGTTTTATATATATTTTTGAGATAAATGTATCTTACACTAGCCTCTAATTCACTTCATAAGCAAGGATGAACTTGAATTTATGATCCTCCTGCCTCTCCCTCTCAAGTGCTGGGATTGTAGGCATGCCTCCAGGGCTTTATACATGATAGACAGACACTTAACTACCTATAAAAGTTACTTAACATTTGACTTCGGAGAAGAGAGCATGTATATCCTTCAATCTTCTTTTTTTTAAAAAAAAACAATGGCATAACTTATAGTGCATTATCAAAGCTCAGAAATGGAATTGGTACTGTGTGTGTTTGTGGGGGGGGGTCCTGGAGGGGTGCACATGTGCATGTGGGTGCATGCATCTGTGCATGTTTGTATGCGTGTGTGTGTGTGTGTGTTTGTATGTAGTTTTGTTTAACTTACCACGTTGCAGGTTCATACAGCTGCCTCCACAATGAAATGCAGTTAGTTAATCACTATAAACATAATTTTAAGAACTCAAGAGAAGGAAAGCAAGCGCTGTGTTTTTCTCACTGCTGTTCTTTTCCTTCATGCTCCAGGATTCTTTTATCATTTCCTTTCAGACCAGACAACTTCCTTTACTTACTCCTGCAGGGTATGTGTGTTCATGAGAGACTCGTAGTTTTCCTCCTGCAAGAATGCCTTCTCGCTCCCATTTATTTCTGAAGGGCACTTTAGTTGGATTCCAGGTTCTTGGTTGGCTTTTTTTAAAAAAAAATACTTAAAGTAAAATCATCTGTCCCTTTCCTTATGGTCTTAAGCCTTTCTGAGGAGAGTGTTTCCGCAGTCATGTGGATTGTTTTTCCCACATAAGTTGGGTACTATTTCCCATGTGCTCAGTTTCATGACTGTGGATTTCTTATTTCCTTAAATTGAAGAGTCTCCCTTATGTGGACATCCACTTGTCTTTGTTTTAGTCTCTTGTGGTTAAATTCAACCTGAAAATGTTCCATGACAAGGTTGAGACATAAACAATCCATGTTTTAAAATGTAGCCTGTTTTGAGCAATGTGCTATTCTATCCAGGGTGTTAACCATTCCTGCTTGTGCTCATGTTAATCCTTTGTCGTGGGAGAGGACATGCACGTAACTTACTACAGTAGCTTGTTCTCATTGCCCTGATAGCTGTTAGTTCCTTTCTCTTAAAGATTAATTCATGTATATTTCTTTATGTGTATGTGTGTGGACCTGCATGTGTATATGTGCACCACATGTGCTCGGGTGCCCACAGAGAGCAGGAGGGAGTCTTCAGTGCCCTAGAAACTGGAGTTATATCCACTCGTGAGCTGCCCTGTGGGTGATGGGAACTTAACTTGGGTCCTTGGCAAGAGCAGTAAATACTCTTAAACGGTTGAGCCTTAAATTGCTGAGCCATCTCCCTAGCTCCTAATTAGTTCCTTTCTATACTTAATTTATAAACTGTATTTTTGTGTATTTTAAACAGACATAGGATATATAGCATTTGATGCTATGGAGGTTGCCAGTTTCAGGGATCCACTGGAGTGTGGCTCTTGCTGTAAAGGGAGGAGTACGGTGGCCAGCTTACTGCTGCTCCTCTCTTTTTGTAGCTTTTTTTTTTTGCCATGGATGTTTGAACTTTTGTTTACTTTCTCAGAAGTTTCTGATAGTTGAATTTTTAAAACTTCAGCATATGTTTCCTTTATTGTTCAAATTTGGTAATGAGTAAGGTTCTGTGTCTTCCGGTTCACTCGTTTCTTTCTCTCTTGCTGCCATTGTGGCCCTGAACCTATCTTTTCAGCGAGTATTTTCATTGGATGATTATGTTTTTTGACTTAAAATTTTTATGTTGTTTTTCTTTATGTCTTAAATTTCTGTTCTTTCTTGTAAAGGCAGGATATCACTATGCAGTCCAGGCTGACCTTGAATTTGTACAGTGCTGGGATTACAGGCATGAGTCCTAAGATATGGTTGTGTCTTCTATTTCATTACTTAGACATTCTGTTTTTTTATGAGCCTTAATTGACGTTTGCTCATCATTGCTTTTTCAAGTACTTTTGGGTTTGCTGCTTCGGAACTTTGTCAGCTTGAACATCTCTGTCATCGTGCCATCAGCAACTGTTGATTTCTTTTTCCGGTGTAGCTTGATCTCCTAGTTCTTGGTATGGTAAATGATTTTGTTTTGCTTTGCCTTTGGTGTGGAAACCCAGACATTTTGCACATCAGGCCATGCGATGCTGGATCTGAATTGTTTTGTTTGCACTAGCATCCTCTGATATTTCTCTGCCACCAGAGGACAGATGCTGCCTCACTACCAAATGGGTCTGGAGGCTCAGGTTCCTCATTTGACCTCTGCTGATAACTAAATTGGTGCTCCTCCTTATTAAAAAGGTGGCACCACAGTGATACCTCCTTGTCTGTGAGGCCAGGGAAAACCATATCATCATTCTTGACATGGTCCCTACTGACACCACGAGAAAGGTAAGCTCTATGTAACCTATAAGGCAGTGCTAAAAGTTCCAAATCGTGACTGTGTTCCATGTGCACTCTATGCTTTTTCATTGTCACCTTGGTAATCATGTGGAGTCTAGGCTCCCTTATAGCCCTTTGGTGACACAGGTGACACGCCATATTTTGTTTTCTGCAGGGTTTAGCTGGGTATAAAGTTGTTACTGTCTCAGGGTTTCTTCTCCGGCTCTTCTGCCTTTTTCTTCATCACTTGTCTAGATAGGACAGGGAAAACCTGCTCCTCCCTCCCTCCCTCCTTCCCTCCCTCCCTCCCTCTCTCCCTCCCTCCCTCCTTCCATTATCCTCCAATTTCTTGTTCTGTTCTGGTTTTAGTCTCTGCTAACTGTTGTCTCTAGATTATCTTCTTTGACTTTATGTTTGGAATAGATGAGAAAGAAACATACGCAGAGCAGCCACCACTGTGTTCTTTCTTAGGTCCCCCAGGTCTCAGCCAATCTACCCTTTTTTGCTGACTTTCAGAACTATGTTATTTTTTTCTTACAGTTTACATGATTAGCTGTACTCTGTAGGAGGAATAGAGAAAAACTCCACCTACTTCATCTTCCCAGAAGCAGAAGTTTGAATTATTTTCAGCCTTGCCTGCCTTTTGTCATGATTTAATTACATTTCAGCTTGAAATGGGAGACTAATCCTTGTCTTAACCCTGAACTCCAGAGACAGTTTGTTATTTTCACAGTATTATTTAAATTTACCTTTAGACAGGCATTTCCTCCCATTTGTGAAGAAAATAAAACAAAATGAAAAGCCCCCCTCCCAAACAAAAGCATGGACCACCTAGATAAGAGTCTATCTTGAAGAACTTATTCCTTTTAAAAGAAAGCTTTCAGAGATAAAAATAACAAAAATGTATTGCTAGAAAAGATAACATAGATTGCCTAATACATGCCATAGATTGCCTAAAGAGAAAAAGGTTCAAGCCATAACAGGGGACTAGTGTAAAAGGGAGAGTGCTCTTTCATTCCCAGCTGCTGGGCCCAAACAATCACACAGAAGGTATATTCATTTCAATAGTGTTTGGCCGATAGCTTAGACATATTCCTTGCTAGCTCTTATATCTTAAATTAACTGATTTCTATTAATCTATGTATTGCCATGATGCTGTGACTTACCAGAAAGGTTCTGGCATCCTTCTCCTTCAGCAGCTACATGGCATCTCCCTGACTCCCCCTCCTCTCTCTATATATCTCTGTTCAGATCTCCTGCCTGGCTTTATTGTGCTCTGCCATAGGCTGAAGCAGCTTCTTTACCAACCAATGGTGATAAAACACATTCACAGCATGCAGAGGGAAAGCCCACATCAGACTAGTGTCACACTTAATGTGATGGAATATGTACTGCTTAAGCAATCACAGATGCACACGTTAGTGCAGCGCCAGTTGTTGGGTAGCAGTTTGCTCATAGATGAAAACCTTCCTTCCATCTTGGAGGGGAAATTCCAAAGACAAGATGTTTACAGGTAGGTGAAATAAAGGTTGTTTTAGGGACAGTGGATAGTACAGGGGACCTCTTTAAGACGGGAAGTAAAGAGCACAAAATAGCTTCAGAATATCCCCGAAACTGATCAGATTTCCTAGGATCCTGTTGATAACGTGAAGAGTAAAGACTAGTCACTCTTAGATGAGCCAAGTTGCAAAGAAGAAACAGAGAACTTCCAAATAGCCTGAAAGTAGCAGAGACCAAGCAAACTCTCAACCTTCCTAATACCGTGATGCTTTAATATAGTTCCTCATGTTGTTGTGGCCTGCAGTCATAAAAGTGTTTTCATTGCTAGTTCATAACTGTGATTTTGCTACTGTTATGAATTGCAGTGTAAATATCCAATATGCAGGTTATCTGATGTGTGATCCCTGTGAAAGGGTCATTTGCACCCCCAAAAGGGCTGTGACCCACAGGTTGAGAAACACTGGCCTAGGTGAACCAAAGACCAGCTGAGCTGCCTAGACAAAAGCTCAGGCAAACTTAACTACCTGGAAAGGACACTCCACCCTGTTGAGCTGCTTGCAGGCTATGGGCCTTGTGTTCCAGGTCCTTAGCTTTTGTGAACTGTCACCCATGCTGTGATGGAATTTTGTGATGCTACTTTCCTTGAATCATGTCTATTCCTGCAGGTAGCCCTTCCCCCATATTCCTGTAAAGTCAGCATTTGGTGGTGGTTGGCACTTTATTCATGACACTTTGTCCTGAGCTCCCTGTCTGGGATGAGTAGACGTGTTCCATTTCTGCAGGAAACGTCCGTCTCATGGCACCAGTTAACCAGCAAGCACATAGCACATCTTCAAGTCCTTCAAAGACACACTATATTGCTCTACATTTTTGCTTACTGGACTGGTTGAAAGTGTCTGCTTTACGTTTCCCAAGTCCTTAAATGTCATATTATGATTATGTTTCGTCCTTCCTGTTGTAGTACTGGTGAGGCACTTAGGAGCGTGTTGCCTTACTAGTTAGGCAGTGCTAGGATTCAGAAGAGGTCTCGGATAAAGTGTGTGTGTGTGTGTCGCGCGTGCGCGTGTATGTGTATGGGTGTATTGATTGTTTCGTACATAAAACTTAATCAAGAATGAGGGGGAAAAAGAATGAGGGGACAGAGTTAAGTGTAGTCCTGCTAGTTCGTTGGGATTGCATACAGAGCAGATGAGGAAATGGAGCCCAGAGATGTGAAAGTACCTGAGAGGGGTTTTCAAAGCCTACTTAGAACAACTGGGGTTTATATTCCCTGAATCTGGGGACCCTGTGGTTTTTACTAGTTCGCACAGTGAGCTGGAACTCAGACCTAGAGTCTGTTCTCAGGCATGCGCTACAGCATGTGGAAGCCATTAAGATACCTGAAAGTAGTCTTTCCCATGAAATGGGCTCAGATAAAGTTTTTAAATTTAATTCTTCAACCATTTAAAAATATACTTCAGTGCTGAGCTGGAAAGGAAATAATTCAGAAATCTTAGTTCTATATTCATAGAGAAAAAGCTCTGAAATTAATTTTTATTATTTTTGAGATTAAGATATGATCATTCTCCCCTTTCCTCTTTGCAAACCCTTCTGTGTAGCTCTCCCTACTCTCCTTCAGTAATTGTTATTGTATACATATATGTATAGCCATATATATTCCTAACTATAGCTTGTATAGTTTATATAATGTTCATTGTATGTTTATTTTTAGGGCTGACCATTTGACACTGGATAACCAATTAGTGTGCTCTTCCCTGGGGAAGACTACTTCTGTTTCCAGCTGAGGAAACTCACTTGCCTATAGTTCTTCATGGAGGGTTGAATTTGTTAATTTTTTATTTTGAAAAATCGTATTCCTGGAACATCTGGTATCATTTCTCAGAGTCATTCACTTCTTTTGTTTTTCCGAGGCAGGGGCTCTCACTGACCTGAACCTCACCAAGAAGGCTAAGTATGCTAGCCTGTGAGCCCATGATGGGGAACTTTAGCCAATCACATTCTGTTTAGGGTGTGTCCCCCTGGGGCCACAAAAAACAAATAAAAGATCCAGGTGCGCTTGCCCCTTCGTCTTTTGCTTCCTGCGCTCCTGGATCACTGGAACCCTGGTTTTGTGAGTTCCCTTTCATCTGTTTATTAAAGCTAAATATTTTATATTAAGCTGGTCTGTTAATTTTTACTACTGATCGACTACACCCCTTCAAGCCCCAGGATCTGCCTGTCTCTGTCTCCTTAGTGCTTTGCCACAGTTACTTTAGTGGCTGACCTACTGCCTGGTCCTGTAACTTCTCTAGGTTTTTATAGAAACAGAGTTTAAGCTAATATACGTACATATACTAATTATATATGTAGAAATATATCCATATATATTGTGGTTGATTTTTTTTGTTACAGCAGGCATTCACATATATGAGAAGACATTAAGGAAGAACAAAGAAGTAGCTAAGAAAAATCTTCGTCTTTGTAGTAGCCATTTTTGTTTGTTCATTGACAGGTTTTTTCCCCCCCCATGGAACTATAAGCAAATGCATATATCCTCTTTTAAACAGTGTATACTGTATACTTTTCATATATATGTGAAATATCTGCCTTATGTTTGATTTCTCATACACATTTTATTCATTCATCAGTAGATGGATGTTTCGATTATTTTCTCTCTTTGCCTAATTATTTAGAACACTTCTAGGAATGTTTGTCTGCAACGTTGGTTCTCAACCTGTGGATTGTGACTGCTTTGGGGATCAAATGACCTTTCTTTCCCAGGGATCACATATCAGATGCCCTGAATATTGGATACTTACATTGCTATTCTTAACAGTAGCAAAATTAGAGTTAGGAAGTAGCAATGATAATATTATGGTTGGGGTCATCACAACATGAGGTGTAGTGTGGAGCTGCAGGTTGCGTTCCTGCGGCCCAGTTCCCGGCCTCCTGACTAGCTTATGCCCCGAAATAACATCACACAAATTGTATTCTTTTAAATACTGCCTGGCCCATTATTTTCAGCCTCTTTTTCACATCTTGACTAACCCATATCTAATAATCTGTATAACACCACAAAGTGGTGTCTTACCGTTTAGTTTCTAGCATACGTCCATCTTGGGCTGGAGCTTCATCGCATCTGGCATCTCTCTCTGAGGAGAGGCACAGCAGTCTGCCTAACTTAGGAGAGGCGTGGCATCTTACTGATCCTTCTACCTCACTTCCTCTTCCTGTTCTGTCTACTCCACCCACCTAAGGGGCGGTCTATCAAATGGGCCAGGCAGTTTCTTTATTAGTCAATGAAATCAACTCAAACAGAAGACTCTCCCACATCAATGAGGGACTGTATTAAAGGGTTGCAGCATAAGGAAGCTTGAGAACCAGTGCTCTCCAAGTTGTGTGGCAAGTTACCTTATTACTTTTAGCGACTGCAAGAAAGCCCACGTACAGCATGGACCCTGGGCTTGTGGTTCTCTAGCCTGCTTCCTCATTCTTGAGAAATTCTCCTACTTTGCTGGCTACTAGGAAATAAGAAACAGCTTAGCATACCTGGACAGTCTTTGATTTAGGGATGTTAAGTTTGTCTAGACTTCGCAGTTGCTTTTGCAAGCTGCGATGCAACGTAATTTCTATGTATAGTCGTGAGAAAGCAGTCCAGAGGCAGAGTTGCTGCAGCGCATAGATGGAGAGTTGTGTGCTCATTGACCTGCAAGAAGTGTTCCTCAGTTTGTGCTTCATGTACCCATTCCCCTACAACCTTAGAAAAGATTGTCTTTTTAGTCTCTGTAATATTTAGTCCAAGGTTCTGTTATTTTGTTTTCTAATTCATTTATTTCTATATTCTCTCTGATGCTAGAAATGTAGTGTTTTGCTTATGCTAGGAAAATACTCTATCACTGAGCTACAGCTTGATCCCATTTTAAAATGGTAAATTTCTTTTTAATTGTAAGGCAGGGTCTTGCTAAAGTTGCCATCTGGCACTGATTTTGTGATACACTTCTGTCCTGTAGCTGGGATTACACCGTGTCTAGCATCTATTCTTACTTGCACGGATCTCACTGGGCTCCTTTTCTAGCGTATGAAGCAGAAAGCTTAGTGCATCCATTTTCAGCTTTTCTTTCTTTCTTTCTTTCTTTCTTTCTTTCTTTCTTTCTTTCTTTCTATATCAACATGTTTAAGGCTATAAGCTTTTTTTAAACTGTGTTTTCAGTATGCCTCACATTTTTCTGAAATTACATTTGTGTGTGCATGTGTGTGCATGTAGTCATGTGTGGAGGCATATGTGCCAGGGTGCCTGTGTGGAGGTCAGAGGACAGCTTGCTTATTTCCTTCCACATTGTGGTTCTTAGAGATTGAACTCCCATTATCAGGCTTGGTGGCAGGTGCCTTTACCTGCTCAGGCATCTTCCCAGTCCTACAAACTTTTCTATGTGCATTATTGGTTGAAATTCTTGAGTATTTTATAATTTCCCTTTTGATTTTTTTGGCACAGTGTTATTCACAAGTTTAATATCTAGGCCCAGATATAATTTATTATTGATTTTTTTCTTTAGCAAAATTGCTTGATCATAAAATAGCACATTCAAGTCTGAGTAGATAGCTCAGTCACTAAAGTGCAAGTATATGGAACCTGAATTTGATGATCATGAATTAAAAACCCGCAGGGGAGGTGGTACCTAATTGTCCTCTCAGTACTGGGTAAGTGGAGATGCGGAGCTGGGGAGATGAGGTTGGGAATTGCTGAGGCTCCCTGACCAGCTAAATTCCAGATCCGTGAGAGACCCTGTATCTATATAAATTAATACTACCTGAGGAATAACACTTGAGGTCCTCAACGTGCATCACATATGTGCACACATGTCCACATCTGGATATCCTCGTACATGAAGATTAACACACACACACACACACACACACACACACACACACACTACACAGATTATACTCTAACTCTCGTTTCTTTTGCATTTTGTGGAGAGTTTGGAAAGCCTGGTCCTCCTGCCTCTACTTTCCAAGTGCTTGGGTGGCAGGTATGTGCCATCACAGCTCGTTTACCTGGTTTCTGGGAATGGAGACCAGGGCTTTGTGCATGTGAAGCAAACATTCTGCTAACTAAGCCACATTCCCTACCCTTAATAAATTGAAGTTTTTATCATGCACACTCACAGGGGGAGCGTTGCCCTTTCTCCTCCAGTGATAGCCACACAGTACAGAATTGGCAATGGAAATGACAGTAGACTCTCTAGGAGTACAAACCTATGTGGAGACAAAGCTACAATATTTGTGATTATGTTTTCTCCAAATGTGGTGTCTAATAATAAAAGAGGCAGGAAAAAGATAAGAGAATAGTTCTGAAATGGATTTTGAGAAAACTCAAGTTGGAAAGTAATGGCCGATGCTCTCTAGCTGTCCAGATTTGCCGCTCAGACTTTCCTCAGCTTTTCTGTGTACTATTTACTCACTTCTGATAGTTTCTCTGTTTTCCAATCTCTATTTCGCCCTCGATATATTGGTCAAGGAGGTCACTGTGGTTCAAATTGTACTCTCTCAAGGCTCTGAAGTACTTGGGGAAGTTTTCAGTGGCCTCTTCCCGTCCTTAACATACTTTAGAAGTAGAAACATCTTCATAGGAGAACTAAAGTTTTCACTTCTACGTTTTGACAGAGTCGAATTCCCCCACACTGGGCTCTCATATCACATTTCTCTAGTGTTTTTCTCCTAGGGGTTCTTCTGACAACTGCAGTGTTGTGTGTGCACACATCTAGCTGTTAAGCTGTTCCTTCTTAGGAGTCTCCTTGCTATAAAGGGGCATTATGACCTCAGTTGAAATGCTGCTTCTGACTAACGGTTTGTTTGTGAAGTAAGTGCCTGATCATAAATCTGCCATTCCTTGCCGATTGAGGAAAAACTGGGTCTCAGTGGATTCAGAATCTCTTTGAGTGCATATTTATGAGCCTGACTTGGCAGACTAGTTTTAACAACTGTTAACCTTAGCCAGCTGCAGAGGGTCCACCACCGAGTTTCTCAGTAAATAATCTTCTCTGTACTTACCATGCAAACTTCGACAACAGTTAATGTGTTAGTTTCAGCTTCTTTGGATTATGCCGCTGCTTGGTGTGTGACCTGGGTGGGGACATCTTACTGATATGGGAAGTATCCATCTTTTCCAAGCACTTCAGTGTGTTTCTGCATAGGGCAAGCGTTTTCCAGTGGGGATTGTTAAACAGCTTATTGTTTGATTTAAATCCCACAAAATATATAAATATATGTGGTCTGTATGTCTGCGTGTGGACTCTTTTCAAAGGGGTGTGTGTGTGTGTGTGTGTGTGTGTGTGTGTGTGTGTGTGTGTGTGTGCCTGCATGCATGCACTCACATATGCATGCATGTGTTCAGGTCCCCATGGAGGCCACCGCCTAGGGCAGTGGACCTCCTGGAGCTGGTTGTGAGCCTTCTGGTGTGAATGCTGGCAACGGAACTCAGGTCCCGTGTAAGACCTTGAAGTGATTTGTAAAAGAATAGCAGTATTTCTCAGAGTGCAATTCCTAGGACAAATTAGAAGGAGGCAAGCCTTGAGGCCAGGAGGCTAACCGACTAATGCAAATTAAGATCTAATAAAGGAAAGAGATAGCAGGGCAAATGAACTGAATGTCAGTCAAAAATTTCACACCTGGACTGGATAAAGGAGCAAGACAGTAGAGGGGAGCACAGGTCTCTACTAAGCGTTCCCTGGTGGGAGAGCTGTGCTGTACCACTACCCAAGAATGCAAGAGGCTGGGAGGGGAGATTAAGGCGCTTGGGTAATGTGAGTAGTTAAAATGTGGTCGTGTTACCTTTAAGGGTCTGGACTTAGGGTGTAACTCAGTGATAGAGCACTTGCTTAGTCTGTCAGAGGCCCTGGGTCAATTCACAATGAGGCAAGAAGAAAATTTGTGCGAGTTGTGTGTGCTGCACAATTAACCTAGTAAAGAGTTTGTAGAGATGGTTCCGGATTATAGAACCGATTTTAAATTTTGTGGTGCTGGAGAGATGGCTCAGTGGTTAAATGCTCTTGCTACTCTTGCAGAAGACCCAAGTTTAGTTCCCAGAACCTTCCATGGCAGCTCACAGTTGCCTATAACTACAGTTCCAGGGGATTTGGTGCCCTCTTCTGGCATGATGTAAGTACTGCATATTTGTGGTGCACTTTCCATATATATAGGCAAAACACTCATATGTAAAACAAAAATAAATCTTTTAAAATAATAAATAAAAATCTAAAATTATGTTTTATTATAATAATAAATTAATTAAAGTAAATGTTTTTCAAAATAATATTTTATTGATATTTAGGGATTCTTTTTTAATTTTTAAAAATTTATTCTTCACTCATACAATATATCTAGACTGCAGTTTCTCCTCCCTTCACCCCTCCCAGTATCCCCCACATCCCCTCTTTCCCAGGTCCACTGATCTTCTGTTTTCCTTCAGAACACAACATGCCTCCCGGAGAGATCAACTGATCATGCCATAACATGATACAATAAGACTAGGCACAGACCCTCATATCAAGGCTGGATGAGGCAACCCAGTAGGAGGAAAGGGGTCCCAAGAGCAGGCAGAAGAGTCAGAGTCACCCCCAATCCCACTGTTAGGAGTTCCACAAGAACACCAAGCTAACAACTGTAACATATATGCAGAGGGCCTAGCTCAGACCCATTGAGGCTCCCTGGATGTTGGCTCAGTTTCTGTGAATCCCTACAAGCCCAGGTTAGTTGATTCTGTGGGTTATGTTCTCATGGTTCCCTAGACCCCTCTGGCATCTACAGTCTCTACCCTCCCCAACTTTCTGCGGGGTCCCCATTTCTGCCTAATGTTTGTCTGTGGGTCTCTGCATCTGCTTCCATCAGTTGCTGGATGAAGCCTCTCTGATGACAATTGGACTAGACACAATCTACGACTATAACAGAATATCATTAGTAATTATTTCATTGACTTTTTTGGTTCTATCCTCGGCATCTGGGCTATCCGGCCTCTGGTTCCTAACCCTCCAGTCAGTATCAGCATGGGCCTCCTCTCCTCACGGGAGCCTCGAGTTGATCCAATCATTGGTTGGCCACTCCTACAAGTCCTTTGCCAATTTTACCCTCGCACATCTTGTGGTGGGACAAATTGCGGGTCAGAGGTCTTGTAGCTGGGTTGAAGTCCCATTCCCATCACTGGAAGTCTTGCCTGGGTTTCAGAAGATGGCTGTTTCAGGCTCCATAGCCCTCATTACTAGGAGTCTTTGCTAGGGCCACGCTCAGATTCCAGGGAGTTTCCATTGCACTAGGTTTCCACATTGCCCCCAAATTCCCTCTCAATCCCAGTTGGTTTTTCCAGTATTCTCTCCCTTGATTCCCCCCCTCCCCACTGGATCCCTCTTGTTCCCATGTCCCCTTACCCCCACTCTGCCTACAAAATCTATTCTCTCTCCCCTTTCCAGGAAGTATGTCTCCTTTTGACCACTCCTTGTTAGCTGGTCTCTCTGGGCCTGTGAGTTGCAGCACGGGTTATTCTTTACATAACAGCTAATGTCCTCTTATAAGTGAGTACATACCAAGTTTGTCCTTTTGGGTTTGGGTTAGCTCACAGTGATCTTTTCTAGTTCCTTCCATTTGTCTGTAAATTTCTTGAGGTAATTGTTTTTAACAGCTGAGCAATACTCCATTGTGTAAAATGAACCACATTTTCTTTACCAATTCTTCTGTTGAGGGGCATCTAGGTTGTTTCCAGTTTCTGGGTAGAGTTGCCCAAAGTGTTAGCTCTTCTTTGGAAGGTCTGATAGAATTCTGCTGTCTGACCCTGGGAGTCTTTTAATGACTGCTTCTATTTTCTTAGGGATCATAGGTTTATTTACCTTGTTTATTTGATCATTATTTAAGTTTGGTAAGTGATACCTATCAAGAAGTTTTTATTATTATTTATTTATTTTACTATGTATACAATATTCTGTCTGTGTGTATGTCTGCAGGCCAGAAGAGGGCACCAGACCTCTCGTTACAGATGGCTGTGAGCCACCATGTGGTTGCCAGGAATTGAACTCAGGACCTTTGGAAGAGCAGGCAATGCTCTTAACCAATGAGCCATCTCTCCAGCCCCTATCAAGAAGTTTTTTATTGGTTATTTGGGAATGTCACACAATGCACCCAGTCACACTCCCATTCCTCACACTAACCGTTCGTCCCAGGCCCACACTTCTATCCTTGTGTCCCCGTCAAAAAAAGAGAAAACTACACCAAGTCCAATTTGTATTGCCCATGAACTCACTGGAGTATGGTTAAACTCCCAGTGGCCATCCCCATAAATAATCAGCCAACAGATTCTTGAAACCAAAAGAATGCATGCAATTAATGACACAAGGTATGTGTATAAAAAGTGATATTGGAAGAAATTCAAGACATGGTTAAAAGACCCATCAGGATTGTAGATCTAGTTGTACAGAGGAAAGGGAAACCTGAAGCAGTGGTTTGAAGAAGCCAGGAGAGCTGTGATAAATTGGGGAAGAAGCTGAGGAAGAGATGCTGACCTGGAGACTAGTCATCAGCGTCAAGCTCCAGAGAGGCCACACGAAAAGGTACCACACATCTGCATTAGCTTGCATTCAGCTCTGCGGGTATCTTGATGACCTAGGTTGATGATAGCAGTTCACGTAATGCATTGTTTCACACTGTTGGGTATACCAGTCGTTTTTATGGGAGACTGTCTGCATAACCTAACAGTAATAATAGGTACTCAGTTGACACTTGTTGCTTTAATATGTTTCAGTATGCTCTTCTGTACTTCCCTAAAGAATCTAACTTACATCTCCTTATGCCTTGCCGAAGTTCATTATTTGTTGGCTGCAGCAGTCTGCTAGATTCTCTTTGTATGTATGTTTATGGGGAAAGGCTATCTTTTTTTTTAGACATAAAGCTTTATTAAAGGAGAGAGGGAGAGGGAGAGGGAGAGGGAGAGAGAAGGGGGAGAGATAGGCGCGTGTGCACACGCAAAAGGGGACAGTGAGAAGAGAGAGGGGGGGAAAGGCTATCTTAAAATAGTGATGAGTTTCTAATTTTGTTTTTATTTGAGTACTATGGATTTCAGCATCAGTAATTATAGTACTTAGAATTTTATGTTATAACATTTTCCCTTCTGTTTGTTCCTTCTTTCTTGCTGTGTTGAAATTTCGGTTTCATTTGCTTGTAGCTTGTTTAGAAAGGAGAAAATGCGGCAAACTCGAGAATTAAGTCATAATTAGAAAGCACCCGTTCGAAAGCAGAGTTTTAAAGTATGCACTATAGTAAAAGAACCAAGTGGAACACAAATTATCCTAGAAAATTGGGTTTTATCATTTAGCTAGAATCTAGCAGGCCTCTGTATAATTTGCCTTACCGAAAACTGCTTCACTTTGAAGGAGGTGGCTCCCACTCTAGTAGATGCACTGGGGACAGTGACTGGGATGAAGAGGGCCGGAGAATAGCGCGTAGAGAAAATGGAGTGTGCTGGCTAACTGCAGCTGCCAACCTGGCTATTGGGTCAAATGCTATTGCAGATAGTCCGTGATGAGGTTAATCTCTTCAGCAGTGGATCGAGTAGATGACTCTTCCTACTGCCAGTGGTCCCTAAGATGCTCTGAAGAGAGAGTGGTGCTGCTGCCCTTGCCCATCAGAATGTGCAAACAATGCTCCTGGAGGATTTGGAAGTTCTCCAGGTATCCTGCTGGAGGAAGGGAAAGACTGAATCCTTGGGGTTAGTCAGTGGAAAGCAGCCGGGCAGTGAAGGGTCAGTGATGGGCAGGACCACACTAGGACCAGGATTTTGTAGTCATACTTCTTGCTTTCTATTGAAATGGTGCCTCAATTCAGAACTGAGATGGACTTGTCATAGTGTTTCACCGGAGATTTTTCTTTCTTTTGAACTTGTTCATAGTGAACAAGTCTCCTTTCGCTGCTGTTTATTACTGCATGTGTGTATGTGTTTGTGAGGTGTGGGTAAACATATATTCACCCATCTGTCCCAATTGATTGACTTGTTTCTCTGCAGAGTCCCAATATTGACAAGCAGCATGCTTCTATTTTATTTTCTGAGTGTTTGGCTTTCCAGGTCTGCCTTTCTCCTTCCTCTTGGATTGCTGCTCTCTGGAATTGTGCAGCATTCTTGGTATTGGCGTAGTTCACCGAAAGTATGGAGAACTTACTGTATGTATAGAGCATGGTATCCTGCCAGTTGTGGCAGTGTTCAGAGGAACAAGGCCAAGCGCCTGCTCTTAAGGGGTGTATGACTGACTGGAAGGGAAGAGCCATCTATGGCATACAGTGGAGCCTGCTCAGTTCTCTAAGAGAGACTGATCAAATATGAAATAGAAATCCACTAAGAGTAATGACCTCTGCTTGAAAATATGGGTGAGTTTGGGGCTGATCCTACGTGTGTATGGGATTTAAATCACTACTTTGGTGTGGATGGAGTATTTGTGTAAAATCGTGTTAGAATCAGAGGGAATACAGTGAACAACAGTGTCGGGCTAGGAAGGGGGAAACCTGTGGGACTAAGAACCCATAGTTTGTTCCTTTTATTTCAGGTTAGTATTTTGATATACAGTTCTCATTGTTTGCTTGTCATTTGAAGAGTAATTAAGTGGGTTTGGTCTGGAGGGGTTATAAATAAGGCTACCACAATCATTTACGTGTAGATTTTCACAAATATGACATTCCTTTTGTGTAGGCAATATTTTGGAGTGAAGTTGCACACTGTGGAGTGGCTTGAACTTCAGAGGAGAATGATAAAGTACGTTTTTGTAACTAAATAGACACTAGATACACCCAGTAAATGAGGTTTATAAGAAATAAAAATAAAAATGTCCCTTGTTTTGTGACCCTGGTGTGAAGACTGGGTCTGGTAAAAGTTTATTCACATGTATGTAAGACAAATAAATTTGAATATTTAAGGAATATAACAAGGGATTATTTGAAAATGTGTATAAAGCGAGGAGACTGGATGGAGAATTATCTCATTGTGCTAATTTGCATGTACCTAATAGCTAATAATTTTCAGCTTCTTTTCATGTATTTAGGCATTGTATCTTTCAGGATTTCGATTTTTGCCCATTATAAACAATCAGATTACCAGTTAAGCCAATGTGTAGTTGTTCTTTAGATTCTGGTACAAAATTCTGTAGCAGATGTGTGCTTTGTGCTCGGCCTTTCCATTCTCCTGTCTTTGTCAGACCAAAATATTTTGACTGTTTGTTTTCTTTTTCATTAGTCATGATTTTTGTAGCATTTTGTATTAAAATCTTTGCCTAATTTAGACTGATCAGCTCACTGTCACTGAGAAAAACCTGAGCTAAATCAGCCTACACAGAAGAAAGCTATACTTCCTTTTCCATTTGTTTTTGTTCACATATGTTACTTATACAGAATACTGGATTCCTTATGCCAGTTCTATACATGTACATAAAATTCTCTTTTGATTGTATTAGTATCACGTGTGATATTAGTCTGAGTATGGCTTTTATGTTTAACATAATCATCTACATTTTCATTCAATTCCTCGAAAATGTCATTAGCTCATCCTTGTGGCCACATAAAATTTGTATACATATACGTTTTCTTCTAAATTTATTGATGGGCACCTAGGCATGTTCCAGAATATGGCTGTTGTGACTTGTGCTGCGGTAAAGATGGATGTACAGATCTCTCTGTGATGTGCTGACTTGGAATTCTTTGAGTACATACACAGGAGGAGTGTACAGTACTTGTATCGCAACCCCCATACCGATGCCCATGGACTAATGAGTGTGCTGATGTAAACCTGCTCTCCATCTTAGGTCACGGGTATTGGCCTTTGTTGTTGTAGTCAACATGACTAGGGTAAAAAGGAGCCTAAGTGCAGTTTTAAGTTGCATCTTGTTGGTGGCTGTGGAGACTGAACCACTTTTCCTGTGTTTATTGGTCATTTGTAACGAATTGGAGAACTCTGTTCAACTTGTTTGTCAGAAACTGATTGGATAATTTACTCTTTGGAACTTAATGTTTTTCAGTTCTTCATATATTCTGAATATTGAATTACTGTTAGATGAGTAGACAGAAAATATTCTCCCATCCTGAAGGCTGTCTCTTGACTCTAGTAATTGTTCCATGGGTGTTTCGAATTGGATGGAGTCTCATTTGTTGACACTTAACCGTTAGGGCCCAGAATGTTGTTGCCTGTGCCTATATCTTGAAGTTTTTCCTTCTGTTTTCCTCTACTTGCTTTAAAATTTTAGGTGTTACATTAATGTCTTAAATGCATATTGAATTGGTTTTTGTCCAGGAATTTCACTTCATTATTTTATATATGGATAGTTGGTTTTGCCATCATTGTTTGTTGAAGAGGACTCTTGTCTCCAATGTATGTTTGTGACACTTTTGTCAAGAAGCAGATGATTGCACTTTGTGTGTCTGCCTTTGTGACAGTGACATGTTTTTATTACTGTGACTGTGTAATATCATTTGAATTCAGGAATCGTGATGCCTCCAGGATTACGTTTATCCCCCTCAGGATAGCTTTGGCTATTCAAGGATTTTTGTATTTCCAGGTACATTTTAGAATTGATTTCCTCTTTCTGTGAAAAATGTGTTTGGAATGTTAATGGGGAGAGCTCCGAATCTGTAGATTGTTTTTAGGAATATCACCATTTTCACAGTATTAATTCTGCTGATGTATGAGCATGAGAAGTCTTTCCACCTCTTAGGGTCCTCATCAGTATTGGGAGAGGTTTCCTTGCTAATGGTTTCAGAAGTTTCAGTCTGTTGAGGGTTGACTCCATTTCATTTGGTCTGTGAAGGTACAGTGTATGGGTGAGACAAGGTTTGCTTGCCTCAATGTGCCTGGAAAGTAAAAGGAAGGGACCTCAGGAAGGTCCTTATGTCCCCGTTAGAGGCGTACCTACAATAACCTCACTTCTACTAAGCCCCACCTACCCAACATTCTACCGTCTTCCCAGTAGTGCTACAGTGGACTTTGGAAGACTCTTACAATCCAAATCAGAATATCTCACATACTTTCTCTCATATTTTCCTATAAAAATTTGATATTTTTGCCTTTTATATTTGGTTTGTGATCAATTTTAGTTAATTTTTAATAGTTTTTATTGACCTATATATTTTTCTCTGCTCCCCTCCCCTTTTCCATTCCTCCGT
The DNA here is from genome assembly GCF_903992535.2 of Arvicola amphibius. Lineage (NCBI taxonomy): Eukaryota > Metazoa > Chordata > Mammalia > Rodentia > Cricetidae > Arvicola > Arvicola amphibius. The sequence goes on from NC_052065.1 coordinate 112,547,409, forward strand.
CCCTCCCATCTCCCCTTCTACCCCCATGCTTCCAATTTACTCAGGAGACCTTGTCTTTTTCTCCTTCCTATGTAGATCCATATATGGCTCTCTTAGGGTCCTCTCTGTTGTCTAGGTTCTCCAGGGTTGTGAATTATAGGCTGATTTTTCTTTATGTTATGCCTAAAATCCACTTATGAGTGAGTGTATATTATATTTGTCTTTCTGGGTCTGGGTTACCTCACTCAATATGTTTTTTCTAGATCCATCCATTTGCCTGCAAATATCAAGATGTCATTATTTTTTCTACTGTGTAGTGCTCCATTGTGTAAATGTACCACATTTTCTTTATCCATTCTTCAGTTGAGGGGCATCTAGGTTGTTTTCAGGTTCTGGCTATTATGAATAATGCTGCTATGAACATAATTGAGCACATGTCCTTGGGGTATGATTGAGTATCCTTTGGGTACATATTCAAAAGTGGTATTGCTGGGTCTTGAGGAAGGTTGTTTCCTAATTTTCTGAGAAATCTCCACACTGACATCCAAAGGGATTGTACTAGATTGCACTCCCACCAGCAATGGATGAGTATTCCCTTTATCCCACATCCTCTCCAGCATAAGTCGTCGTCAGTGTTTTTGATCTTGGCCATTCTGGCAAGTGTAAGATGGAATCTCAGAGTTGTTTTGCTTTTTTCTGACGGCTAAGGATGTTGAGCATTTCCTTAAGTGTCTTTCAGCCATTTTAGTTTCCTCTGTTGAGAGTTCTTGATTAAGTCTGTACTCCACTTTTTAAATTGGATTATTTGTGCTTTTGATGACAAGTTTCTTGAATCTTTGTATAATTTGGAGATCAGCCCTCTGTCTGAAGTGGGGTTGGTTAAAATCTTTTCCCATTCTATAGGCTGTCGTTTTGTCTTGTTGACCATGTCCTTTGCTTTACAGAAGCTTCTCAGTTTCAGGAGTTCCCATTTGTTTATTGTTGCTCTCAGTGTCTGTGCTACTGGGGATATATTTAGGAAGTGTTCTCCTGTGCCAATGCATTCAAGTGTACTTCCCACTTTCTCTTCTATGAGGTTCAATTGTGGTTGGTTTTATATTGAGGTCTTTGATACATTTGGACTAGAGTTTTGTGCATGGTGATAGATATGGATTTATTTTCATTTTCTACATGTTGATTTATAGTTATGCCAGCACCATTTGTTGAATATGCTTTCCCTTTTCCGTTTTGTATTTTTGGCTTCTTTATCAAAAATCAGGTGTTCATAGTTATGTGGATTGGTATCCGGGACTTCAATTGGATTCCATTGGCCTTCCTGTCTGTTTTTATGCCAATACCAGCTGTTTTTGTTACTGTAGCTCTGTAGTAGAGTTTGACATCAGGCATGGTGATACCTCCAGAAGTTCCTTTATTGTACAGGATTGTTTTGGTTATCCCGTGGTTTTGTTTTTGGTAAGATTGCCATTTTTACTATTTTAATTCTACCTACCCAAGAGCATGGGACATCTTTCCATTTTCTGGTGCCTTCTTCAATTTCTTTCTTTAAAGACTTTTAAGTTCTTGTCATACAGGCATTTCACTTGTTTGGTTAGAGTTACCCCAAGACATTTCATGTTATTTGTGGCTATTGTGAAGGGTGATGTTTTTGATTTCTTTATCAGCCCATTTATCATCTGTATAAAGGAGGGCTGCTGCTTTTTTTAGTTAATCTTGTATCCTGCTACATTACTGAAAGTGTTTATGAGTTGTAGGAGTTCCCTTGTAGAGTTTTTGGGTCACTTGTGTAAACTATCATATCGTCTGCAAATAGTGAGAGTTTTATTTCTTCTTTTCTGATTTATATCCGCTTTATCTCATTTTGTTGTCTTATTGTTTTAGCTAGGATTTCAAGTACTGTATTGAATAGATATGGAGAGAGTGGACAACCTTGTCTTATTCCTGTTTTCAATGGGATCACTTTGAGTTTCTTTCCATTTAGTTTGATGTTGACTGTTGACTTGTTTTATATTGCCTTTATTATGTTTAGGTATGTTCCCTGTCAATTTTAGTTAATTTAAAGCCTTAGTTTCTAGACATTTTCATTTTGTTTAAATCATGGAGTGAAGGTATTGTGGAATTATATAGTACCTGGAACCTCCAGTTGGTACTTTGGCAAAAATCTTCAGTGAGGACCAATGCTGACTTTAGACATGTAAAAGCATGAATGCGCAGAGCAGAAAGCTTCATGAGGGAATACAGCAGTGTTTACCCATACTACCTTCATACCCATCATTTTGTTTTATCAAAAGTAACTCTGTGCAGCCAACTGAACAAATCTCAGGCCTAGATTATTTTGCAAACTACCAGGTTAAGTATCCTGCATGATTGGTGATCCCAGTCATTACTACCTCCACGTCGAAACCCTGTTTATTATATCTCTTTCACTCTAAGACTCCTATTCAGTTCTTTAAATCAGTTTCATTTTTGTTAACCCTAAGATTTACAGATAATATACCACCAGCTATATTGTCATAAAATACAGTTATACAAAGAACTTAGCATGAAAACCTTTTTCTGTTGTTGTTTAAGTTATTTTACTGTCTGCCAAAATGGTGATGTCCAGTGCTGGAAAATATTTAATTCCCTGAGTTTTCTTTTTGCCCGTTTGCTTCATATCTTATTCCTGAGCTTTACTTTTAATTAAGTAACAGAAATGCCCTGATGCTTGAACTAGCCTAATCAGGACAGCGGAGGCCAAGGACCGGCAGCTGGAATGGCTTAGTAATGTAGTCAGCTTTCCTTTCAAATTTTTGCCCTGATCTGTACTACATCTGTCTCCTTTTTATATGACTCAACTGTCCATCCATCTGCCTGCCTATCTCTCCCTCCTTCCCTCCCTCCCTCCTTCCTTTCCTCCCTTCCTCCCTCCTCCCCCCTCCCCCTCTCTCTTCTCTCCTCTCTTTCCTCTTTTCTTCCTCTGTCCTGCCTCGCATTCCCTTTCTCTCCTTCTTCCTTGCTCTACCTCTCTCTTCAGACTACTCTTTCTCTGATACTCTGCACATGGCTGCTGAAGAGTTTCTGAGTTCCTTGTGGCAAGTCTGCAACTGTTCTTCTACAAGCCCTAGAAGAAATAGTACAGTTAGTTTAGTTTAGTTCCATGTGTGGTTCAGTCTGCTTTGCTCAAGTACAATAGTATTAGAAAGAAAAGAGACATGCATATGCAGTTCTTGGCGATTTAAAAGGGTATTGGATGTGCCAAAATTTCTCGTAGGACTAGTTGATACACACTTTAAAACTCAATTTTAACTGGTTCTTTGCATTGGGTTATAGAATGAATTGTCCTGTTTTCTGCATTATTTGAAAAAAAAAAGTAGATTTTATGACATGACAGAGGTTTCTGTCCTGCCTGGTCCCACAGTCGTACAGTCTCAAAGAAATACATTAATCATAAACTGGTTGGCTTATTAGCTCAGGTTTCTTATTAATTAATTCTTACATCTTAACCTATAATTCTTGTCTGTATTAGCCACGTGGCTTGGTACCTTTCATCAGCAAGGCATTCTCATCTGTGTCCTCTATGTCTGGGTGATGACTGCAGACATACTCTTCCCTCTTCCCAGAATTCTCCTGTTCTCCACTTGCCTGCCTCTACTTCCTACCTAATTGCCCCAACCTATACTTCCTGCCTGGCTACTGGCCAATCAGCATTTTATTTAACAAGTACAAGAAACAAATCTTTACAGGGTAAAACCATTGTCACACAGTACTCCCCCCCCCTTTTTTTCAAAACATGAACTCTGAATCTAATCTCCTTTGTTTTAGCTTTCTTCCTGACCATTATCTGTACAAATTGTAACCAACACTCTAAATAAAAACATCTATAATCCATTTGGGGGGGGGAATGTGGGCATAGTTTTCTAGGCTACTTCCTGTTGATTGGAGGCGCTGATAATCTTACAGGGACCTAAAGAAAATCTAGAATTATGGTCAAGTCGTGACAATGGTTTTATCCTGTAAAGTTTTGCTTCTTGTACTTGTTTTAAAAAAACTGATTGGCCAGTAGTCATACAGGAAGTATAGACGGGGTGACCAGGCAGGAAGTAGAGGTGGGGCAATGAGAACAGGAGAACTCTGGGAAGAGAAGAGCTCAGTCTGCAGTCTTCACCCAGACACAGAGCAAACAAGATGTGACTGCTGAAAAAGGTATCAAGCCACATTGCTAACACAGACAAAAATTTTGGGCTAATTATAAGTTATAAGCATTGATAAGAAATCTGAGCTACTATGCCAACCAGTTTATGATTAATGTAGACCTCTGTGTATTTCTTTGGGACTGTATGACTGCAGGACCTGGTGGGACAGAAACCTCTGTCAACAATGACACATAGAATTTTGGTACAATATGTTGACCATTGAGTAATCTTTTGTTATTTTATTTAAAAATGCATTTATTCTTTGATAACTTTGGACACAGATACAATGCAGTTAGATCTTAGTCATCCCCCAGCTGCACTTGCCTCCTCTCTTTTAGCTCCTCCTGGACTCTCTGTCTCTCAATTCCCATACCAATTTCATGTCTTCTTTCTCTCACTGTTTAATGAGTCATTGAGTCACAAATAGTTTGTGATCATGTGCATATGAATGTAGGGCATCACCCAATTGGATCATGGGCAACCTTCCATGCCCAACTATCCTCAAGAAAAACTGACTCTCCTTTCTCCATGACCACCAACTGCCCCTAGTTCTCAGCTAGGGATGGAACTTAGTGAACCCCTTTCCTCTCCATGCTGAGGTGTTGATTGGTGTGAATCTTGTACTAGTCTGTTGATCTTATGCAGGCAACCATAGCTACTATGAGTTCATTATTGCAATAGCCTGGTCAGGCCATTGAGACATTATTTTACAGTATTATTTCTTGACCTTTGGCTCTTGCAGTCTTTCTGCCCCCTCTTCCCAGATGTTCCCTGAAGTTTGGGTGGAGAACTTGTAATATAAGTGACGGGTAATATAGATGACAGGTAATATAGATATCCCATTCAGGGTTGAGGACTTAAAAGTTTACACTTGCTTATCTCTACTTTTTGACCAGTTATGTGTCTCTATATTAGCTACTGTCCTCAGCATTAAAATCTTCTCTGATGAGGAGCAAGAGCTTCACTAATACAAACGACTAATACAAACGAATGACAGGTATTTAGAAGGCATTTGATAGTTTGTACTTTTAGCAAAATAATAGTAGCAAGGCTATGACTTCCTGTACCAAAGGATTTTGGCCAGGTTTCCAGTACCAGGTATGAGTTCCTTCCTGAGGGCACCATTCCATATAAAGAATGTCATGTTTATCCAACAATGGAAGGAGGAGTGGAGATTAAAGCAAATTGATATTTGAAGTAGTAAACATTTATTACAAGCTTATGTCATAAAGAATTATAAATTAAATACATTAAAATTCAGTTACTTGTGAATAGGGAAGAGAATGCTGGAGACTCATTACTAAATTTTTGTTGAGGTAGCTGCTTAGCATATGTTATTTCATTCAGCTTTTACATGCACCCTTTAAGAAGTATTATTATTTCAGAACCAGAGAAGAGAAATTAAAACACAGGCAAAATATCCAGCAAACATGTAACAAGGCTAAGGTTTGAGGTCAGGTCTGGAGTTTTTGAGTCTTTTCTCCAAGTCTACTTTTTGGAAGTATTGTGAGTTTTTTTTAAGTTTGATTAATTAATAATTAATTAAATGCATGTATGTATGTGTGAGTGCATGTGTACATGTGCACGTATACACACTGAGCCTCCCCGATGCGGGTGCTGGGACCTGAACTGGTGAAAGATCACTGTGTGGTGTTGACTCCTGAACTGTCTCTTCTGCACAGGCTTATGAATAAACCCTTTTCAGAGGCGTGTAGAGCCAAGACTCCACAGCTTGTTTTCTTTTCTTCTCTGTGTATTTGACACTGTTAGGAATGTGTGGCAACAATGTCTCCTTATCTGGAGCAGACTGAGGGAGTTGCAGTTGTCTAATGGTAGCCACTAAGCACCTGGGCTTTTCAGGGCGCATTAAAGTGATGAATCAATACTTAAAAATAGCAGGAGCTTCTGCGTTTGGGAAAGAGACTTTTTTGTCCATGTGTTCTAAACATTAATGCAGGCTAAACTGAGAATTGGGGGACTAGGGGAAAAGTGACCTTTCTTTTTTAGGCTAAGCAAACAGAGCAAGGAAAGCAAAGACTGGCTAAACTTTGTGGAACAGTATTTTAAGCTTTTTTGTGTTTATATACTTGAAACTTGGTATTTCCAAAACCATATTTTAATGTGAAAAATAAGGTGTGCCTTAGAAATTTTTGTTGAAGACCAATATTTGCAGTGTGAATTATTTTTAGTAGTTAAATAAAACAAATTTATTTAGTGTTGCTATAGAAGCAAATCTATCCTTCACATACATATTTTAATCTGCGTTAATGATAGATTATTTTATAATTTATCAGCATAAATAACCTTGACCAAGTCAATGAATCACTTGGCTTGTGTATTTCAGACTTAATATGAAAGTATTAAAACCACTACTATGGTATCAATGATAAAATTACTGATTTTGTCCTCCTGTGTGGTGAAGAAGATGCATGAAAGTTCTAGCAAAATATAAGATTGAGCCTTTACATTTTTGTTGCTTGTTTGTTTGTTTATGGCATGTGGGGGTATGTTACAGTGCACATGTGGAGGTCAGAGTTCTCTCCACCGTGTGGGTCTCAGGGATGGAACTCACTTTGTCAGACTTGAGAGCAAACGCTTTTACTTGCTGAGCCACCCCACTTGCCCTGATGGAGCTGTTCTTAGTGAATCTGCTCAGGCTGTGTCAGGGAGGCAGCTAGGCCGGAACTACTGCTAAGGCTCAGGAAGACAACAGCCTCTCCAGGACCTGATTTCCCAGTCTGAGGACACAGGTGGCTTGTGGGTAGCTTTGCACAGTGTGGTAAAATATCTGTCTGTCTCATGAGTTAGCCTCGTTTGATTCGAAATGAATTTCACTAATGTTGTATTAAGAATTGTCGATTTTAAACAACAGTGACTGGGCTTGGTAGATGAGTTTAATCATCTAGAATTCAGATCGCAGTCCTTTCAAGGTCGGAAAGGAGAAACCCAAATCCTTTTTGCTGTGTCTTCACAGGCTGCTTTTCCACAGGATAAGCTAATTATAGTATGACGCACTGTATGCATCAGATAGCAGTTTGGGCCAAATAGCTCTCAGTGTTTCTTTTCAAAAAGTACCTAATCAGAAGTAGCCATAAGTTACTGGCCAAGCAAGATACTGGCTTGTGCGTAGGGACAGTGACGTCCCACTTCCGGTCAATGGGTTGAGCGCCCCGTAGTTCCTCATCGGCACTCCTGGAGCAGAGACAGAAGCTGCTTACTGGGAAGATTTTTTTCAGGAGTGAAGCCTTTAATATTTAATTCTTTATTCAAGTCTTTAATATTTAATTCTCTCTGACATGTTTACAGGATTTATTTAATTTAGTTTAATTTATGTATATATACATATACATATACATATACATATACATATACATATACATATACATATACATATGTTTATATGAGTGCAGGTGCCACAGAGGCAAGAGAGAGTGTTGGATCACATGTAGCTGAATTATAGGTGGTTATAAGCTGCCCAGCTAGGGTGCCGAGAATCCTCTGCAAGAGTAATATGTGTTGTTAATTGGGAAGCCATCTCTCCGGCCCCTTGCAGACTTTTTGAGCAATGTTATGTGTTTCACAGACTTTATGTAGCAAATTGAACTACTAAGTTAAAACTGGCTTGTTAACAAACTTGGGGGTTGAAATTCAAATTAGGCTTTCTTCCCATCGTCTATCTCCCACCCCATATTCAGATCTGAAGCGGTGACTGTTTACATTTGGACCTAGAACCACTGCACGAATCAGCTTTACCTAGTCACAGGTGATAGTTGGTTTTTCTTCCAAACCACTTCTCCATTTTTCTTACTACTTGAATTCTAATTTCTGGGCTAAAGTTTCTTTTTGCTGTTTAGTCAGAGGACCAGTAATTAAAACCTTTCCCTTTTTTATACTTGACCAGTCTCGTTTTCTCTTTCTGTCTCCTCATGTTTCGAGACTCTGTAAGCCACCATATATGGCTTTTAATCTGTTAGGCCTCAACTTCAATCGTCTAGGCATTTTGTAGTGCTTCATTTAATTAACGAGAAATAAAATTCAGACATATTATAAGCTGCCCATCAGCATACTGAAAATACAATGATTTGATTAGCCGGGGAAGGAAATGAAAAACTAAGTATGATTAAGGCGCTAGCTTTCAGGCCCCACTGCAGCGGAGGATGTGAAGTGCTTGGTGCTCCCACCTGCTTTGTCGAGTAAGTGCCATTTTTGTGAGTGGGCTCCCAGGAGACCTGTGAATGCAGGTGCCTCCTCTCTAGAATACTGATTTGCTTTCTCTTAGATTCATACCTAGGTGTGAGGAAGACCCATCTGCTTTTCCATAAGGACTGTCATAATTTACATTTCCTGGGAATGGGTTCTCTTTTCTGCACATTCTTCTTGGCACTTGTTACCTTCCATCTTTTTTCTTCTTCTTCCGATACTTGTTATCCTGCTGTTGTGAAGTGATAGCTCCCCATGGTTTTAGTGTGTATGTCCCTGCTAATTGTTGACTTTGAGTAGTTCTTCATATACTGGTCAGCAATCGGTGTTCTTCATATAGTGGTTAACCTGTCACCATGCTAAGGAAGATCTAGAATTACCTAGGAGACAAGCTCTTGGTAGTTCCTGTGAGAAACTATGTAGTTGAGATTATTTGAACAGATAGAGCTGTTGACTAGCATGTAGCACCATTTTGTAGACTTGGGTCCCAGACTGAAGAAAAAGGAGAAAGTAAGCTGAATGCAAATAACCATGCTCTGCTTTCTGACCATGAAAACAGTTTGAGTACAAGTCTCATTATGCTTCTTTCAGGTGTCAGGGAAGACTTCCAGTTCTGCTGCCACTGTCCGCGGCATGTTATTTTAGTTTTTGTGACTCTTCTAGTAGTTGCTGTATCAAATATGGGTTGCCTGGCTTAGCAAATTAAGTATAATCTACTCAGTTAAATTTGGATTTTAGATAAATACAATATTCAGGGGCATCCTTCTACTAAAACATATTTTTTAATTGAAATTTGAAGTTAACTCACTACATGTCCTGAGTCACCCTACTCAAAAGCAGAAAACCTCTTGGGGGGCTGACTGAGAAGCCAAGGACAATGGCACTGGGTTTTGATCCTACTGGACGTACTGGCTTTGAGGGAGCCTAGTCTGTTTGGATCCTCACCTTCCTAGACCTGGATGGAGGGGGGAGAACCTTGGACTTCCCACAGGGCAGGGAACCCTGACTGCTTTTAGGACTGGAGAGGGAGGGGGAGGGGGAGTAGGGAAAGGGGAGGAGCTTGAAATTTTTAATAAAAAAATTAAAATAAAAAAATTTTAAAAAAAGGAAAAAAAAAGAAAACCTCTTGGGACCAAAGTTCTCCGTGTTGTTTCCTTACCGTGATGTATATGCACCAATGAAGTGTGCATGTGAAAAGCAAGTAGTGGAGCTAGCTGACTGATGGCTTCGTGGTTAAGAATTGTTGCTTTTCTAGAGGACCTGAGTTCAGTTCCCAGCACCTGTGTCAGGAGGCTCACAACTGCCTGCAGTTCGAGCCCCAGGGGACTGGATACCCTGCTTGGTCTCTTAAGATACTCACATACCTGTGGCACACAGACACATGAGTGCATATACATAAAAATCAAAACAAAACTTAAAAAAATATGTTTACAAAGAAACACAACTTCTGTACTTGCCTTAATGGTGACCACTTACCATGCGTACCTCCTGCCTAACTGCAAGCTTTCTTCCCCCTGACTGACATTGGAACCCCAGGAACTGGGATCAGAGCCTGATCTCTGCTAACCCCATTAAACCAGGTTCGTCCACCAGCCCTTGATAGGCCAATTCAACAAACAACAGTAAAAAGCAGAACCTGCCGTGAGGTTTAGGTTTCAGTGGAGGTCCAGAAGTATGCATGCATAAGCAAACTTGGTCTGGGTGTAGATCTACCCATTTATCTATCGTCTGGTTCTCATTGTTTCTGACAGGGTGGCCTGAGAAGGTGTTGAACTTCTGTAAACCTTTTGCCCAAAGACAAGTAGTTTTCTTCCCCCCAGAGGGGGATTCCTGTGGACTATTGTTTCAATGGTCTGATAGCTGAAGGGAGACACACATGTCCAAGTGTTTCTCCAGGGTCTCCTCATTCCTATTAGGCTAGTTGTTCTCACTCCCAAAACCATCCCAGACTCCTATTTACCACCATTCTACAAGAGTTGCTCATAAGAAAACCAAGATGAATGCATTGGAAATAGTGAAGAAAAAAAACCAACCAACCAACCAACCAAACCAAACAAAAAAGATCAAAAAACCAGTCACTGGAAATTGGAATAAGCTGCAACAGCTGAGCTATACTGAAACCTAGGACAAGGAAGAAAACCAGCATGATTTTTATTGTTTATTTTAAAGATTGATACTTTGTTCATGGATGTTTTGCATTTTTAACAGCTCGACTGAGATTTAATTCACCACCATAGGATCCACCATTTAAAGTGTGTAACTTTGTAATTGCTAATTTAGTTCCAGAACAAGGCAACAATTGGACAATGCAGATTTGGTGTGTTTGTGTTACTAGAAAAATCGCCTCTGTCCTTTAACCATTGTTACCACCACTCTATCATTTTCTCTCCCTCTGCTCCATTTCTGACAATATACGTAGCAACACTAATTTCATTCCTATTTTATTAATTGCCCTATTCTAAACTTTTCATATGAATGCAGTTGTGCTAGTTATTTTTTGTCTACTTGTTACAAGCTAGAGTCATTTGGAATGAGGGACCTCGATTGAGAAAATGTTCCTACCATAATAATGGCCTACAGGCAAGTCTGTAGTTCATTTTCTTAATCAGTAATTGATGTGGAAGGGCCCAGCCCATGGTGGGTGGGGCTGTGCCTGGGCTGGTGGTCCTGCGTTCTATAAGAAAGCAGACTGAACAAGCTATGAGAAGCAAGCCAATAAACAGCACCCCTCCATGGCCTCCATCAGCTGCTGCCTCCAGGTTCCTACCCTGTTTGAGTTCTTGTCCTGACTTCCCCAATGATGAACTTGTGAATCAAATAAACCCTTTCCTTCCCAAATTCCTTTTGGTCATGTGTTCTTATCACAACAGTAGAAGGCAAACTAAGGTACTAATCATATGTGGTTTTTTTTTAAATGAAGAGCATCTTGAAGTTAAAATAATGTTTTTAGAAGTCGCCTTTTCAGGATTTTTTTTTTCTCTTTTTGAGACAGAGTTTCTCTGTGTAGCACTAGTTCTCCTGTAACTCACTCTGTAGACCAGACTGGCCTTGAACTCACAGAGATCTGCTCTACCGTCTGAGTGCTGGGATTAAAGGCGTGCACCACCACTGCTTTGCTTAATGGTCATTTTTATTGTAGTATATTTCAGTACTTATTTCTTTTTAAATTGAATGTTATTCCATTGTATGGGCATAACACATTTATTAATTTATTCATCTGCCGAAGACAGTGGGTTGTTTCTACTGGTGTTGTGAAATAAATAAGTGCTATAAACATTTACGCACAGGGATAATTTGCATAGCTGTTTTCATTCCTTTGGGTATATATCGAGGAACCTGGAGTTGATATGTCTGGTTAGTTGGGAATTCTGTTCAACTTACTGAGTAGCCACTGAATTCTGTTCTCTATCAGCTCTATCATATTCCACTCCCATTATGTGTTCATCAACCTCTTTTTAATATAATAGACACTCTAACAGGTATGAAGGGAGATCTCGTCGCAGTTTTGATAAGCAGTTCTCTAATGATGAATAACATGCTACAAAATTAATGTGCTTTTTCTTAATTTCTGTAGTAGCTTTATTTTATTTTTTCTATTGTAGATCTATTTTAATTTACTTCTCAGATACATGATTTTCAAATATTTTTTTCATTCCATAGTCTTGTTTTTTGTATTTTTGGCAATACCTGTTTTTGTATAAATTTTAAGTTTTATGAAGTCCTATTCATTTGTTTTATTTTGGTGTTCGTTCTTTCAGTTTTGAGATCATACATATTTGCATCTATTTTTTTACTAAGTGAATTTGCTCTAATATTTAGATTTAAATTCTTTAGGTATTTTATTAGCATGTATGAAATATATATAATAGTCTGTTTCCTTATGACATTTCAGATACATCTATGTATACTTGGGTCGTATTTGCCTCCAGTTATTATTCCTGTCCACGTTCTGCTCATGCTAACCCTTTCCTGTTTCCAAATATGTCCCACCTCATTCAGCTTTTAAGTTCCTTTTCCACTTTGATGACTCAGGAGCATGAATGAGAATTTTTTTTTTTTTTTTTTGGTTTTTCGAGACAGGGTTTCCCTGTAGTTTCTAGAGCCTGTCCTGGAACTAGCTCTTATAGACCAAGCTGGCCTCGAACTCAGAGATCCGCCTGCCTCTGCCTCCCGAGTGCTGGGATTAAAGGCGTGCGCCACCACCGCCCGGCTGAGAATTTTTTTTTTTAATAAGAGCATGACCCCTTACTAGAAGCTAACCCCCTGGGGATGTCTTTCTCTTCTCCATCAACTGTTAACTGTGTGTAACTCTTCAGGAAACAGTAGGGACTCATGAGCTTCTTCTCCTTCCATAATAGGAGAGCTTGTGCAGGTACTCACAGTTGCTGTGAGACTGAGTACATGTCATGTTTAAAGGCAGCATTCCACACAGCTCATCTGCCTCCTTCAACTCCTACCTTTTCTGCTACTTCTTCTGCAATTGTTCCTCCAGCCTTGGAAGGGGTAATGTAGACATCTCATTTTTATAGCTAGGAATTCTACAGTCATGTATTCTCTGTACTTTACCAGTATGCCTCTCTGAAGTCACTACTGCAAAAGGAGGCTTCTCTGATCAGTGCTGATCTTACTATTAAACTATGAACATAAATATAGTCTTGGAGAAGTCAGTTTCATAGGTGCATTGTGTCCATTTAGCCAAGCAATAGCAATAGGCGTCTCACTCAGGCCCATTACCTCTCAACGTTTTTTGACTGGGTGCTCTTGTGAATAGATCATCACATTCAAACAGAAAGCAGTTGATTTCCCTAAGTATTCTTCCTTTTGCTTTCAAATTCTCTACCTTCTGCTGTGCCTTTCACCTCATTAAAGAAAAAAATTTGACCAGGCCGTGGTGGCACACGCCTTTAATCTCAACACTTGGAAGGCAGAGGCTGCCGAATCTCGGTGAGTTTAAAGCCAGCCTGGTCTACAGAGCTAGTTCAGGACAGTCAAGGGCTGTTACACAGAGAAACCCTATTTCAAAAACCAATAAAAAAATTTCCCTTTTGGGTCCCATTCTACGTTCTTGTGCTTGACACACACACACACACACACACACACACACACACACACACACACACACACTTCCATATAAATGCACATTATAAAACGTAAAATCTGGGATTTGCATATTAGAGAGTGCACACAACACTTGTCTTTCTGGGTCTGGACCATTACACTGGCTATTCTTCCAGAAGTTCTGTGTTCCATTCCTGAACCCACTTCGGGCAGCCCACAACAGTCTGTAACTCCAGATCCAGGGGACCTAGCACCTCTTCTGGCCTCGATGGGTATTAGGCATGTACATGTTGTGTAGACATGCATTCAGTCAAAATATCTATACACATAAAATCATAGTAATTAAAAAATTCTAAAGAGAGTTAAGTTTTGGAATTCTCAATTCTGTTCCATTGATATGTATGTAAATTCATATGAACAATTGAGTGTGATATATATATACGTCATATAAACTATGAGTGTTTATTTCATGTATATATTAATGGAATTAAATATATTGTATATTGAGTAGTTGTAGTCAGAGGGAATATTCTTCATGTCGTTCCTGATCTTGGGGGACAAGAGCTTTGTCATTCATTGTTAATAATAATGCTAATTGGTTTCCGTTTTTCTTTTACTTAACACCAACTTTTAAAATTATCGTTGTTATGGAAATTTTTGACAACCCCTTAAAATTTAGAGACTGAGGTAATCTCCTCCTTTGTTCCACACTGGTCATAGTCCTGTGATTCTGAATTCAGATTGTTCTGTGATTGTACTTTTGTTCAGTTTATGCTTTGTTAAAAAGAACAACTCTGTAGATCACAGCTTGTACCTTCTTTGAGGTGGTGAGGTCAATTTAGGAAATAAGATGTCACTATCTACCTAGCAGGCTTTTGTGCCAAGAAAGCCTTGTGGGTTTTTTTTTTTTACATTTGGTATAAAAGCAATTATAAAGGATTCCTGTATTAACTTTTTAATTCAGTGGCAAAATTTGGAGCTGAATGTATTCTAGATGATGACCTTTTGAGTGGTTCTAAAAGATTAAGTAAAAGATAGTGCTACATATAGTTCCCTTTCATGCCTCTTATTTCATTTTGATCAATTTGTCAACATTGTGTTCTCAGTTCTGAAGAACTATGATGTCTGTTCAGATTTGCATGCTTGAGTCCCCCGCACAGTACAAACACAGTGAGCTATTAGTACCGTGGAGATCTAGGTTAGAGGGCTTTGTATCCGGAGTGCTGCTTTCCATGGAGTTCTTATTGATGAACTATTGACTAACAGTGCTCTTTGTGTGAAATCCACTCGCCAGAAAGAAGTGAAACACAGCCCTAGTAAGTTTAAATTGACTGCAGTGATTGTGAACAGAACAGGCTTTTCATTTCATTAATTTAAAAACCATTTACTTACATATATGTGTGCTAGGGCATGGTGAGTAGATACATATGTATGTTCAGAAAGGCGCATTGGATCCCCAAGAGCTGAAGTTACAGGAGGTTATAAGCCGCCTGATGGGGTGAGTGGGAGCTGAACTCAGGTTCTTGGTAAAAACAGCAAGTACTCTTTTTTTAAATTAATTTTTATTGAGTGCTACGTTTTTCTCTGTTCCCCTCCCCGCCTCTTCTCTCCCCTTCAACCCACTCCCAAGGTCCCCATGCTCCCAGTTTACTCGGGAGATCTTGTCTTTTTCTACTTCCCATGTAGATTAGAGCTATGTATGTCTCTCTTAGGGTCCTCATTGTTGTCTAGTTTCTCTGGGATTGTGATTTGTGAACAGCAAGTACTTTTAACTTTTGAGCCATCTCTTTAGCCCCAAAGTATTTGTTCAGGTTGGCATTGAATTTCTGAATTAAAGCAAACCTCCTGCTTTAGCTTCTTGAGTAGCAGGGCCTACCAGCACACACCATAGTGTGCCAGAATGTATATTAATTGGCATCTTTATTTAATTAGCTTATTGTAGTATGATTGAAAGGGGTTGTTACTTAGCGTTTTGTCTTTTAAAAGAGAAATTCTGTGTTTTAAAAATTATTTATTTATTATTTTATGTGTATGGGTTTTTTTTCCTGCATGAATGTGTGTTGTGTGGCACATGCATGTGGTGTCCATGGAGGACTGAAGTTACAAACGGTTGTGACTGGCCTAGTTTGGGTATTGGGAATTGAACCCAGGTCCTCTGGAAAAACAACTAGTTCTCTTACCTGCTGAAACATCTTCAGGCCTTTCTTTGTCTTTTTAATGTAGCATGAAGACTTGATAAGCCTTTTTACTGTTGAGTAGATTATTTCCTCAAGATTGACTGTGCATACACATTTCTGTGTGCTATATGAGGGCTCCTCATTCATATTGGCCTAATTGGGATTGAACAATACTTTTCCCTTTTGTGAAATAATTTTTGAAGTTATAATATAATATATCATTTTGCCCTTCTCATTCCTTCTTCCAAATCCTTCCATATAACCCTGTTGCTCTATTTCAAATTTCTGACCTCTTTTTGCTTATATATATATATATATATATTGTATATATTTACACATAAATATATAAGTCATAGTCATACGTATTATATAAATTATGCATTATAAATATATAATAAACAATATATTATTTCTACAAATGTGCAGTTTATACAGTTATAAATATGTGAACAATGTATTTAGGAATATATATATAAAATAATTGTATAACATATATATTACTAAATACATAAATATAACATGTTTAGTATATGTAATGTTACTGCATGTTTTCAAGAGTGACCATTTGGTATTGGGTGTCCCCCACCCCAATGAGGACTTTTTCCTATTCTCTGTATTCCGTAGTTCCCTGTAGTTCTTTGCATAGTGTTGAGGCCTCCTGAGCTTTCCCCTTTCCACATTAGCATGTCTAATCTTGTCTTGTTCTCTTCATGTTTAGGCAGCTATGTTGGTGCGACTTCCTGGGTGTAGCTTCTGACATTCCTAGGAGACAGAATCTCACAGCAGACTCCCAGTTCCTCTGACTCTTACAATCTTCTGCCTCCTTTTCCTCAGTGATCCCTGAACCTTAGGTGTAGTAGTTGTGTTTAGACGTATCAACTGAGAATGGATTCCAGAACCCTGCGTTTTATTTGGTTGTGGTTTTCTGTAAGGATTATAAAAATGGCTCAGTGCACCTAAATTTCAAGTGTCTGTTGCAATGCAATCATATTCCATTGCATTAGATATTTATTTTGTGCTTACATAGCTTATACATCTTAATTGGTTTGGATAATAAGCTTTTCAATAAGGTGATTATATAGCATAAAACCATTGAAGTTTTTTACCTTATGGAACAGGGGGACAAACTAAATTACACCTGTTAGCATGAAGATGAGGTGGAAAAACAGTCTAACAATCCGAGATTGCCTGCCTAATTACCCAAATTGGATATGTGTGTGTGTGTGTGTGTACACATTTTATGGTTCAACATCTCTATTTTATTGAGGAGTTTTATATCAATGTTCATGAGTGAAATTGGTCTCTAATTCTCTTTCTTTGTCGAGTGTTTGTGTGGTTTGGGTATCAGGGTGACAGTGGCATCATAAAAATGCATTTGGCAATGTTCCTTCTGTCTCTATTTTGTGAAGTAATTTGAAGAGTATTGACATTATCCCTTCTTTGAAAATCTGGTATAATATTGCCTTAAAACTGTGTGGCCCTGCCGGGCGGTTGGTGGCACACACCTTTAATCCCAGCACTCGGGAAGCAGAGGCAGGCGGATCTCTGAGTTCGAGGCCAGCCTGGTCTACAAGAGCTAGTTCCAGGACAGGCTCTAGAAACTACAGGGAAACCCTGTCTCGAAAAACCAAAAAAAAAAAAAAAAAAAAAAAAAAAAAAAAACCAAAAAAAACCTGTGTGGCCCTAGGCTATTTTTGGTTGAGAGACTTTTGATGAATGCTTCTATTTCCTTAAGAGTTATAGGTCTATTTAAATTGTTTATCTAATCTTTATTTAACTCTGGCAAGTGGTATCTGTCAAGAAATTTGTCCATTTCTTTTAGATTTTTCCACTTTTGTGGAGTTCAGGTTTTTGAAGTATGACCTAATGATTCTCTGGATTTCCTCAGTCTGTTGTTATATCTCACTTTTCATTCCTGAATTTGTTGATTTGGATATTTTCTCTGTGCCTTTTAGTTAGTTTGGATAAGGGTTTATCTAGTTTGTTGATTTTCTTGAAGAATCAACTCATTATTTTATTGATTCTTAGGTGTGCCTGCCTTTTTATGTTCTAGATTTATTTTCGGTGTGCTCTTAAGTTGCTAGTATGAGATCTCTCCAAATTCCTCATGAAGGCACTTAGTGCTATAAACTTTCCTTTTAGTGGCACTTTCATTGTGTCCCATAAGTTTGAGTATGTTGTGCATTCATTTTCATTGACTTCTAGGAAGTCTTTAAGTTTTTTCTTTATTTTTTTCCTTGCCCCAGTTGTAACTCACTAAAATAAAGGCAGAGGTTTTTTTTTTTTTTTTTGGTCAAAACTTCTGGCTCTCCAATAAATGCACAAAGACTTAATATTAATTATAAACGCTCAGCCCATAACTCAGGCTTGTTATTAGCTAACTCTTACATCTTAAATTAACTCATATTTCTTTTCTACCCTCTGCCACATGGCAGTACCTTCTTTTAACATGACATATTCATCTTGTTTCTCTCTGCTTTTCTTTCAACTCCTGAGATTCTGACCTTATTCTTCCCAGCATCTTTTGTGTTTTTCTGTCCTGCCTATACCTCCTGCCCAGCTACTGACCAGTTAGCTCTTTTATTAAACCAAGCAGAGGTACCTTGGCAAAGAAACATCTTTATAGTATACCAAAAGATTTTTTGATAACAAGAGAGTCGATTAGTTTCCATGATTTCATAGACTTTCTGTTGTTTCTGTTGTTGAAATCAGTCTTTAATCCAGGTTGGTCTGATAAGATACATGGGGTTATTTTAATTTTTTTTGTATGTGATGAGACTTTCTCTGTGGCTGAGTATATGGTTAATTTTGGAGAAGGTCCCTGTGGTGCTGAGAAGAAGGTGTATTGTTTTGCATTTGGGTGAAATGTTTTGTGGTTATCTGTTAGTTCCATTTGAGTCATAACACCTGTTAGTTATTTTATTTCTTTGTTTAGTTTCTGCCTGAATGACTTGTCCATTTGTGAGAGTGTGGTGTTAAAACTCCCCAGTATTATTGTGTGGGATTCTATGTGTGACTTAAGCTTTAGTAATGTTTCTTTTACAAATGTGGGTGCCCTTCTATTTGGGGCACAGATTTTCAGAATTGTGAATTTGTCTTGGTGGGTTTGTCCTTTAATGAATATGAAATACCCTTCTCTATCTCTTCTGATTAATTTTGGTTGGAAGTTTATTTTGTTAGGTTGCTTCATAGGTCCATTTGATTGGAAAATCTTTTTCCAGCCCTGTACTCTGACGTAATGCCTATCTTTGATGTTGAGATGTGTTTCTTATGTGTAGCAGAATGATGGATCTTGTTTTTATTTCCATTTTGTTAGCCTGTGACTTTTCATTGGCAGGTTGAGTCTAATAATATTGAGGGATATTAATGACCAATGATTATTAATTCCTGTTATTTTGGTGGTGATGGTGGTGGTGGTGGTGTGTGTATGTATGTGTGTGTGTTTCAGTTCTTTGGGTTTTGCTGGTGTGAGATTATCTATTACTTGTCTGTTTTTGTAGGTATAGTTAGCTTCCTGGGGTTCAAGATTTCCTTCTAGTACCTTTTGTAGGGCTGGATTTGTGGATAGATATTATTAAAATTTGACTTTGTAATAGCTTGTTTTCTCCATCTGTTGTGATAATTTTGCTGGGTATTGTACTCTGTGCTGTCATCCATGGTCTCTTAGAGACTGTAAGATATCAGTCCAGGCCTGTCTGGATTTTAGGGTCTCTGTTGAGAATTCAGGTGTGATTCTAATAGGTCTGCCATTATATGTTACTTGCTCTTTTCCTCTTGGAGCTTTTAATATACTTTTTTTGTTTTGTATGTTTAGTGTTTTGATAATTATGTGACATGGGGATTTTCTTTTCTGATCCAATCTATTTGGTGTTCTGAAAGCTTCTTATACATTTATAGACATGTCCTTCTTTAGGTTAGGAAAATTTTCTTCTTTGATTTTGTTAAATGTATTCTCTGAGATTTTGAGCTGGGTTTCTTTTCCTTCTTCTATTCCTATTATTCTTATGTTTGATCTTTCATAGTGTCCCAGATTTCCTGGATGTTTTGTGTTAGGAATTTTTTAGTTTCAACATTTTCTTTGACTGATGGATCCATTTCTTCCTCTATTGTGTCTTCAGTGCCTGAGATTCTCTCTCCCATCTCTTGTATTCTGTAGATACTTGCAACTGTAGTTCCTGTTCACGTACCCAGATTTTCCATTTCTAAGATCCCCTTCATTTGTGTTTTTCTTCATTGCTTCCCTTTCCATTTTCAGTCTTGAACAGTTTCCTTTATCTGTTTGTGACTTGTTGTTGTTGTTTGTCTTTCTTTTTGGGATTTGTTTATATCCTCTTTAAGAGCCTCTATCATTTTCATAAAGTCATTTTAAGGCCATTTTCTTATGCTTTAGCTGTATTAGATTGTTTAGGTCTTGCTGTTGTAGAGTAGCTGGACTCTGGTGATACCATATTGCCCTTTCTGTTATTCATTTTGTTCGCACACTGGCATTTAGGCATCTGGATTTGGGGGTGATTACAGATCTAGGTGTTGATTCCTGCATATGTCTTGGTTAGATGGTGGTTTTATTCCTTGTTTTCTCTTCTCTCTGGTCTTCTGGCCTAAATGGCCAAGGGTTCTGGTGACTAGCATGTCTTCAGGTCCAGTATGGATTTTTGGGACCTAGGGGTCCCTAGATCTGGCCTGGCCTCTGGTAAAGCTGAAGTCTTCTTCTGAAGTTATAGACCAGGATATGGAGACCAGTGGAGGAGGTACAGATTGGATTCCCTAGATCTGTTCTGGCCTCTGGGATCACTAGGACCATCCTGGCTCTAGTATAGCTGTAGGTACTGTGGACTCTAGATCTGACCTGTGCTTCAGGGAAGTTGAAATCTGCTTCTGAGTCATAGACCTGGGGTCCCTAGATCTGGCCTAGCCTCTGGGGTCCTTAGATACAGTCTGGTCTCTGGTAAAGAAGAAGTCTCCTGAAGTCATAGACCAGAATATGGAGCTGGGGGTAAAGATGTGGTGGGGCAGGGAGTGTGCAGTCTGGGATCGTTGGGCAGGCTTTAACGGGGTTTTGTGGGCAGTAAGTAATGTCTTACCTGGGGTTCCTAGGACCAGCCTGGACTCCCATAAGGCTGCTGGGGCTGTGGGCCCTAGTGTGGAACCCAAGGTAGGGGATACAGTCTGGGGTTATTGGGTGGATTTTCAGGCATGTTACTGGCAGTGGGTGATGTCTTACCTGGCATTTCTAGATCCTACCTGGCCTTTGATAAAGATGAAGACTTCTTCCAAAGTAGTAGATGGGAATGTGGTGCCCAGGAGTGCAGTCTGGAGATACTGGACAGGCTTAAAGGGGTTTTCAGCAGGTGGTGGGCAGTTGTTTTCCCTAGGGTCCCTGTGACTACTCTGGCCTCTGGTTCAGTCATATTCAGATTTTTAATCTATTCATATTTTATGTGTATAGTGCAGTAACTATATGAACTGCCTGTAGCCATTTTCCCAGCCACTGGTTTTTTTTTGAAGGGGAGTTGCCTGGGATGGGGTTGAAACAAAGTCTTATTGAGAAGGTCTCGAACTCACCATTTGTCCTAGGTAGACTTCCAACTAATGATCCCCTTGCCTGCTTTTACCAAGTGTTGGGATTACCCTTACAAGCTGTTTTCTGTTTTGTTTTGTTATTTGAAACATTCAGATTTGTCCTTAACTGATTTCAACGGCTACATTTATGATATAGCTAAGAAATAATCTGTCTTTTGTATATTTTATCAAGATAAACTTTGATTTCACACTACATGGTAGAGATGTTATTTTTGGTGCATTTTAATAGCAATTGGAAAGATTTTCACCTGCTCGTTTTTCCCTAATCTATAGATTCAACCTTTACAATACCCATGCCCTCTGTATTTGTGCTTCCTGTTGTTGTGATAAAACACCATGACTAAGGCAACTTATGGAAGAGTTTATTTGGGCTGATGATTTCAGATGGTTAGAGTCCACGGCAGTGTATCGGAGGCAGCAGATGGCAGCAACTGCAGGTTGAGAGCAAAAGCTGTGGGCTCACATCTTGAACTGTAAGCACAAAACAGAGAAAGCCAACAAGAAATGGTGTGTGTTTCTAAGCAATCAAAGCCTGCCTCTAGTGACATACTTCCTTCAACAAGGCCACACCTCCTAATCCTCAATAAACAGTGCCACCAACTGAGGACTTAGCATTCAAATACCAAAAACTATGGAAACATCTCATTTAATTCTCGCAATTCTTCTCTCGAAGTAATTTGATTGAAATTATACTGAGGAAAAAAAAACAGCTTCTGTATAAAATCGAGTCTGTCTGCTCCTATGTTGCATATGCATCAATACTTATTTTCTCAGATCCTTTATTATTTTATGTACTTATGTAAAGTTTTTAAACTTATACCTTTATACACACACACACACACACACACACACACACACACACACACACATATATATTGAGGTTTTCCTCTTGTACTCAGGTATATTTACAAATTTTGATACTTATGAGTGATTTTTTCCTTGACACTTAGAATGTGACATTTGTGGAATAAAAGTAGTTCTTTTGTTTATAGGATCAACATTCTTACATTGAGCCTCTTTAACTGTGCCAGATTTCCAGATAATCTGTCTACACAATGCATAAGAAGTGTTATATTAGCTGCAAATCATTAGTTCTTAGACTGTCTTCTTTGATTGTGCAGCAGCAGCATCCCTTGGGAACTTGTTAGAAACACAGGTTCTCTGGACTCATTTCATCCGAAATGAATGAGAAACTGTTTGTAGCAGTCTGTATTTAGCATCTCTCTCGGGGCTTCTGATGCTTAAGCTTGTAGACCACTGATACAGAGACATTTTCCTGTTGTTACTTATATTTTTCCCTCTTGTATTTTTTCTTGTAATATTGTGTTGTAGGAGTCAGTGGAAACAAATTTCTAACTTCCAAGAGTAAGAGGGAGGTAGGGATTATGGGATACATGCATTCTTTCTCATTTTTCAGTTCCTTAATTTGAATAATCAGGAAGAGTTTCGATTTTGGTGATTAGCAGAAGTAAGTTTGATTCAAAGTGAGACATCAAGTCATCTGGGCCTGGCATTTGACGCTAAATAAATGTTTGTTAAAAAAAAATAGCCCTTTTAATAATAGGCCAACTATTTGAAAATAATAGAGATTTTAAAAATAGGAGTGCAATATAATCATTAGTAATAATGATTACTTGCAAAAATGGCAAGTGATGTCATAAGACAACAATAGACCCCAAGGGATTCCTAAATATATTACGAGTGAGAAAATTAGAGACCATGAACAACCTTGTTGAGAAGGAAAAAGTGATGCTCTAAAAAAGCACCATGATTAAATGTATATGGCACATATACTGGACAGCAAGGAGGTGCATGGTGATAACATGGGCATGGTACCTCAGTGACTAGAACAGCCACCTGAATTTCTAGAGAAGTTTGTGTCATCTATGTCGTCATGCCACCAGAAAGAGCAAGAATCAGATGAATCATAGAAATCTCATTCAAGTGGGAGTTTGGATCTAGAAATAGTTGTTACTGTAATTTTCTGGACCCAGGAAATTCAGTGAAGTTGCCAATCAGCTGACACCATTGAAGCATCCCTAAATTTATGGTGAGAGGAAAGAGGATTTGTACTATGTATCCTGAGCATCTCTTTCCAGGTTTAGTACTCCATCAAAAAGAATGTTATATTAAAAAAAAAAAACCAAGTCAGTTCCATCATGAGAATGGTTATTGACAGCCCTACTTGATTACAGTCACCAATAGATTTTTCAGACCTACAGACTTGGCTCCACAGAGGTCAGTGGGAAACCAGGCAAGCTGATCACTTACTTCAGCGATGCATTATGCATTTAGGTGAAACATTTAGGGTAGTGTGACTGTTCTAGTTTATGTTACACAGTTAGAAGGGGCGACTATATGGGAACATACCACTGGAGTATTCAAGTATAGATTTGCTATGAGAAGGAAGTTACTACTTACTGCAGTAGTTGGCGTTTAGGTGTTTGGGTTATGTCGTCTTCTATGATGCAGGTAGGAGGGAACTATGAGCTTAAAAGATAGTTTATCATTTTGTGACTTTTTTGAGATACTAAAGAGGGAACCCAGTGCTTTGTGTATGGTAGTCAGTGATGTTCCACTGGAATACATTACCAGTTCTTTCTGTGATATTTTAAAATGTATGCTTTGCAAGTATACATGGCTTCTGGTATTGGGTCTCTAGGGGATTCCTCTGTGTGAGCATGAATGTGTATGTCTCTGCATTTATATTGTTTCTTTTGCTCTTCCTGGTTTGATTGTTTTGTCACATTTGCTTTCTTTGTTTTTGAGTAATCTTTTTTAATTTTATTATTATCCCTTAGAAGCCTGATGTTTTCTGATAGACAGAAAGGGAGTGAATCTGGATGGGAGGGAGGTGTTGAGGAGCTGGGAGGAGTAGAGGGAGAGAAAACTGTAATCTAGTTATATTGTATAAAAAATCCATTTTCAATAAAAGAAAAGAGAGAGGGAAATGTACCCTTTCATTTAATAAACCTCAAAGAACACATTTCTGATTATTAAATTTCAGATTTCATGATTTCAAGATAATTTCATATTTTCAGTGATGCTTCTATATTTAACTTGAGTTAGAGGGATGCAGTTAAATTCAATTTTGCTTGATTTCGTAAATGTTTTGATTTCGTGGTGCTGAGCATTTCCCACCAGTCCTGTCGGGATCCTTTCCTTATAGCAGGAATCATCACAATTTTACATGAGGATAGATTCTTGTAGAAACGTCTACAATGTGTTTCATATAACATCAGTTTAATTCTTAAATAAGGGTTACCTTATGTGATATGACATTAACTTGGGATAACTCAAGTCTCGTTATTTTTAAAGCTATTGGTTCTTTTACAGACATGGATAGACTGATAGGGTGGTATTTAATTAAATGTAAAGTCATAGGAATTGACTTGAAATACTAGCTAACCATATGATAGGTTCTTGAAACATTAGATTTGCGAGTTACTGAAATGCTTATGGCAAAATCCCTTGACTTATACAAGATATCTCAACTACGAGGAGCAGTCTTGTCAGTTTTATTTCTAGTGAGCTAAGTAGAATATTTTAATGGCAAGCTACAATTAGGTCTTTGTCAGGTGTGTTCTCTGAGTAGTGATTAATTTCCCTTTTTATTTGTCAGGTTGTCACAGGCAATGAGAAGTGTGACTTTTTCTCTTTTCTTTTTTTTTCTTTTTTTTATTTAATATTTTAAAAATTTCCATCTCCTCCCCTCCTCTTCCCCCTTCCCTTCCCTCCCTTCCACCCATACCCCCACTCCCTCCCTCTCCAGGCCAAAGAGCCAACAGGGTTCCCTACACTATGTTAAGTCCAAGGTCCTCCCAACTCCCCCCAGGTCCAGGAAGGTGAGCAACCAAACTGACAAGGCTCACACAGAGCCCGTCCATGCTGTAGAGTCCAAGCTCATCGCCATTGTCCTTGGTTTCTCAGTCAGCCTCCACCGTCAGCCACACCAGATTGAGACATGGTCTCATAATGTGGCTCAGATTGAGTTCAAACTTAAGCTCCTTTGCATTCTGGGTCCTAGGATTAAAAGCATACACCAATATTACCAGCTGAAGTATGTCTTTTTAGTTATAGTGCTTGTCTGGTTAGGTTTTTGAAAGTTTACTTTATCTTTTGAGATTATAATTTAATTGCAACATTTCTCCCTTCCCTGTTCTCATTTGAGCTATCAATCCACTGAATCTTACAGTCTCCCCATACCCTTTGTACAGTGTTCCCTGAGCCCAGATGTTTTGTAGATATATTGGGACTGAGCTCCCCAACTCTGCATTTTGTGTAATGGTATTTGTCTAATATAAAGAGAAGCTTCCTTGATGATGGGTGGAGACCATACTACCTGTATTTATAGATTTTTATAGATTGTTGTTAGAGATTATGCTGGCTTAGTAAATTAGTGGTTGTTTAATTTTTTGAGATTTATGTATTTTTATGTAATGTGTATGGGTGTTTGGCCTGCATGTATGTACACCACATGTATGTAGTACCCACAGAGTTCAGAGACCAGTTCCCCTGCAAATGGACTTAACGGAGGTTGTAAGCCAGCATGTGGGTGCTGGGAATTGAACCAGAGTCCTCTGCAAGAGCAGTTACTATTCTTAACTGAGACATCTCTTTATTCTTGAACACTTTCTTTTTATAATATGCAAAATCTTAGGAGCATGTCTTTTTGTTTTAAGTTTGGAGGCACAGTCATCCTATCTTACCTGCTCATAAGCATTGTCCCTACTTTGGGCCAGTGATCATGTCTACGTTTTTATTTATGTATTTTATAATATTTAGATTTATTTATTTATTTTTTATTTTTTATTTGTGTTGTTTAAATTATTTATTATTTATAATGTGAGTGATAGGTCTGTATTATTATAGGTACATGTGTGCAGATGAGGGGACAATTTTCCACATTAGTTCTCTATTTCTATCTTTTTCAGGCTGGGTTTCTCTTTCTTCCAGATGATTGTCCCGTCTTCAGTGCCCATCTTGCCCTAGGAGTGTTTGGTTTTTCATCTGACTTTTTACATAATCATCAGGCTTGTATAGATGATTCCTTCACTTGCTGATCCGTCTCCTCCATGCTGCCCCCACTTATTTTTTTTAAATGACTTTAAAAAATATTTTTCTTTTGTTTTTGAAATTCTAATCCAATAATATCATTTTCCCCTAGGGAAGGGGAAACTCTCTCATATAACCTTCCTTGTTCTCTTTGAAATTCATCTTCCTAAATGTAACCTGCTTGGTCTGTATGATGCTACTTGCATACATGTTTTCATGATGACTCTTTGGTATGAGAAAACCAGTTGGTGTGCTCTTCCATGGGGAAGACCATTTCTTCAACTCTCAGTATTCCTTAGTTGCTTGTATTTCTTTATGTAAGGTTGAGGCCTCATACTTGTTCTGTCTGTAATTCCTTGGTACGTTTCACTTTGTGCGACGCTGGAGCTGTTCTGCCTCTTTTTTGTATGACATCATCTTTAACCTTTCTTGGCTTGTCCTCATAGTGTTTCCTAGATCACACACTTTGAACTGTTCTAACAAAATCCCAAAGAGGGTTAATTCATCCAGAAAAGACAACTACTTCTATTCTACAGAGTAGACCTTCAGAATCAAGGTGCCAGGCTCTTCGTGCTTTATCATCCTGTGGGAGCCGATGAAAAGGAGAAAGAGTGAGTGCACACATACAAAAGCAAGCCAAAAGCTGGTGAGATTGCCCAGCAGATAAAGGCTCTTGCTGCCAAGTTGTATGACGTGAAATCAGTCATGGGTAGTGCAGGGTAGGAGAGCACTGACTCCCACAAAGTTGACCTCTGACTTCTGTGTGCACACCATCACATGTGCCCCTTCTGAGACCAAATTCAAAAACAAGCAAACAAACAAATGAAAGGTATCCTTTTATTAGGAACCCACTCCACAAGACGATCATGAATAAGGGTGTCGTCTCCACGATCCAAACATCTAACAAACCTGAACGCCTCCCAGCACTGCCACGGTAGGGGTCAAGTTTTCCAGCATAGTGCTTCAGAGTGGGACACCGCCAAGTGACAGGAAGGATCATAAGTAGGTTTGAATGCTTAGCTTCAGGACACTATAGTTTTTTGCCTAATTTAATTAGTATAGCAAAGCTTTATTGCTCATCTCATCCTTCTAGAGTCCTAGTAGCAATCTAGGTACATTTAGTATTTTAGTGCTTTATCATAGCTCCTTTAAAACATGCCATAGAGCCTGAACAAAACCCAAATCTTAGAATGTCGTAGTAGCAAAGAGTTCCACAATAGCTCAGAATGGAGTATAACAAAGGTTTACTTAGGGATGAGCTCACAGTAAGGGTAGCGATCCTCAGGCTTCTGTGCGCTGGGAACTGGGAGCCAAATCCAACAGATAAAAGGGCCAGGCATGTTTTTCATCTGCACTTATAGTGCAAGAGACCACGCTGAAAGTGGGCCGGTATCTTAAAGGCTATTAGCTGAAGGAGTTTCCACAACATTAGAACATCTCAAAATCCTCTCACCATTTAGCCTGTGAACAGTGCCATCCCTGGGCAGGTAGGCCAGGACTCTATTACAAATTTAGCTAAGAAAGCATGGAGGAGTAAACCAGAGAACAACATTCCTTCATGGTTTCTGCTTCAGTATCTTCTTCTGCAATCTTGTCTTGAGTTTTTGCCTGGACTTCCCTCTATGAAAGATTATAACCTGTATGCCAAGAAAACCTTTCCTTTCTTCAGGTTGGCTATGTTCCGTGTTTTATCATAGCAGTAACAACAGTATAAATTAGGACAGATAGCACGAGCCTATCCTATAGCTGGAAGCACCACATATTTTGTTTCTGAATACACGGCCACTATCATGGAAAGGGGCAGGAAGTTGTTCTCAGGACTTGTTTTCATAGTGTCAGAAGATGCTGTGGCAGCAGTTGGGAGAGAAAAAGCTCTAATGGTATTTCCATCCTTTGGACCTTGCATACCAGCTTGTGAAGCACGGGGTGCTTAGTGGTTCTGAACACAGGTGATTATTAACTGTCCACTTAAAAGGAACATCCACAACACTGTTTCCAAGGATCCAGAGTTACTACTGAAGGGCAGAAATTTCGAGTGTAAAAGCCAAATGGAAAACCAGAAAGTGTATGATAGACAAGACATAAGTGAGTGCTTGAACTCACAAGAGCTGCATCTGACTGTATGTAAGACTATGTATGTATGTAAGTCTATGTAAGACTCGGCCTGTAAGCTGTCAGTCACAGTGGGGAAAGTACTACTGGGGGGCAGCTAATGACACTGCAGGGGTGCTGCTGGAGAGCGCCTCCTTGTCTTTAGTGAAGAAGGCATCGGTGAATTGTTCATGCTGCAGTGGATAGCTTTACTTTCATAACCGTAGGAGTGGATCTCTTAATTCAGTAGGACACACACTCATGCATACACAGTTGCACACACACATGCAAACACATGCACACGCACACGCACGCACGCACACACACACACACACACACACACACACATACACACACACACACACACACACACAGACACCAAAGACAGGCCAAGCAATGGAGACTTGGTTGGATGATGATGTATAATGAAGATGTGAGACGGATAGAAAAAGTATAGGGATAAGAGGAAACATAATATATTCTTTGCATGTGTGAAACTGTCAAAGCATGCATAAATTTATAAAGATAAACAGACAGTAAGAAAGTTTTAAATAAAGTGTAAATACAAAGTCATTTGGCTTTGAGATGCTTTAAATTTGTAGTTTCACTTAAGGTTCTTGATTACATGCAACAGCATGATTATAAGCATAAAACGTGATGTGAACATAAATATACATACTATTTAGTCTTTGTATTTGTTTCCTTTTTCAAATTTATATAAAAATGTCTAACAGAGTATATTTTTCTATCACTCCTATTCCATAAAAACTAAAATGGAAGAGCACTAGAGATAGATGAGGAGCCCCTCTTCCACTCTGCAATCATTTTTTTCTGTAAATTTTCATAGCAGACACTTTTGCAAACAAAACTGCTTGTAACACATTGTTATCCTTCTAATGTGATAATTTGACTTTATTAACAAGGAACACTAAAGTAAAATATGCATTTTGATTTCCAATATGCTTAAAGAAAGTATAATTTATATATATAAAACATTATGTTATATATACTAATATAATATATATACTATATAATATATACTAATATATAACATGTTGTATACTATGTTAATATATAACATATGTAGAATGTTATATATTATATGATGTGTGTATAATGTTATATTAATATGTACATTATATAGTATTACATATAATATCTACATTTTTTAAAAACTTTTTAAAAAAGAAAACAATCTTTTAACATTATACATACCAAGTTATATATTATATATTAATTAATATGTGTATGATGTTATATTTATATATATTAATATATAAATTATGTAGCATTGTATATAATATCTATCTTTTTAATTGACATTATTACAAAGAAAAAGACATAGGTATAATTCAGTTTACTAAAACAAGATAACCCTGAGACCAATTCCATTCATTTCAAGATAAACAAAATTGCTACCTAGTGTTTAATCCCTAATATTTAAGATGTTCTAAATTTCTGGCCTGTATTTTGTGCAAACCCCTGTAAAAGCTTTACGGGCTTCTCAGACTTTGACTGTCCACATCACCGTGGGAATTGATGCTGTCTTTGTGTAGCGAATATTTGCCTCAACCTTTTGCTTTTCATTTCTTTTATCTAACCTAACTTCCCACAGACTTCTCAAGTGTACTGAATCTGTTTATATGTATCTTCAATTCCTCTATATGCATTGACTGTCTACAGACGCGTGCTCGCTGATGACTTCACATGGAATTATCAATACTATCTTCAGTAACTACTTAATGATTCGCCATTGGGTTTTCAATATATTGTGACTGTTGAACTTTGTTATATGATTCTATTTCATAATTTCCACAGGTTTTATTATAGACACTGATACATGGACTTATATTATAAAACTTTCCTAAATTTTAAAAATAGCACTGTTGTGAATTTTGGCTTCTTTTCTTCCTGAATAGGTCTGTTCAGCTCTGAGAGGTGATGGATATTCTACACAGAGGAGAATTAGTTGCTGCGATACTCCGCAACCGGTATTTATGGAAACAGTTTACTTTATAAGTTGTATGATTTCTCTATTTTATATGCTTAACATAGAAGGTACTCAATAAATACTTATTCAATTCCTACCTTAAAATAGAAATTACTTTTTCAATAAGTAAATAAGAGAATAGCTAAGTGATCAGATACATAAGGAGTGTTGCTAATGAAAATAGCGCATCTCGGAAACACACTGGATATAAAGTGTAAACAGCCGGCGTACAGTCACTGGAGATTATGATTTCAAATTTTAGTTTTAAAAGCATTATCTGTGCATAAATACAATCATAGCTTCATAGTAAAAGTCCCAATAATATTTTTTAAAATAGTACTTCCCTGTGATTATACAGCTATTTCTGTCACTAAAAATCCAGTTATATGCTTTCCACGGAGTTACTGTGAGCCATTAGAGCGCTCCAAGACAGGTTAAGAATTTAAATTAATGGTTTAAAGAAAAATAGACTTGTTTATGCATGTGTAAATGAATATTTCTCCTTCCTAGTAGTTTGATTGCAGAGTTTGGGTGAAGCTTTGGAAATAGCATGTCCCATAGAGTTCTCTGTGTTCTGGTTATTATGCATGGTAGGAGTCTTGAGGAATGTTCTTATCTGTTCTAAACTTCAATTTCATCCTCTGTGAAGTGGGGCCAGTAATGCCTCCATTGCAGCTGTAGTATGATATGTGTATGCTTGTAATGTGTGTGAGGGGAAAGAGGGAGGGCACAGTTGGCAGCAGGCTTGGCAAATAGTAAGTGGTATGGAAGTGCTAGTAGTATTGAAATTTTAGTGTGGGACTTTAGTTATTAAAATGTGGCACAGCCCTACAGTGGACATCATTTCCATTAATAATAGATGCGTATACAACTGGAGTCCTGTCAATTTATAATGGAGGTGAAAAACCCTATGTAGTCACCCTAGCAACACAGGACAGTTCATTAGGTGTGTATTTATGAAGATAGTGATAGAAATGAACCTATTTTTCTGCATGTTGTATACAAGTTCACCTATTAGTTGTGTGGAAGATATAATAATTAATAATGATAATAAATGACTAAGTTACTGGATTGTGTGTTCATTATACTATACTTTTAATATTATTTTAGATTGTGATCCTATTCATATAAAAATGTTTGGTATAAATAGTATGCTGTGTTTCAGTGACATTAACCTCATGTGGAATATTTTTACAATGTCTGTAATGTCTGCCATTTAAGTTTGTGTAAATGTGTGGATGTACTATAAGCTATGTACACAGTGCTAAACTTACCTAATGATTTATTTCTCAGAACATATCCCCGTCATTAAGTGAGTCATTATGAATTTGTGATTCTGAATTCTGAGATACTTTAAAATATAGTTGAATTGTAAGACAAAAAAATGGAAACGGTTAAGAGAGAAGTGGAACATATATAAAGTCATGGCTATTTGATATATAGTATATGATGGGTTTTACATAACAGTCTTATTAAGTAATCATTTAAAGGATGCTGATGTGTCAAAGAAGCAGGTAGAGTAAGTGCAGATCTTCACCTTTCCCTTCCCTCCTCCAAATCAATCCCTCCAGTTTTCTCCCCAGCCGCGTAGCAGACCACCTACTGCGGCCTTCTATCCTCTTCCCCTATTTTCAGTGGATCAAACAGATCTTCCCCTCTAAACTTCCTCTCCGACCCCACACTCAATTCTTTATCACAGCCTGCTGCTCCGGCATGCATTCCTGGGAACCAGCAGGCACTGTGGATCGTCACTGCTCCT
Organism: Arvicola amphibius; assembly: GCF_903992535.2. Classification (NCBI taxonomy): domain Eukaryota; kingdom Metazoa; phylum Chordata; class Mammalia; order Rodentia; family Cricetidae; genus Arvicola; species Arvicola amphibius. Next base: position 112,579,470 of record NC_052065.1, read on the forward strand.
TCCTCACTCCAGATCTCATGTGCCACTCTCCCCCCAACTCTGTAGCAGACCACTTGTTGCAGCCTTCTTCTCCCTGCTGCCTCCCGCTCCAGTGGATCACACAGATCTTCTGCTCCAAACTTCCTACCAGTTCATCCTGTGAGCTCAGCCCCCGGCTCCAGTAGGCATTCCCTAGGAACCTACCAGCTTAGCCTGCCAAAGAAGCAGTATGTCAGTTAGACAGGTAGCACACTTCCGATCTTCACTCCCCCTCCTCTCCTCCACATCCGATCCTTCAAGATGCACCCCCAGCTCTGTAACTCACTACCTCATGTGACTTCTCTTACTAGGGGACTGAGCAGATCCTGGTAAACACGTTGCTTTCCTGCCTCCTGTGGACTCCATAAGGCCCCTCTAGTCCATCCTCTTTCTTAAGTATGAGCACTCAATACTTAGGAACACATTTTACCTGGAACCCTCATTGACCGCACCTATCAGGATCCCAAGAGGATTTCCTACCAGGCAGCACAGAGCCACCACACTCTCCAAAGAACCGGAGAGGGCAACAGAAACCACAAGCCACTCACCCAAGAAAGATAAGACCAGATACCAACACCTATAATTGGTCTTCCCAAACCCAGGTGCCTAGACACCAGCATAAAAATACAATCAATCACACTCAGGACAATATGTTTCCACTAGAGTCCTGCAACCCTACCGTAGCAGACCCTGAGAACTGCAACACAGCTGAAGCACAAGACAAGAACCTTAAAATAGCCTTTTAAACATTTTAAACAGACCTATAACCCCTAGTGAAATAGAATCAATAACGGAAATTCTTCCTAACAAAAAGGAAAATCTAGGACCAAATACTTTTAGCACAGAATTCTACCAGACATTCAATGGAGAGTTAATGTCCATGCTCCTCAAATTATTCCACAAAATAGTAACAGAAGGAACATTGCCTGATTCATTTTAGGAGGCCACAGTTATCCTGATACCTAAACCACACAAAGATTCAACAAAGAAGGAGAACTACAAAGCAATTTCCCTTATGAACATGAATGCAAAAATTCACATTATAATACTTGAAAACTGGTTTCAAGAACACATCAGAAAGTTAATCCACCATGAACAAGTAGACATCATCCCAGAGATGCAGGGATGGTCCAACATACATAAATCAGTAAATATGATTCACCATATAAGCCAACTGAAAGACAAAGATCTTTGGCAAAGTCCAACACCCCTTCATAATAAAAGTCCTGGCGAGATTTGGGATATAAGGGACATACCTCAACATAATAAAGGCAATTTATTTTATTAAATTAAATTAAAGCATCTAGCCAACATCAAATTCAATGGAGAGAAACTCAAAGCAATTCCACTAAATTCAGGAATGAGACGAGGTTATCCACTTTCTCCTTACCTATCCAATACAGTCTTTGAAGTCTCAGCTAGAGCAAAAAGACAACTTAAGGAGATTAAGGGGATACAAATAGTAACAGAAGAAGTCAAAGTATCTTTATGTGCAGTTGATACGATATTATGAGTGATACTTTTCTTCCGTAAGTTCTTTGAATATGTACTTATTTCCCTTGGATATTGTGTTAGTCCTTTTTTGTTGCCATGGGAAGATAAGATAGAAAATTAACTTAAAGAGGAAGCAAAGAAAATGGCTTGGTGGGGAAACATTTGCCATTTAAGTATGAAGACGTCAGTTCAAATCCCCTGTGAAGCCGGGCGCCTGTAATTTCAGTGCTCCTCTTCAGAGATGGGAGGTAGAGACAAGCAAATCCTCCAAACTCATGGTCCTGCTAGCCTCACAAAGTGGTGAGACGGAGACCCTGTCTCAAGCAAGATGGAAGGCAGTGACTGACACTTGTTTTTCTTCTGACTGTTCATGCCGTGGCATGTACATACCCACATTTCTACACACGAGCATGTAAACTTGTGCCCATGTCATACTCATACAAACAAGGAAGAATGTTGTTTGGATCAGCATTTTAGAGGCTTCTTTTTGGGGTCTGCTGGCTCCATTACTCTAAGCCTCATGTGAGTTAGAGCATCATGGTACCTGTAAACAATGTCACCTCATTGACACCAGGAAGCAAAGGGAGAACGAAGGGTAGGGTCCCAACATACCCTTTAAGGGCATGTCTCAACTGACCTACTTTCTCTGACTGGGCTCTATATCCTAACGTCTTACTAGTAGTTACAAGCAGGGCTTTATCACATGACTTTGGAGACAATAATTAAGATGCAAACCATAACAGACACAAGACTAAGAATGGAACTGTTGGGGCATGCACTCATATACACCACCCATTCTTGGCATCGTGAATATATTTAACTTTAGGTTTTCTGTGACTAGAAAGTGGCTCCTAGTTAAGGGTTTCACTTTACCCTCTTCTCATTTGTAATAATTTGGCTTTTTGTGTCTTTGTTAGCTATTTGGACATTTTAAAGTATATTTTTTGTATTTTGCCTGATTAAAATGAGTTGTTTTATTTTTTACTTTTCAGAGGGTTTTGGTTTACTTTTGATATGGAATTATATTTAGTGTGCACACTTTCCTACAGTTTTGCCTTCCTGTTTCCTTTCTTTTTTCATGGTACTGGAAGTTGAATCTAGGGCCTCACTTTGTTCCTTTAGTGAGAAATTTACTTTTTTCCTTTGAAGTTATATTTTGTCATTTAAAAATTTTATGACTACTAGTTTTTGCATCTTTTCTAAGAAACTTTTGCTCCTCTCCAATTCCAGGCTTTCTTTAGAAAATTACAGAACTTTAGTTTCCACATTAAAAATATACTATTGACCATAAAAGGCATGAACATGGCCTGAATTTCATGTTGAATCTGATTAATTAATAATGCCACTGTATAGAGGAAACCATTTTGTAAGTTCAATTCTAGGATCAGTGTTGCTGTCATTGGCATGGTACCTGAATGGGAAGGTGAGGGAAACCTGCATGAGCTTAGGAAGCTGATGCTAGGATCCCTAGCTGATAACATAGTGACTTCATTTCTCTAGCTTATAGCTTTTCTTGTTATGAATATGGGCACTTAAACCAAAAAAGGTAATTCTGTTTACAGAAAACACATTCAGAACCTAGAAAATGATGAACAGCTACTCAGCTCATTTCAGAATGGTATGCAATTCAGACTCATCAAAACCCAAGGAAAAAAGGGACTTCTATACTTATGCAAATTATGAATCAATTTTAAATTCTAAATAAAACCAGGCACACTATGGAATGTATGAAGAAGTTAACCCCTTTTATTAAGAAAGTTAGAATATTGAATAGAACTTATATGAAAATTATTCATACTAACATTGCATCTTACAACATATTTATCTTGTAAGAAAAACGCAAAATGCTGAAAGTACTTGAAAAAAAGTCAGATGTTTTAAAAAAAAAGAACTCTCAAAAAGATAAAGGTACAAATTTTCCCTTTTATTATATAAAACTATTTTGTCTGAAATAATTACAACATCATTGATGGTAAAACAATTTAAGAAGGAGCAGAAAAGGCCATCACCACGATTATTTAATATAATATATACCTATAAGTTTAGTCCAGCATAACAAAAAACAAACGACTTTAAGTGCTAAGTAATCCATGCAAATAGTAGATGTTGATATTCAAAGGAATGAACCTGTGCCCTTATCTTGAACCAGTCACAAAGATAAACCCCAGATGGATTAAAGACCTAAGCCTAAGATCTGGGCTAATAAAATTCATAGATGGAAATGTAGAGAATGCCCTCTGTGATATTGTTGGCATTGGCATTGATTTTGATGTAACATTAGAAGCTCAGGCAACGGAAGCAAAAATAAAGTAGTTGGAACTATACTACACACTTCTGTATGGAGGCTAGAAAGATGGCTCAGTGGTTAAAAGCACTTGTAGAAGAGCCAGGTTTGGTTGCCATTATTCCATATGGTGGCTTCCAAACAGTTGGATCCCAGTTCCATGGGATCCAAGACCTTCTTCAAGCCTTCAAGGGCAACTGGGCATTCATGTCGCGCACATACATGCATGCAAGCAAAATACTCATATGCATAAAATAAAAAGAAAGAAATATTTTTGCAAAACACTTTTGTATGATAAAGGAGTCAACAAAATGGGAAGATAGATTGTCAGAAAGTATTCAAGCACAAAGGATATGTTTTAGAAAGAATGGAGATATTATAAGCAAGCCAGTGTATACACTGGTGAAGATATATAGTCATAGAGCCAGTGCAGAAAACAGCATGTAGGTTCCCCAAAGAGCAATCCCGAGCTACTATGTGACTCGGAAATCCTTGTGTTTGGCATATGAGGAAGTGAAACGTGCAACTTGTTGAAGGAAGTATCTTTACACCCATATTCGTTATAGCATCATTCACTATAGCCAAGAGATGAAAAACTACCTTTAATATATAATGAAGAAATAAATGACTTATTCTATGCAAAATTACAGTGGAATCGTGTCTAGCCTTTTTAAAAAGGAAACAGCCATTTGTCACAACATAGATGAATCAGGAGACTAAGTGAAATGAGACCAATGTCAATCTCACTATGAGATGTAAGGGGAAAAAAAACAACCATCCAGCCTCAGAGGTGAAAAGTAGAAACTATGGGCAGAGAGCAGGAAAAAATGGGGTGAAGTGGTCATGGGTACACATTTATACTTAGGTAATTTGCAAAGATCTGGAGATGTGAAATGCAGCTTGAGCCTAGTAATTGATATGGCAGTATTTGATGAAAATTTGCCAGGAGAGTAGATTTTAGGAACTTTCACTAAAGATGACAAATATGGAGTGTGCCAGAAATGTTAATTTATTTGACTATTAGTAATTGTTTCACCATGTCTACATGTACTAAATCACCATGATGTATACCTTAAATGCATACCATAAAAGATCAAATAAATTTTAGAAGTGGATATATTCATATATCTATAAAAATTACATAAGATTTTTTAAAAAAGATTTATTTACTGATGGATACAAGTGTTTTCTGCATGTACATTTTTACACCATAAGAAGGTACTGTATTTAATGGGACTACACCACCCTGTGGGTGCTGGGAATTAAACTTGGGACCTCTGGATGAACAGCTAATGCTCTTAATCACTGTGCTATCTCTTTACCCCAAGTTATACAATATTTTTAAAAAATCAATAACAACTAGAATAGTAATTTATAAATAAAAATTAAAATAACAATACCTTTTATTTGTATTAGTAGTGGCTCCTTCAAAGATTCAGTGAAAAACATTCCACACAGAATAGCCACAAAGCATAAATATTTAGCAATAATCTCAGCTACAACTCACAGGACCTATGTGAACATGATTTTTAAATTCTCAGAAGTAAGGCAGAGCACTTACGTTGCATGTCATGGTCTAATTACAAGACTAAAACTGCTGGTTAAATATAAATTCTCCCTAGATCATTGTATAGATTCTGTAGCTTTCTCTTAAGTTTACGAAAATGCCTGCTGTTTAATCTCATCTTTCACTGCTGTTCAGGAGAGCATGCAAATCTGAAACATATTCATGGAGCTATAAGGGAAAAAAGTTAATGATTTTTGCTGTCAAGGGAAAAAGAGGAGTGGAAGAGGTGAACAGAAGCCAAGTTAAGTTGGATGTGTGAAGCAATTGCTGTGTTGCACAGTGTTGTGTTATATAGGTATGAATGTGCCACAGACTACTCACTGAAGCTTTCCACAAGAGAACTGACATCTGTGTAAGTTATTTGGGAAAGGAGGATTGGAGATTTTGTGAGACCAACTGCCTACTGTTGCAGTCAAAGCGGGAAGTGAAGGAAGACAATGGAGATGTAGGAATGGACTATGGAATATGTAGGCTAAGTCTGAAAGCACTCAAGAGCCAACTGAATTTGTCACACCCTACTCAGAACAATTGTGAAATTCATAGCATGGCAGTGCCACCAAGGATGCCCTTTTGTTTCTGTCGGAATGCAACCTATTTTTCAATGTGCACATCAAATTTGATGCTCTCTGAACAGCCAGATGGTTCAGGAGAGTCTCTTGGCTTCTGAATAGTTGAATGCATTTATTATATGGCTTTTATTTTCACATTGAAGTAATTTGAGCTTGTTGATACCTATGAAATTGTTCATTGAACTGTTTCAGAGCATGGATGACTTACCAAATGCATTTTATGTCATTTATAGTGGGTTTTGTACTCAATAAATAGTGGGCAGGTACTCAATAAATACAGAAATTGGAGTACTGATGACCAGTTATTTGTTGCTAGTGATTTGTTTGGTTAGACAGCTTAAGGTGGTTTTCATGTATTTCTTACAGTCAATCATCATTATAATTAAGAAACTAGATGCTGGCAATCTTAAGAAATGAGATGAGATAATTTAGTTTAGATTCTAGAAATAGTCCCAGGTTTGTTTTTTGTTTGTTTGTTTGTCTGTTTTGTTTTCAATTCTTTTTCACAGTTTTTCCCATGGGGTCCAGCTCTTTTAACTGGTATATTATGTAGACACTTCTTCCCCTACCCTGTTTCTGTGCCAGATCTAGACTGTTTTACCTAGTTAAACCTGATTCCAGGATGCCTTCCTGACATACTCACTCAAAATATTTTGTTTGTGGACAGATTTGTGTTTGCTTTTGAACAAACTTAAGTTGTATGAATCAATGGCAGTACAATCTTCACACAGAAAATTTAAATTTTAATGTAGCTTATCAATTTTATACTACTTGTATATATTAATGGATACTTGCATTCTGAAGTGGTTTAAATTTCACTTTACTTCAGAAGAAGAATAAATGCAAAGATTTTTATGATAGTCTGTATATCATAAGAATTAAATTATACTTGCCATTAGACGAAGAATATTCTAGAAGATGACATGCTTTGTTATATATAGAAAGAAATGGAGCATGCAATTTAAAGTAGTGATTATTATTTGAACCAAAGTGTCCTGTTAAATGAAAGGATGACTGCATTCTCCTAAGTGGAAATTATTACGAATTTAAATGAATGTGTGTCCTTCCTTTAGTTATTGCTTATTTAGTTATTGGTTTATATACAGTGCCTACCAGACTCAACTTTTCTCAGGGGATGTTAAGGACATTTGTCAGAAAACTTTCTTTAGCGCCCCCTTCTCTGTTTGTGTGTGTGTGTGTGTGTGTGTGTGTGTGTGTGTGTGTGAGAGAGAGAGAGAGAGAGAGACAGACAGACAGACAGACACAGACAGAGAGACAGAGACAGAGACACAGAGAGGGGGAATCCATGCGTTGTTAGTATTGCTAGTTTGAAGATAAGTTTTAAGCTTCTTTTGGGGGGGGCAATGCAATATCTGAGGATAAGATCCTATTAGGTCAGAGGTTTCTAGAGGGTGCTGTGTTTTGTACTGGATATACAAAGCACAATTTGAATAGAGTCACTTTATTTTAATGATTGCTGGAAGAAGAAAACCATGCTGCATCACACTTATTACTTTAATGGATGTTATTGTTTAAATCAAGACTAGGACAGGTACCACTACCTCCTTCAGGCCAGTGCATTACTAGTGCAATGCTCTATCATGCTCAAGAATGCATTTCTGCATTGTTTACATGGATACGTCAAACCCTCCTTTATTAGAAGAAACAAAGAAGTCTTTATAATATACATAATGGTGAAGTGGGTGATCTGTGGTTTTTTTCTTTTTTATTGTTTGAAGTCATCATGTTTCAGTAACTAAAAACTGAATTTAAAAAAACAGATCTATGCAGTGAGGGTTATGGCAATATTAAGGAATGGTTTTAATGAACTTAGTAATGTATCATTTGATTGTATATGGAGACCAAATTAGGCATGTGTTCAAATTATTTGCTGCTGTTATAGAATAATAAATTTTATGCAAAACAAGTATTTCATAAATATGATGAAATAATTTTAAATTTCTATTTTATATGCATAATGGGAATGATTTTTCTCTTTGCATGCCATATGTAGAGAAACACATTTTGGTGTGAAAATTTTCAATGATAGTGCTTCTTTGAAACATACAAAAACACAAAAAAGGCTACCGAAAACCTACCCAAGATGTTCAGTCTTTTAATGGTCATTCTAGTGTTACCTTATGAATTAGAAATACCATTTATAGGTATATCTCTGGAAGAATTGAAGACTCATGCTCAAACCAATGTATGCTCATGTGCAGGACATCCCTACTCACTATAGCCAAAATGTAAAACGGGGTGATGGGAAGCAAGTCTTTCATGGATATAAATTTTATCTGGGGGAATAAACTTATTTTGCAACAATTTTGGTGAAATGACTCCACAACATTCGGAATACACTAGATGCCTCTAAAATGTTCACTGCAGTCATTAATTTTATTTCATATGACTGTCAGCTCAAAAAATAAACCACTATCAACAAAGATGCCTAACCAGTAGTGTGGTGTGTGTGGTACTGTATGCGATGATATTAGGTTGGTCACAACTATTACCTATTATAAGAGCCATCTGTCTCTTTTGATGAATTGTTTTTATCAAAGGTAAATTATATTCATTTTCTAGTCACAATCACAGGAATTTTTGTTTTAAAATAAACGTTCAGTTTTAGTATTGATTTAAAACAAAAGTAAACAATAAAGTTTCCACTGAGATGACAAATGAGGACGAGTCACAGATGACTGGAAAATGGGAACTCCAAGAAACGCTGTTTTCTGTGCTCAAGGGAATTTATTTTTAATGAGTACATATTGAACATTAGTTTAAGCTCATCAAAATTGAACAAAGACATGGTTTCTGCCTTTGGAGCTCTCATCCTAAGAAAGGTGAAAAGCCGGACTTATCAATAATTCCAAGAATCTAAATGTGCCAAGTTCTTGAACAGAGGACAAAGTGGGTTCATAATATGGTACCTGTTTGGCTAGCAGTACAACACGGAGAAAATAAACTGAAGTCGAAGAGCCTCGGCTTAACTTAGGCACTGTTGCTGTCTCTCTTAGAAGCCCCTTCTACCTCTACCTTTTTCTTTATCAATAAACTGAATGTCATCTAGATTCTGCCTCTCCTTTATCCCCTCACATACGGAGATAATATACCAGGGACTAAAGAATATATGACTTTTGGAGCTAGACTGCTTTGTTCCGAATTCTAGGTCCAGTATTTATATACTGTGTAACAGTAGCCATATTGCTTTGTTTTATATTTTGGAAAGGATATTATCAAAATTTACATTGTTAAAAATATAGTAAATTCAGTGATCAAGTAGGTGAAACAATTTTAATATTCTTTGGCACATAGTAAGTGATAAACATTTGCTAATGAGACTTGTATATTCTGTTCCATAAAAATCTCTTTGACGGTCTTCCAATACTGCTATCTTATTTAGACCTGATTTGGTCCCAGTTGGAATTGTGCCCTAACTAGTGTTGTATCCTCCTCCCTCTCTGTTCCCTTCTGACTTGATACTTTACGTGCTCTTGCGTGTTTATAAATACTCAGCTCCGATGTCATCTCTGTCCAGCGTTCTCAGATTTCCTGCTCTAGTACAGTTAAGGCTATCTGTGGTTTGCTCATTCATTCCAGCTGGAGACTACTGCATTGACTTCACATCTCATGTCCCTTAGACCATTCTCACATTGAAAGTGGGGACCTGAATTTATTGTGTCGATGTGGCAGCCTAAACACAGCCCCTGGTACAAAGTAGATGCTTATTAAATGCTTAAGTAGTTGAATGAATGACCTCTGCCTGTAGGTGCTTGGCTTACAGTCTTTGTTTCGAATGCTGAAATGAGCACACATGAGGAGAAGCAGCTACACATGCATGGTGAGTGCTGGAGGAGTTTATAAAAGGGCATTTGGTTACCTTTAGAATAACCAGATTTGAATATTTGAAACTCAGGAAAAGACCAAACTTCTATGAAAAGAGGAGGTCATCCACAATCTTTGCAAGAGATTTTTTTTTTGGAATTTTTCTCAAAGTTTACTTGCCAATCAGTTTTTTAACCATTGCATATCACATCTGTGATGGTGAAATGTGTATCCCAGATGCAGTAACTACAATTACTATAGTTAATCTGCGTGCGTAGTCAAGGTGCCCCCTTGGACAGTACTAGCCTGAGACTCAGAGCCACGTAGAAACAACATCAGGAAAGATGTGCTTGACTTTGGACCAGAAGCCAGAGTTGTGGAGGAAGTTGAGCTTTGTTGTTTTTGTATGACCTTTTGAACATCCAGTTTTCCTGTTCTACAACATACTTTCTATCCTTGTCTTCCCTCTACATTGTCAGATATACTACGTCCTTGCTCTAGTTCACATTCATGGCTTCTTTTTCTATAACTGTTGTTGCACATGTGTGTATATACGTGTATATTTCTAAATATATAAATATGCTTATCTGTGTAGGCATGTGTGAGCGCCATGGCACACTTGTGGAGGTCAAATGAAAATAACTGGGAGTCAGTTCCCAGAGATGGAACTTAGGTTATCAGGGTTCAAGGCTGCAAGGGTCTTTATCCACTGAGCCCCATTTCCTGGATTCCTACTACTTTCCAAAGTCCCTTTGTGCTGCTTACATTCATGAAATCGCACCCTACCTAATATTGCCAGGGTCACAAAAGTTTTTCTTCTAGTACAGCCAGCTTCAGTCCCTCAGGGCAAAAGCTCTTTGCTCTTTGAAGAACTAGTCCACACTCAAGTGTGAATATCAGATAGCCCCCTCATCTCGAAGCTAGAGTTATTATAATCTCAGCAGGCTTCTGGTTAGCTCACATGAACCTGCAACCGCTGTAATTTCTGGTAGTGCTACAGAGCAAACAATGGGGCAGGAGGAAGCGAGATTGGAGATAAGAGGGAGTTTCACAACAGCAGAAGCTATTTTGAGACTGCACACTCCTTGCTTAAAACCATCCCTTAATTTCCCTTCTTGGCCTCCCCGCTTACATTGGTCCTGTATATTCTCGTGCGCAGACTTGCTATATGCGTGAGGTTGTGTCATTTTTTTCCTCATGGCTACATGGCAGTTCTGGGCAAGGTGATGGTGTTAAGTAGTTGTACTGGGAAATAGAATTGCATTGAAAAAGAGGCTCCTACAATCATGTAGCTTGGTCTCTTAGGAAGACTTCTAACAGTGGGACCAGGACCTCTCCCTGGTGCTTAGCTGGCTTTTGGTTACCTGTTCCCCATGCTGGATTACCTGGCCCTGCCTCAACTTAAGGGGAGGAACTTGATTTTGCCGCAACTTGATGTGCCATGCTTTGTGCAAGGCCATGGTAGGGCCTGCCCCTTTCTGAATTGAGATGGCAGAAGAGTGAATGAGGGATGGGAAGCTGGTTGGTATGTAAAATAAATGAAAAAGGTTATTTAAATAAAATTAAAAAGGAAAAGAGGCTCCTGAAGATTAAAAGCGGTGGGGTGTTTTAACCTCAGCCTTGGCTTGTGACTTGTTAATGCAGGGTCCCATCTTGGCTTCTGTATTTCATTGTCCGGGACCTTCTTCCTTTAATTGGTAGTGTCTGCATTCCTGGCTGGCTGATTGTTCTGTGTGGCTCCTGGTCTGCTCTTTCTTTAGGCTTGGATTCCTAACAGCCTTTCTGCTTCTTATACTCTCAACCAGGCTCAATTTCTGTCCTCAAATTTGAGTCCAATGTTAGCAAAATCCAAAGATCACATTATAAGACTACATTTTTTTCTTCTTCTTAGTGAAAGCCAACAGGGCTCCCAGCCATTTCCCAAGACACCCTGGAGATAGTGGCTAATGATCCGCATCAGTTAGCCCACATAGCTCCTGCAGCTTCCGCCCTCACTGCCGGTACTCCATGGTGATCCAGTTTGCAAACAGGCTCTTTCTCTGGGGGAAATCCAGTTGTATTTCATTTTTATATTGTTCACTGTGTTGATGTCCTTGATATTTGTTCCCTGCCAGTCTGTGTGAAAGAAGAGACAAGGAAGTGTGGAGCTAAAGAACAGAGATCATTCGTAAACCTAAATAAGCTTCTAATTGGATAAGGTTTCTTAGATCTTTAATGAAAATTATGTATTCCTCTATTTTGAAGATTGAGGTCATGTTAGCATTATGCCTTCCTGGGTTTCAGTTCTCTACTTAATCGTGTTTTGTTTATTGGGATGTATTAATTGTGCATGCTGTTGGGTTGCATTAAGACAGAGTCCTTTGAGTATATGATGTGCTTTGACTGTATCCGCCCCATTCCCCCACTGCTTCACTCCTTCTTCCCATCATTCTGCTAGTCTCCTTCCTGCTCCCAGCCTCTCGTTTGCTTGTATAGTTTCCTCTCGACTGCCCTCCATACCATTTGTGTTACTGGGTATTGGCAATGTGCAGCAGCTTGCTTGATTGAACCTACTGTTTAATAATTTTGCTCCATCTAGTGGAGCATTGATTGCCAATATTGGATTTCAAAATGTGTTCTTTCATCAACACTGATTGAAATAAGAATTTAATAGAATCTAGCAATCCACAGAATAGACTTCTATCATTTTTAATTACTAGTCTGTGGAAATGACTAGCTTTAGGAGGCACGGCTTCATTTTTTCAGCATTCACTAGATTAGGTGGTGACAAGCCTATGAAACACATTTCTTCCCTCTCTCAGCTTTACCAGTTTTGCCTTTACTTGGAAAATTGACAACGAGCACTGCTTTTATTCTAGCTAAGCGTTTCCTTTTCTCAATACAGTTCATTAGTCATTTAGTGAGTCACCCCCACATCCATCTCTTCCCCAGTTATTTAGATGCTGTGCGGAGTATGCTGCCAGTCACAGGGTCTATCATGCAAGCATCGAACAGAACCACTTTCAGTGTGCTGCTTGCTGGTATAGTCTTTTGTTTGCGGCTTGTGACTCATATTTTAGTTTGGGGAGGATAAAATCCCTTTAATGATTTCTTATTATTTAACTATTAAAAATTAAGATTAGAAAGAAAAGAAGAACCTACCTCTGCTGCCATGATTTTTATAAAATTTAATCGTTTTTATCGAGTTGATATTTGTGAGGCACTGATTTAGGGATTATAAAAACATAAAATCTAACCTTATATGAGTAGGATTTGGTGTGTATGTGTGTGTGTGTGTGTGTGTGTGTGTAGAAAGATGGGGAGGGAAAAGAAACAAGCAGCTCTAATCCAAAGAGATAGGAGATATATTCCTCAGGAGACTAGAACCTGGCATCTGGTTAAGGGATTGTGGGAGGGTTTCATGAAAGGGGTATTCATGAATACTTAAGGATGGCTAGACGTTTCTTTGGTTGACAGGGAGCACGGGATTGCAAATGGAATCATCTATGAAACTAATATGGGCACAATAGAATATGGGATGTTTAAAATGTATGCCAAAATATTGCTGCTTTATAGGTGAAAGGAACCCTCAAATTGACATTGGGAAGATATTTCTGGCACAGGTATAGATGGACACTTCTGCAACTTCCTTTTTTGTTTTTTGTTTTTTGGGTTTTTTTTGGTGGTATAGTGTAACTTTCACGAGTTACTCCCTGTTCCTCCCCATCACTACGTGAAAACTTAGGGAGGAGAGTGTGCTTAGTATTTGTAGTTTGCAGTTTTCCTTAAAATAAACAACCCTGTGTATGTATGGGTGCACGCCCACGTGTGTGCATGTGTGTGTGTGTCCCTCATAAACACTGAATTAGATGTCAGAGGCCGGATTCTCGTTTTTTGTTTATCTCAGCAGCTGTAACCCAGCTGAATCATTTAACGACATTGTTTTCTCACTGGTAGAATGGTGAGAACTTTGCCCTCTGGAGGACCAGGTTAACATGAAAATGAAAATGGGATACTTACGAATTAAGAAGTATAATAAAATACGAGAATTTTTTTTCTGGTTGAGATTAAGCTGGTACTTAACACAACTAAATACCTTCGTATCTAGATAGGAAAATCAGATTGACAAGTAATTGACAGATGGGGATGTTTTTATTTGTTTACTAATCTAAAAGGTTTGAGCTTGTGTTTGGGGAGTTCAGTTAGTTTATTTTTTATTTTTCAAATTAAAATGATAATGGGGCTGGAGAGATGGCTCAGCGGTTAAGAGCACTGGCTGTTCTTCCAGAGGACCTGAGTTCAATTCCCAGCAACCACATAGTGGTTCATAACCGTCTATAATGCGATCTGATGCCCTCTTCTGGCCTGCAGGTGTACGTGCAAAACACTCAGACATAAACTATAAATAAATAAAATGATAAAAATTTAAACTTAACCAATATCCTAGCACATATATTCTAACCCCTTTTAGGTTCTTTCTTTATGTTAGTAAAATATGTATGTTTCATGGTCAACTTTGAATAATTAATATTGGTTAAGTAGTGTGAATTTCCATCTGTTGTATTGCTGTGTAGTCAGTTATATGCTATGAATTTTGTTCTTTCCTGTTTTTTAATAAATTTATTTTACATTCCAGCCACAGTTTTCCCTCCCTCCTCTCCTCCCAGTTCATCTGTCCTGTCCCCCTTTGTTTCCACTGCACCCCAATCTACTCCTCTTCTACTTCTGTTTAAGAAAGGGCAGGTCTCTCATGCCATCAGCCAGCCATGGCATATTAAGTTGCAGTGAGACTAAGCACCTCCCCACGTATTGAGGGTGTGTACAAGGTGACCGAGCATGAGAAGTAGGGTCCCAAAAGCCAATAAAAGACTCAGAGACAGCCCCTGCTCCCATTGTTAGGAGTCCCACAAGAAGACCAAACTACACAACTGTGACATATATACAGCAGACCTAGGTCAGTCCCGTGCAGGCTCCCTGGTTGTCAGTTCAGCCTCTGTGAGCCCCTATGAGCCCATGTTAGTTGATTCTGTGAGTTTCCCTGTGGTGTCCTTGACCCCTGGCCAGCACATTTGACTAGATTGAGAGGCCAACTGGTGGAAACAGATGCAGACCCACAGCCAAGTATTAGGCAGAGTTTTGGAAATCCTTTAGAAGAAGGGGAGAAAAGATTGCAGAATCCATACTATTTTTTTTTTAACAAAGAGATTTATTGACCTATTCAACGCATAGGAATGTTTCACTTAATGTATGTGCACCATGTATGTGCCTGTTTATTGATGGAGGAGAGAAGAGAGCATCTCTCCCTCCGGAACTGAAGTTACAGATAGTTGTGAGTCACTAGGTTCGCTCAGGAAACTGAACCTGGTTCTCTGCAATCACTCCTAATGTTCTATTACTCCTAACCACTGAGCCATCCCTACTGCCCTGAGTTGCAACCTATTCTGAGGATATCTAAGACATTTCAGATTTTGTTCTTTAGGATTGGGATGTTATAAAACCCTAGTCTTTGCTTCCTTTCCCATTTTTCTCCTAATCCACAGACAAGTTATCAGTAGCAGTAAAAGCCTTCTTAGCCATTCCCTTTCTTTTGCTCCATAGTATTGAATGCCAATACTACTGAAATCTGGTAATTCTCCTGTAGTATGAACTTGGGAGCTATAGGAATATGAATCATTTCTTTTAATCTAAAACATTAATAGGGTTCCAAACAGCTCCTATTCTCACTGTTAGGAGTCCTACAAGAAGATCAAGCTACACAGCTGTAATATGGGCACAGAGGACGTAGGTCAGTCAGGACCTAGGTGCAGGCTCCCTGGTTGTCGGCCGTCAGCTCCTTGACTAACCCTTCTTTATACCAATGATTTTCCAAAAATGCCATACATAGACTTTAAAGACAGAAAGCTCTATAAACAACCTACCTCAACCAAGTTCTGAGCTATCTTACATCTCAGCAGCCAGAAAGCTGTCATGAATGTGATAAGAAGATGATATTTAATTTGAAATTGGAGAGAATTATAGTAAGCCAAGTAGACACTTGTTACAACTAATCACAGATATCTGATACTTACTAATGGGCTTTCATTGGTAGTTTTTTGTAATCACCCCTCTCCCCTATTCCCTTTACAACCTTGAAATTATCTAGCTAGAAGAATTTCAATAAAGTATCTATTCTAATGAAATGATAATGTAAACTTGATCTGTTTTTCCTGTCCAGTCTAAAGAAAATACTAGGATAGCTTCTCTGTTTTCTCTTATACTAACCGGGTGAATGGTCTGATTTAGTTCGTTTTCAATCCCTGATATCATTAATGTGCAGTTTTAAAACATTATTCTGGAGACAAATTAAGCAATTTTTATGTCCTCCTAACTACTAGTCCTTCTTGAAGATTACTTGAGAAGATGTGGCACATTTCCAAAGTTACATACCCTCTGTATTTTCTTCTGTATTTAATTTTTTTCTTAAAAATTAGTATAAAGCTCTCCATAAACGAGGTTATATAGACAACTCTTAATCTTGGAAATCTTAAGTCAGAGAGCATACACTTTCAATTATTAGCTACTTTTTGAAATTATTAGCCTCTTCCTCTTTATTCATTTGAACATGAAAGCAATAATTATGATGAAAAGACATTTTCATTGGTGACATAAATGAAAACATCGTGGCTTTTGCATCCTTGGATAAATCTTAAGATATCGTGCATCCATACACAGGCGGAAACAAAGCTCGAATCCTTACTGAGAATTCGACATTGTGCATAATGAGATGTGATTCCATAGAGTGATAGTTCTGATATTCACACGCCTAAGGACACCGCTTTCTCTATTAATCTCCTAGCAAAACAGTTAACCCTTTAAAAACTACCGCTTTCTTCTTACACGTAGGTGTTCTCCTTTAACAGCCCGTCCCTGAAGATATTGAAGCGGGCTCAAATAATTCACCCTGTTTCCCATCTCTTTCTGTGCTCCTCATGAATTCCTTTAGTTTATTGAATGCCTTCAAGGTGAATACTTCTGCTTTACTGCTAGTGACAAAACATAGTCTCAGTTTCCCCCAGCTTAACAGCTGTTTTCTAAAGGTCACTTGTCCATCTTTCAGCTATTCTGTTGGCATCTTTCATCTGTCCTCTGCAATTTTGGAGCCGGAGGTACGACATACCTAGCAATAAAGTGAAGCTTCTGTCTACCAGGGCCCATCTCCCCCACCATTCTTACATTCTCCTTGGAGGTTTGAGCATGGTTTAGGAAGTTATTAGAAGTGGTGTGTACTTCGAAATCTGGAAAAGTGGGTTTCTTGAGCTCACGCGGCCCCATTCTCTGCCTTCTGCCCTTACTGTCACCCTTTTGATCAATTCTGTTTTATGTAATGAACATAGGATCAAAGTGATTTCTTATGTATTGTATGCTAAACATTAGAATAACGCAAGCCCCTCTTAAGAAAAATGGGACGGTATTACAGAAAAGAGTACAATTTAGGGTAAATCTACAAGGATGGGTTTCTCTCAGAAAAGGAGATGGAGGGGTAAAAATGCATGCCAGGAGGACCTGTGGAGCAAAAGCAAGAAAGAACAAAGAAAACTGGTTCTGACGGAGGGAACGACAGCCTGCTGTTTCTGGGCTGCTACAGCAGTGAGCTGAAAGAGCCAGGCAGCCACTGTGTAGTGGATCCTTGCTGCACTTACTGCCTGATTAATTCTGCTGTTGATCCATCCACTCACTCAACAAATGGTTTCTCATAACACAAAGGATAAAATGCGAATCTGTTCACTGTCATGCATTGTCTTTTGTATGCCTTAAAATCCACGTCCCTTAATGCTGCCACCTTCTTTGCGGCCACTCAGCCATCGCCAGCTGTAAGTCAGTATTTAGCCTTTAGTTGCAGCACGGTTTGCATTCTGCTCTGCTCTGGCACCCTGGTTCTGTGCCACGAATGCTTCTTCACCATGTTTTTCTGTCTGATTCCCTCCCTCAGTCAGGAGCTTCTTGAGATTAAAAAAAAAAAAAAACTGTCTCTCTCGTTCACTCGTCTATCAGTATCAGTACGCATAGTATATAACACAGGTAATTCCAAGAGTAAATGAATTTTGAGTACTCACTGGATACTAAAATTTTATCATATGTAGCTTTATTTAAAAGAGTGATCTAGAAATGCTATGATTGAAGCATTAAAATGGGAGATGCAGGGAAAACAGTTACATGCGTTTCTTTTGAAGTAGCTTGTTTGTTTAGACAAACCAATAGGAGGTCGATTCCTGGAAAATTGATGTAAGAGAAAAAATACAGTATTTAATGACCGGCTAGGATTTAATACTATCTGTGGTATGGAGGGAAGTAGGAAAGATAATAAAGATTTAAGACCATGTTACAAATAATGAACAGTGATCCTGACAGAAATAAGCTTATTTGGAGGTAAACATGTTTTGTCTGAGGCAGAGCTCCTGGTGCAGGCATCTCCCCTGCCTCTGCTGGGCGATGAGCGTTTTCTTCCTGTTCAGCTTTCTAAGCTCTGGATTCACTCAGTTCTCAGTTTCATTTCTGATCAGGAGATTAGATGTGAAATATAAATAGTTCGACCACACCAACTCTGATTTTTTTATCAAGGCAAGGTTTGCAGCATTATCAAGGCAAGGTGTGCAGGACTTGGACTTTTGTATTTGCAAGGCTTGTTTCTGTTTCTGGGAGCCACAGCTGAAGTGTGATACCAGGCAGATGCACTAGGGTGCGCTACTGTGTAGTAGCAGAGCCTAGCTGTGCATCACAGCTCTTAACTTTAAAACTCCAGAGAATTTGATGAGAGAGGGATCCACAAGAACATGACAAATGATGAGAGTTCAAACCTTAAGAGAAAAATGGGCTTACTGGTAAGAAATCTTTCTTTTTCTTTATTTACTACTCTTACTTATTCATTAAAATGGCAAGCCTGTTATTTTGAGATGTGGCTGTGTAACGGTATATAAAAATCAATTTTATATGTATTGTAGAATTCAGGAGACATATTGGTAACCATGTAAAAATCATAGGGTGCGTGTGTACAGCTTGATTTCTTTTTACAAAACCTCTAAGGAATTTTTACTTTACTTCAGACTGTGGAATGGATTTATTTATATAGCATAAATGTAATGCAGGTTGAGAAATATGTATTTTTAAAAGTTAAAATAAAGAATAGTGACTTATGTAGAGATAGATAATTTCACTTCGTCACCAGAAGGTGGCACACCAGATTGTTCTTATATACACAAAGAAAAGGAATAATATTAATAAGAATATAAAATAACCTGTATTTAAAGATATTTTAGTATATTATATGCATAGGAGTAAAAGAATTGGCATTTGCTTGGCAAGGCTTAATAAGAAGTAATGACAAATGTAAATTTAACCTATTATACCTTTTTATTATTTAACCATAATATTTTTGTGTATAGCATTTTCAAAGTAAGCTTTGAAATAGTATTGCCATTAAAGAGATGCTGTCTTTAATATGTCATTTTCACAAAGAAATAAAGTTCTCTACAGCCGTCATTTTTTGTAGAGAGCCCTTTGACTTAAGAGAATATTTGGATAATGTCTTTGTCATGGTCTTTCTAAAGATTCTCTAGACTTTGATCTAGTTATGACTTTAATAATGCACTAATGCTTGTTAAAATGATCCAGAAAAAAAGATCAGAGATGGCTTATTTTGAGGAAAATATTAGGTAAGACTAATGTTTGTTTTGTATAAACTGATAGCAACATCAATGCAATAAATGCAAATAAATTATGCATTGTGTTGGAGTGCCTCACACATCTGCCAGCAAATTGTCATTTTTTTAAGGAGAGTTGACTGTCAGCACCATACACTGCAGTGTTTCTGGTAGTGGTCTCTATTTTTAAAACTGCATTCCTGAGGCAGTACCAGAAGAATATCTGTCCAATGTTGAGATGTATAGGTATACGTGTGTGTGTGTGTGTGTGTGTGTGTATGTGCGCGCGCGCGTGCGTGTGTGTGTGTGTGCGCGCGCGTGCGTGTGTGTGTGTGTGTGCGTGTGTGTGTGTGCGTGCATGTGTGTATCCCAAAGGAGCTGGCTATATTAGAAAACTTGACCAAAAAAAAAATCCCCGAAATTTACTGTACAGGGGATTGTATATCTATTTACCTGTTTTTATTAATTATAAGCAGTATAGAAATAAGAAAAAAGGTAGTAAATTAACCTAGAAGAACATGAGCCATATGTTCTCTGAATGATTAGAATGTCTGTCATTTGCTTTCTGGTCTTTATGACAAAGCAGTGTATCAGAAAAGAGCTGACCTTTAAGTGTAAAAAGCTAAAAAAACTGACAAATCATTCCAAAGGCTGAGGTATATCTACGGAAAAAAAAAAACTGTTTCCTTCTATGCTAAATTGATTAGCTTGGCCTTGTAGATCAGCTGCAAATCAATGTAGTACTTAATGCCAATCTGAATTTTATAGTTTCTGAAATATTAAGAAAGCTTCTAAAAACAAATTGAATCTTAGGATTTTCTGTTACATTTTGTAAAACTAATTTCTATAGTGGTAAAATGTTCTCTATGGCCTTAAGTGTTTAGATTTTACAAATATGGCCCACTAAATTACATTAAATATTTTCAGGTTGTGCATTGAAAATTTTAAACCAAATACAATAAAGTCACAATTAACCAGATTTTTTTTTTTTCGCACTCCACTTTCAGGAGACGGAGGCAATTGTCTTTAAAACAAGCCGATTTCAAGGATATATTCAAAAAATCAACTTCAGGGTATGTCTAAGGGTCTACATTTTTCTGTACCTGTTTTTTTTTTCTGATAAGAATTTATTTAATAGGAGACCCTGAGGTATTTGAAGACATTGAGTTATCAATTAAACTTCCATTGATGTCTAGGGTATGTTGATTAAGAACTGTGCTAATAATATTTGCATCACTGTGTTGGGCTTTGTATTGTCCAGTTTCAGTTCACAAACCTAAGTTCATGTGGCTTTCTTATCATTGCTGTGGGATAAACAAGGGAAGCAGCATCTTTCGCTAATTTACAGAAAAGAAAAATAGCACTTGAGGTCATTAAGCTAATTAGTGTCAGAGCTGCAGCCAGTCCACGGGTCTCTTGTTCTGTCCAATTTTGCTAATGGACGAAGTTTAAAACCAGTGGATAACTTTGAAACCGGATTACATAATCAGTCTAACTCCCACTGTTTCTAGTTCCTGTACTTCACACTTTTTGCCACTGTGCATCTGTCTGTCTGCCTCTGTCATCTGGGCATCTTGCTCTCAGACTCTCCCTGACCTGAGAGGCTCTTGAATGTGGAGGGGGGGGGGGCATGATAAGGGCTGTGGATACTGGTTTGACAGTGGTGAGCAGCAATGCAATGTGCTATTGATGGAGAGGAACCTGAATATTACTGTGGCTTGCTTATCTTGGGCAGGGGTTAGTTACCTTGATTTTAAGGCAGCCTTTCCCCAAGCCTAGTAGACCTGGTGTGATAATGTGTCTGAGTACTTGTTTAAAATGCAGAGTATGAGTCCCCGCCCCCAGACTTTGACATTTTATTCACCCCAGGTGATTCTTCAAACACTAATGTTTGAGAGCGTTTGCCTTAAAGGTATAAAAGTTTGCTGTGCTTCACTATTGACTCTTGAAGAGCCAAGGGAAGAACATCTTTCTCTCAGCAGAATCTGTGCTTTATGTCAAAGCATATCAGCTAAGACAGTCGGGACGAGGGGCAGACAAGGGTGAGGAATGAAAGGCAGCATTCGTGCACATTTCTGTGTCTATGCCTGAAGTGTATCACCGTGGCTTTTGTGACTTTTGAAGACTGAGGTATTTTAGAAAGGTGTGTGTCTCTGTTTTAAACTTAAAGAAGGTAAAAGGCAGAGGAAAATGTCACTAAGAGATGAAAAATAAGTTTTGGTATTTTAATTATTTTAAGTTTTGGTATTTTAATAGCTAAATTGTGCCAGATTTTTAATTTGAAACTATTTTTAAAGAATGTCCTAAAAAGTAGGCTGTCTAGACTACTGTGCGGTTCACAACATCCCTGTATTCCTCCTCCTTTGGATGTGTCGGATGAGACTGAGAACGCTGTGCAGTCTGGTCACGTGTGCTCTTCTGTGTATTTGAAACATTTAGCAAAGTTTTCCGTGCTTACTCATGACAACTAATTCATCATGCTGATTCTCTCGAGGGGGTTTTGACTAAACAGTAAATTATTGATTTTGATATTTGTGATTTATAAAGCCTTTATATGACACTATGCACAGTGACTAATATATTAAAGAGGCCATGGTGGAAAGATGCATTTATTTGACATGAATGAATAGTCTTGACAAATAAATTTGCTAATGTTTTCCCTGTCTTCTGCAGGAGCAGTTTAAGATCAGCCTGGTTACTTCTTCAAGTTTTGTTGTTTACACATTTTTTTATACTTTACAAATCTGAATCATGAAAAATTGTATCTCTGGAAACCTCCAAGCATAAATATTTGGTTTTAATATGTTGCAATTTCATGGGAACTTAAATTGCTCAAACCCTTTAGTGGATGACTGATAAAAACGTTCAGCAGTATCTAACTTAGATTAAACTGAAGAAGGAATCGTGACTGCTAGCCTCTAGCCAATAAGAAAATGTGCTTCGGTGAAGTCGTCCATAGCTTCAGAATGCTGTGGGGAATAAACAATTATTTTAGACACACACTTTGAAGATATTAAGTAGTTCTGAATGTATTAGTGGCTATAGACAAACTTAGACATGCAAGTAGAAAACCAAAATTTAGATTGCATTTAGCTTAAATGTAGGGTCAACTTAGAGGGTGTATTCTATTTTTACTCAAAATTGCATTTAATGAATAATGGAACATGACATGATAAAGGACAAGAAATAAATTATGTAGTGTCTAAACCTGCCTCTATAATTTAGACCAAACACCATATATTTGTCATATTTCAGTACTTTTTTGGTATCTTTTACCTGTTTTGGAGTGCTCAAAATCACAAAAGAGAAGAGTTCTAAATTAGAATACGAGAAGACTCTAGAAATATTCACAAAAATAGAGGTCTTGACTAAGTTACTAAGTCTTCAGGACTTTCCATACAAGGCAAATAATGGGAAATGTTGGGATTCATGTTATGGCAATGGGTCATTGGGTTCAGGTTTGAGATGGAGTTGTTGTTGAAGATTTTTTCTCTTTTTTTATACAATTAAATCTTTTATTTATTTATTTATTAGAGACCTGGTCTTGTTACTCTAGCCCAGCTAGCCTCAAATCCTCCTGTCTCCAATGCCCAAGGTCTAGGACTAGAGAGGCATATGCCCCCGTACACAAATGAACGTTTCCCTTGTTTGTTTTTGTTTTTCGAGAAAGGGTTTCTCTGTGTATCTCTGGCTGCCCTGGAACTTTATAGACCGGACAGGCCTTGAACCCAAAGACCCACCTGCCTCTGTCTACTGAGTTCTGGGATTAAAGGCGTGTGCCACCACTGCCAGGTGAACTTTCCGTTTTTGACAGGAGTAGTTTCAGTCAATATATGTATAGGAAATTTAAAGTTTTAATGAATAAATTTAGAAAAGAGTAATAGAAAACCATAGCACTTTTATTGCAACTTAATATAGTATTTTATAACTTTAATGACTCATTGGAATCAGCTTACTTGGAAAGGATTTCCTGCTGGCCACCCCCCAAAATGTTGTAGTTGCTCTATATCCCGGATTAATAAACAGGGAGAGGAAGAGATGAAATAATCAGATAATCTTCCTATCTCAGTTTTAACCCAAACACCAATTTTTTTCATGGGAATCTTTGCATTTAGGTATTTCTTGTTCAAAGGAGTAATAGTAGTTTATTAATTAAAATTGGAATGTTGAAGGAAATCTACTATTTGAAAGTCTTTATAAATGACTAGCTATTTCTAATATAGAATCTAGAAAGTGTTGGCTTTCTTTAATTAGCACACTTTATGTTTGGTATACATTGTGCTTATTATTGAAATTTTCCAACCATCATAAGTAATCATTATTATAAATTATTTTACTTTTACCCAGATGGTACAAATATAAAGATTGCTGTATTTTTTTTCCACTCAACTTTGTTGGTTCTGCTTCTATATAAAGTTACCAAAATAAAAACAAAGTCCTACAACATCAAAAGTGCACATACTTTTATTTAACATAGCCATATTCTTAATTGTTCATTCAAATTTACTGTGGATTTTTATTTTAATTATTAAACCCATCTACTCAAGCATGCTAATGTTCTCTTACAGAGCCACACCCTATCCCACGCTGTGCATTTTCAAATGGTTTTTATTTTGGATAAGCTTTGAAGCGTAATGTTTTATTTCTCTCAAAGTAATTTTTTTTAAGGATATCTTTAAAAAGTTGCTGAGAGGTATTTATCCAGATAAATAATTATTATTTAAGGTGACAACACAGCTTTTTAAATCGATTATTTTAGTTCCATAAGTATATATCATGGGTGATTTTATTTAACATGTGCTACTTTTATCCAGATGGTATCTGAGCTGGTCAACTTTTCATCAACCGTTTCCTCTCAGAGGTTTTAGTTCAAGGTCAGCTGAATCCTGTACATCGAAGGCAAGGTAGACTCTCAGGGTGCTGGGAGCATCTGATAGGCACTGCTTACATCACAGTGTCTAAGAGCAGGGGAGAGACTGGCGCCCAAGGTATATTTTCCAGAGCACACCTCAGTGACCTCCTTTTATCATTTCTTTCTACTACTACTCGCCCTAGTAAATACAGACATTCTAGTTTGGGATTAAAGCAATTCTGAACAGATGGGAATACTTTCAAATACTGAAGGGTAGAAAAAAAAGAAAGCTATAATGTAGACACTACCAGAAGGTAGGCAGCAGGGAAGGCAAGGACTTCGGAGCTTACCATTCAACATGAATCATTTTTAGCTTTAGCAGCAGAGTGAGTACAGTCAGAATCTCTGGGTCCTTTGGATCTTCAACAACTGGAACTTTCTTCTTTGCTTAATATAGTCCCTGGGTATCTTCTTCCACCCACTCCTACTCCTGTCCTAAACCTGTGGCTTCTTTGATATATCCTAGCAATTAATTAGGAAAAGTATGTAAATGGCAATCAAGTAGGACTTCCAACTAGAAATGTTTTCTGTGAAAATCAGGACGTTCTTTCCATTCCCCTGCCAGCCATTACCTCTCTTGCCAACAAATTTCTTTCTTCATCTTCGGTTCCGTATGTTGCGTGTCATTATTTTTTTCAAGACAAGTTTTTTTCTCCAAGACAAGTAGCCTTGGGTGTTCTGGAACTTGCAGTGAAGACCAGATTGGCCTCTAAC
Organism: Arvicola amphibius; assembly: GCF_903992535.2. Taxonomy (NCBI): domain Eukaryota; kingdom Metazoa; phylum Chordata; class Mammalia; order Rodentia; family Cricetidae; genus Arvicola; species Arvicola amphibius. Next base: position 112,604,509 of record NC_052065.1, read on the forward strand.
TCAGAGATCCGCCCGCCTCTGCCTCCCGAGAGCTGGGATTAAAGGTGTGCGCCACCACTGCCTGGTGCGTTCTCCAGTGTTTAGTCCACTGGCTGTTTATATTACTGTTCTACCACTGCATAACGTATTCCTCTCAGCCACTGGAGCTATTAAAGAATCCTGCCCTTAATATTACTTATGCTACCATGGAGTAGGGATTTTTCTGTACTTGCATATGAATATGAACATAAGACAGTGGTTCTATGTCAGAAGTGGCCATAGCTGTAATTGTTCATGTCTCTATAGATATGTTGTCAGACCATATGTATCTATGTAGTTCTGGTAGGGAAATTTTCAAAGTAGAATATTACAATGTAGCAATCTGTGAGCAACATTTGAGATGGATTATAACAAGGCTGTATTGGTGAGTTATCTATGAAGAAATATATTGCATATTTTGTATTCAAGTTTATGGAAACAAACTAAGAAGATACACAAGTCCATATACTCTTACTGTGTGAAAGATTTTTGCATACATGTATATAACTACACATGTGAAGCGTTATTTCCCTAGAGAAATGTGTTGTTCACATTGTTGCGTTTTTTTCTTACTTGGCCAGATTTCAGATTTGGTTGCCATCTACATACATTTACATACATAAATGAAGTATGTAACTTAGTATACAGTGTCTACTGTTATTAGTCATTAGCTGTAACTTCCACAAGGTTAAACAGAAATTGGTAGGAAAAGAGGTGTTCTTAGGCCTACCAAGAAATAGAAAAATTATGCACCTAAGTATCAGTGAATTTGTTTGATGAACTCATACGACAGCCCGTGGTAGTCAGTAAGAAAATTTGCATGTCCATAAGTTATTTAGGAATATTTATACTAAGAATAAGAATCAAGAAGATTATCTGTATTGTCTCTGTTGTCCTATACTAAGACTGCCTTCAGTTGTACTTAGGTTATTTTCCACCTGACCATTTTTCTCCATGTTCTAGACTTAAAGTTTCAGATGTGGTTCTGTATATAATATACCTTTCCCTTTGGGTGATTCCGTTCCATCTCTGTCCTCCAGTGGACATCCAACAGGAGGATTAAATACCTCTTAGTTGTCCTTGTTTCTTTAGGATATATTGAGATCATTATAGGATGTGGCTCACTTCGAATAGAAGCATGAATCTAATGGATATTATGAATGAAAATAGTTTAGGAACACTACAGAAGTAGTCCTGGACTAGGAGATTGAGAACAATTTTTACTACTCAGCACTATGAAACTAGATTAATCAACTTCTCTGAGTTCAGATTTTTTAATATCTGCAATGAGAATACTGGAAAAGATGGTTTCTAGGGAATCTACCAGTTCTAAAAATCATCTTTTTCAGCCGGGCAATGGTAGCTCATTCTTTTAATTCCAGCAGTCGTGAGGCAGACACAGGTGAGCCTGGTCTACAGAGTGAGTTCTGGAACAGGCTCCAAAGCTACACAGAGAAAAAGCAAACAGACAAACAAAAAAATCTTTTCCTGCTTTCTTAGCCATAGAATTCTGTGTTGTAGGAGTTGTCAAGAATGTTCTTTCTGTCTATGGCCTTGACCAAGAACCATCATTGTCTTCTGGCTATTTTGTCTCTGAGATGCACATTTCATAGTTACTTAAGTAATTAATGTTCATAAAATACTTGGAATATCCTTTAGATACATTGTCCTTCTATCTTATACAGTGCTATATAATAACATTCAAGTGTTCTGTAAATGAAATTAAGGCTTCCTATGATAGGACTGAGGAACATTTATGAATCTCAGTATTAAAGTAGTGCTTTGCTGAATCTTAGTAATATTAGACAACAGTGTCTGTTTGTTTGCTAGGTTTTTCTCTTAGTCAGTTGATTATTGAGAGTAGAATGATACCTGGAGGAGATTTGTAAGAAAGTGATCATGAACTGTATACTTTAGAAAGCTGTAAAACTCTCACCCTATTTTCTGTTTGGCAACCTTAAGGTGTCTTTCTAGGCAGATAACTACTAGAAAAAGTGGTTTGGTACAATTCTGGGAGTAACTGTTCTCAGAAGGTGAAATCACATTTGCAATTATTGCTTTGTAGAATTGTCATAAGCATAAAATCCCAAATCGCCTTTCTAAAATATACTTTTCTTAACTACATACAGCTAATATATTGCTACTTTTGTTTAATGTTTTGAAATGTCTGCACGTGCTTCAGATTTTGAAAATTTGTTAGAAACTCATTTTGGAATGAGGCATTCCAAGGCAGATGCATACATGTATATGTGTCCCTATGCATGCTTGTCTGTGTATATTTTTTCATGTACTTCCTCTTTTCTCACTTTCTAACAACTTGCCATTGCTGTTTCTGAGGCCTTTTTGCTAGATACCTTAAAATCTTCCAACGTGAGATACTGACTAGGATATATTTGTGTTTGTGAATTTTTTAAAAATCAAGTATGTTTTGGCTGCTAAGATGTTGATGAATATTCTTTTCTTTGATTCATTTAAAGATTTCTCTGAGAGAGTTTTGTGTTGAGTTCTAAAAGAAGTTGGAAACATAATTTTCTGGCTTTTTTTGAGAAGTAGTTAATGTGTTATAGAATAAAATTTACACAGAAGGTATTGATGGCTGATGTTAATTTAATATTTATAAGGTTTGTGGATTACTGGTCAGTTCTTCAAAATAAACCTTGTCTTTCCAGATACTAATGTACATGTAAATACCGCTTCTATGTCTGTATTTATACGTCATAGAAAATGGATTTTGCTTCTATAACAAACTAAATTTTAAAAAGGAGTTGTGATTATTCTAGTTGATTTTATGCTGTATTTCTGGTGTGTTAGATGATGTGTTTAGGATTTTTGGAAATAGTTTTTTATTATAGAAAAATTCATCTGTAGTTTTTTTGTTTGTTTGTTTTTATGCAAAAGAAAAATCTGTTTAAAGGACTTAGTCTTGGTCCTTAGAAACCAGGGGCAATTTAGAAAGAATCTCTGAAAGTCAAAATTTTGGGCTGGAGGTATAAATTTATTGTTCATTGTTGGGAAGTGAGTATAAGAATAAATATGAGCTCTTTGTTGTTGTGGTTATTGTTTTTAAAAGGTAGTGACTTTTATGTTATTGGTGGTCTGCGTTCAGTAAGTATGCATTGTTAGAGACAAGATAATTTTATTTTTAGTAGAAATGGGTGATGGGAAGGTAGATATTTAGAGACAACAACTTGCTCATGTGAGAAGTAATATTTTGCAGCTTGTAAAAAAGGAGTCTCACATAGTATTAATTTAATTTAACCTAGTTTTACCTTTGAAAATTGCATAGAAAATTGGCGAATTTATTTTGCTGCTTTCACTAAAAGCGCAAAATACCCAATCACTTTGGGATTATTTACCACACTGTTTTCAGGCAGTATTTTAGAACAATGCAGATGAACCCTTTATTTGACATTGCTTTCATGGAACACCTCAAGCTGCTTTTACAGCAGCTTTAATTTTGGGAACCTCTTTGACACTCGTTAATCCCAAGAGGTTACTGGACCGCTGCTGAGCTGTGGAGTGGTCCCTGCTGGACACCTGCTTGGCCAGCAGTGTCGGTCTTTCCGCTAGACAATTTGTGAGCTGTTTGGGGGAGGAGGAGGAGTAAGGGGGGGTGAGCGGGAGGAGAAAAGGGGAAGAAGGGGAGGGCAGTATTGAATTAGATTGTTGATAGCGTGCCCTCCGAGGACTGCTATTAAGAGCGCGCTATTCTGTACTTCTCTGCTGCAGAAGCCAGAGAGATATTCGTGTTACCACAGCATGTTGTAGATGTATGAGGTTTTGCTTATCCCGGCTTGGAAATAAAAATAGGGAAAGGAGTGCAACTTGAATCAGAAGCTACTAGAAGAGTGTGCAGAGTTCTTCAGCAGTTTATATTTGCTCTGACATTTTGCTTTCTTCTAACTGGAAAACAGAGGACCTGGCATTTTTTTTAACCGGGTTTTTCCCATAATGGCATTCTTGTATTGTGTGGTCAGAGCTTGCACAGAAGGAAAGCAGGCTGCTGAACTTACTCACTGATCTCTATTAGCTCTGGCCTAAGGCTATGCTGAGGTTTATATCCCATTTGTATTGTTGCAGCTCAAAAGAAGAATGTTCAGAGGATGACAAATGTATTCTGAGTAGGTATGTTGCTTCATTCTTATATGGAACCCATCTATTTTTTTTCCTGCTACTATTGGTCAGAAATCAGGTTAATAGGTGCAGAACATAGCACAATGCTGCAGTATCCCTGTTAAGGTAGAACAATGGTATTGCAAGCTTTTTTAAAGCACCATAGCTGCTTTTATTAAGTAAAGCTGCATTGTGTACTATGCACAGTATAGGGCACACACACACACTGCAGTCAACACTTTCCTAACGAGGTGGCACTATTGTGAGTTGGAAGGATAGAATCATCTTACTGCTTTGGGGGACAGGAGGATTTTAAAGGAGGTACCTTTCAGTCCTATTGTAGAGACTGGAAGCGTCGGTTTAGGGGTACTGGCAAAATCTTTCGCTTGTTCTCCGCGGCTGCCGTGTCAGTACACGGTGGAATGGAAGTCCTAGTTGGTAGTCTGTTATGGAAACGCTGTTTACTGTTATTGTAGTACCGTGGTGACAACATGCCTTTGAAATGGAAAACGAGCTCTCCTGCTATCTGGAAATTCTCAGTTCCTGTGCTTAAAACATCCAGGTCAACTCCACTTTCTTCAGCATACATGTAAGTGAGAGAAAATAGGATGTTAAAGTGGGATTTCATTCATGAATCTGCCGTGTGGTAAAACGTGGGAGGGGGATTGCAAATAGCACCATCCCCCAACTGACAAGATTGAGAAACAAAAAAAGAGAAAGAAACAAAAACAAACAAACAAAAAACCACCCTCAAGCTTGCTTGCATTTAAAGATTCTGGCATGCACACATTACCATTGTTTTTGTTTTCTAGAGTTTGTTTTTACTTAAAGTGTTACAAATGCAAATCTAATCATTGCTGTGCAGGTATAGCCAAGGGATTGTATAAGGAAACAAATGCTTAGCATGCGATATTTGAGATTTTTATGTATCTGAAATACTGTGATTTCTTTTGTGTGATGGCTTAAAATCTGCTGTGTTTGATGTTTGTGATATGCTAAGTATGAAAATGTTTTGTGTATTATTTTGGATGAATTTGAAACATTCATAGTTCATCAAATGAGTCTTTCAGCCAAGACTTTTACTTTCTAGTTCTGTATAAATATTAATGAATGAGTGATATTACATCTTTCTCAGTTTTCATTGAAGTTGTGATAAGTTCAAATTTGGGTGGCCCTTGCTTCTATGGCAGTTTCTCTACATTCAGAGGTTGAAAAGAGTGTTCTATAAACAGCTGTTCTGGAAATGTATTTTAATTAAATAGCTAGAGAAGTGCATTGAAACTGCACTTCTCTGGAACTAAAAAATACTTTAAATCTTTAAACTGTAGCTTAAAAACAAAATCCAGGAGATACGATGAAGTGTTCTTTGGAAGTATTGTTCAGAATCCTTTTCTTCTAGAGGAGGGATGAGTGAAGGAAATCTTTTGCTTATTAGCGGTGTTTGAACTCTGATAGTTCCCTTCAAAATCTTTTTAGCAGTCAGAATGTGGAAATCCTTCTTGCTTTAGGGGAAACGTGTGTTTAGAAGGCTGTTGTGAGTTGCCATTTTTAAACGTAGTTTCTCGAGAAACTCAGCTAGCCACACAGTGGCCAGCTCCTTGGAAAGACACGGCTGCTGAGGAAGTATGTGCCTGCCTCCCCGGGACCCGAACTGCTTCCCTAGAAAGCAAGGAAAGAAATGAGGACCGTTCAGAATCATTTTTAGATCATTTTTCATGAGCCTCCATGTGTGTTTTGGAATTATTTTACTGGTTTGGATTGTAAACTCCTTTTTCCTTTGGTGAAGTGAAGTCACGTAGGTCGTGCTTGGGAAAAGACAGCAGCTATGTTAGGTTTTTCAGATGCTGTACTTAGCAAAAGCACGAACTAATGGAAGGCGACAATTAGTGGAGCTCCTTCCAATTATTTGAGAAAACAGGATGGCTTCCTGATTTTAAGCATCTTAGCTAATGAGAAATGATTAAATGTATACCAAAAGCAACTTGAGTATATACAAAACAAAACCCTGCAAAGATCGCTAAGTTACAATGAATGATAGTAATTAATGTTTATAGTATTTTTGCTTTATTTCCCTGTTCAGATGAAAATAATGTATTTCCTTTTGTAGGTGGTTTGCCCTTTTTAGAGATGTCATATATGAAATACATGCCCATATTTTATTAATTCTTACTAGCCAGAAGCTCAGATACAAAGTAATACAAAATTTTTAATGAACGTTGTTCTTCCATTAAGAATTCATTTATCTATTTGGCCTGGTTTAGAAAGGAAAATTAGAAAATACTGTGATCTTACAATGGTGAATGCTATTTACTGGTAGTATGCATGGGTCGTATGGAATGATATGTTTGAAGAGCTAGACTATTTGGACTGGTACCAGGAAATATTATTAAATTGGTCCCAGCTTGCTTTCCTTTATTAATACATTACTACCACATATTAACAGAATATACATGGAGAGAAACAATGTTTGATATGGAAAAGACTCACTTGGGGAGTCTGTAAGTTGTTTACCTTTTAACTTTTAGGTCACAATTCACTGACTCATTTGGCCCCAAAAAAGAAAACATCTTGGTTACTATGTTGTTTTTAATCAGTGCTTTATACTCTAAAACCTTTTCTGTACACAGAATTATGTTTAAGTTTAGCATAAAATTTAACCCTCCAATTTATAAAAAAAAATAAGTTAGATTACTGGATCAGGTACCAATATTTGTTCTTAGACTTGTTTGACTGGCATTAAATCTTGGGTTTTGTTGCTGTAGCTCTTTAAAGTCTTTGTATTGCAATGGAATCGTTAAATTCTGACTCATTGTGATCGATTGGACATTGAGCTATAAAATCATAGAATTTCAGGTAATATTTTGATTATTCTGGAATCTAGAATTAGTCACAGTTGTTGTACAGTCTTTTCGTACGTGTGCCTGTGCAGCCCAAACAATGCTTTTCAGTGTTTCTATCATTATGTGGTGGGATTTGTCAAATACATTTTACATGACTTGGATTGGAAACAAGTGTTTTCAACAGGACTGAACTGCCAAAACCAGGTGTCCTTAGTTCCAGTACCAGTGTACTGTAGGAATGCAGCAGGTATATCAGAAAGTGAAGGCCCTACTTCACTTTCCAGACCCAGCTTCAGTGCTGCTTAGCTCCAGCTTTGCCTTGATGCTGGTCAAGGCTGCTATGCCAGCGTCAGCTACAGTACAGAACATTTAATTCATTGTAAACATTGAACAGAAATATTGGTTTTACTCCTTGTAGATTTTATAGTTCATGTTTGTTTTCTCTTTTGTAGATAGTTGAAATGTTTTATGTAGCATAAAATGTATTTTCAACTGTGTTGTAATGTGTTGGGTGGAGACAAGAGATTTAGGATAATTATTTGGCCCTGTTTACTGAATAGACATCGTCTTCCTCCAGCTTCAGGTTTGAACATGTGCAGAGTGATATGCCAAACGTCTGGATTTCTGGAGGGATTGTCTTAATAGAAACTGAGTCCTTGGTGTCATATTTGTGCTACTCGTCTGTTCAACAACAAGTTGAAGTTCAACCATATCCTCAGGGAGGTTCTCCTGGTCAGTGGAAACTGCATTAGCAGAGACTCTGCTCTTGACAGGTGCACACCATATAAATTCCCCTATCATTTGGCTTAAATTAATAAAGCCGAAAGAGCAACCACATCTAAGGGGTTTGCCTGTGTTTTGGTATTCATTGTTTTAAGACAGCAAGTGGCTCCTTCAGGCCAGTGTTACAGGATTAATGCATTGTTAGATTCTGAAGGCACACTGAAAGAGTATTAGTTCTAGCAATGTTTTCTTCTTTTCTTCACAAACAGCAAGTTTTATCAGTAATAGAAGTATGGCCAGAAGGAGGAAAATAATTAGGTAAGAATTAGATGGTGCATTGTAACAGTGTGTTCTAGCAAGATGGATACTATGAGATCTTTTCCTTATATTTTTACCTTTCTCAGGATAAAAGGTGACAGATATTAGTAAACTAATTTAAACAAGAATAAATCTTGTTTTCCTTTTGTCCCTATAATTGTCATTAGTTAGCTTTCTGTTTAAAATTGGTTGAATATGTAAACTATACTTTATAGTTAATGCCAACATTGTAGTAATTCATAGCAATTTCTTTAATCAATAAAATTCAGTCCTTAGATTTCCTGAGGAAAACAGTTTACATGCTATGTTAACTTGCCCCATTTCTGGATGATTCAAAAGACAGATATAACAAAAACATATATTTTATACTTTTGATATTTTCTTTCTTTTCTTTCCCCTAAGATTGTCCTCTACTAATTTGTAATACAAACCAAAACTTTGAGTTTGAGAACTCTTTCTTAGCTACTGAAATACTTAAAATAGTCTCAAATTAAGAAAGAATATTTAGAGGCAGGTGGATCTCTGTGAGTTCAAGGCCAGCATGGCTTACAAGAGCTAGTTCCAGGACAGGTTTCAAAGTAACACAGAGGAAACCCTGTCTCAAAAACAAAAACAAAAATAAAAACCAGAAAACTAAGAAAGATTATTTAATTGCTCTCATAGTTAGCACACAAACTTTTCTTATGTATCTGCTTGATTTGTTTTTGCCGCATAACAAAATTATGTTAATAGAAACTAACTAATGCATTAGACTAATTTGTGTTGCTTTGTAACTCATGTGGCATGGTTGTTAGGGATTTGCACTGTCTTGATTTGCAGAGGGATTACCTTATCATTTATTAATAGAAAATCCCAGTGACCTTTGAGGTTATTTGGAGAAGTGACACTCCCTTTAATTAGTGCAGGAATCCCTCCTGTGATACTTCTCAAAGATGGCCCTCCATGTCCTCCTTGTCCATCGTCCCCAGAGCAGCACCTCCATTCATAGACAGCTCTTCTTTGTATTGTACAAATCAGTTCCTCATGACAGTGGAGCCTCGTGGAGCTAGGAGAGTTAAAAAGTATTTCTTGAATGCAGCCAAGCTTGGAAACTGTCGGGTGTGTCATGGTTTCCAGGCACTTTGTGCTCCAGTTGTTCTCAGGATTTCTATGCTAGGCTGTATAGTGGGTCCTGGGAACATGATGCAGTGCATGTAGTCCCGCTCGGGGAAGGCTGCCCTCTGCTTTAATGTTTGCAAACTTTTCCTTTTGGAGGTTTATGATCAGACTGCATCTCCTCTTTATCAACATTTATTCTTTTAGCTACTTAAGATATTTCAGTCTTGCGTGTACCAGTAAAGCTAAAATTTTCTTGTCAATACCGTTGTGGAATTTTTTTTAAAAAAATTTATTTTTTATTTATCATGTATACAATATTCTATCTGTGTGTATGCCTGCAGGACAGAAGAGGGCACCAGACCTCATTTCAGATGGTTGTGAGCCACCATATGGTTGCTGGGAATTGAACTCAGGACCTTTGGAAGAGCAGGCAATGCTCCTCTCTCCAGCCCCCAGTTGTGGATTTTTAAAGAAACTTCTCAAAGCCTTTTAACAAACTTGTGAGCAATACTGCACATAAACAATGTATAAAAAGCTATGTTTCTTTCACTTTCAGATGTTTCGAAGAATTTTAATTGCCAGGAATTTATTTTGCTTCATTATTTTTATTCTTAAAGGATGCTGCTGTCCAGAACCCCTCCCTGCAAAGTGGCTGCCCATAATGGGGCAAGAGGCAGAATTGAAAATCTCCACACTGTCATGGAAAGTCACAGTTACTAGGAATTACACCCATTCATCTTGACAGAATATTTAGGCAAGATGTGTGTAGAACCAAATTTGAGAGAGGGAGGAATGAGAAAGCAGTAAGAGACTGGCACGCGTCTGTGTAAATAACTTTACTGCAGTTAAAGTTAACGGATAAGCACTGCAGGTGATATTTTCAGTTGAAATGGCAGTCGGTGTATTACTGTATGCTTCTCCCAGTCTATCCCCAAAAGGCCATATAGCTGTTATTCTAGGTATTCAAAGTACATACGACTTTTTCAGTCATCTTTTCTTTTCTTTTTTTTTTCTTTTTTTGGTTTTTCGAGACAGGGTTTCTCTGCAGCTTTTTTAGAGCCTGTCCTGGAACTAGCTCTTGTAGACCAGGCTGGTCTCGAACTCACAGAGATCCGCCTGCCTCTGCCTCCCGAGTGCTGGGATTAAAGGCGTGCGCCACCACCACTCGGCTTTTTCAGTCATCTTATAAGTTGAAAATATCATAAGGAAAAAAAAGACAATGTCTTCAGTAGAGCTAGCTCGCGTCTCTGACTACCGTCAGAGCACACTGTGAGGTCTGTTGGTTACAGCTATAATGTGTCACTGTGAGCTGTAACTCTCGATTCTCCAGGCATCCCAAGAGACAATCATATTGCATGTGGTTAATATAGGAAAAGGTCAAAATTCAGAATGTTCGCTTCTGAATGTAAATTCTGAACGTGTGTGTGTGTGTGTGTGTGTGTGTGTGTAAATCAGGAGCCATCATGTTCTACATTAGTAGCACTCAGCAGCCACTGAGTATGTTGCATGCCAAGAACAACTGCTGAGTATTAGACAAATACAGTCCTTGCAGTCAATCAGAATGACTATTCTTCATCTTCCATTCTGTTTTTATTAACGTTTTACGTCTGTGAAAAATCTGAACCAAGATAAGCATTAAGTGCTTTCAATTTTGATAAACTGATTTGAAGGCAATAAAAGCACTACTGAAGAAAAATGGGTATGAGCCTAATGGGGCACAAAGTAGAGATAGGTACCAAATTTTAAGATGCATACTGCATAGTATTCAAAATAAATCAATTTATGCTTAAACCAGATACTATCATTTTAAACAACAAAATGGAAAGCCATCCTTCATGTTAGGCAGGAAATAATTTATTGGTCAGATGCTTTTTATAACATGGTAGTAATCATAGCTTTCCAAGCAGCAATAGTTTCGTCTAAATTATGTAATGGAATTTTTGTGTAAAGTGACATTATATCATTTTCCATTGCAGTAAAATATTTTTACTGACATAACTCACTATGATAAAGGAATCTATTTTTTTACTCAAATTTTGACATTTATGGTCTACTAAGGTGAGAGCATGCCCAACTTGTTTCAGAGTGCCCCGTAAAATGTGGTTGGGTGCAGAAGTGAAATAATACCCCTCATTAAGACAATAAAAACAGTTTAAAACTTTATCATGTATATCAGATGCTCTGAATTTCATATGAGAATTTATCCCATTTAAAAAAATCCTAGTTTAGAGCCGGGCGGTGGTGGCGCACGCCTTTAATCCCAGCACTCGGGAGGCAGAGGCAGGCGGATCTCTGCGAGTTCGAGACCAGCCTGGTCTATAAGAGCTAGTTCTAAGACAGGCTCTAAAGCTGCAGAGAAACCCTGTCTCGAAAAACAAAAAAAAAAAAATCCTAGTTTAGTATGGTTAATAGAATTTATTGAGCACTCTACTATGAAAGTGCTAAGCCCCTTCCATGACTCTTCTCTTAAAGTGCATACATAGATGCATTCTCTCCTTCTTACAGTCAGAGACACAGAGTTTCAAGTAAGACAATTAGCTTGTTCAGTATGATTTATCAAAATGCTAAATGAAGCCATGATTTAATTAAACCCAGGGATACCTGAGTTCATAGCTTTTGTGCAGGCTTTCACACCTTCTAAATTAAGTTTCATGGTCTTTGTGGTGCTTGGTATGGGATGCAGGCTTTGAAGATGCTGGGCAAGGTCTGTACCACGGAACTACCCCTCCAGACAATGTGCTTGCTCCCTTTTATTTCATACTTTAATTGGATAGTGCCTTAGTAGAATTAAAAGAAAGAAGCAGCCTGGTAACCGAGATTAACTTTTCTTTGTTGTGAGTGGTGATATAGAAAAATAGATTTACCCACAGATTGCCAGCTAGAAAAGCTGTAGGAAAACACTGGGTCAACTTCGATTACTTGCTATTCTGATCTGCATTAACTATTGTCTCTTGTATTTCTTTGCTAAAACTGGTCATTTGGGTTTGGGTTTGTTTTTGAGACAGGGTCTCATGGTGTAGCCCTGGTTAGCCTGGAACTTAACAATGTAGAACAAACTGGCCTGGAACTCACAACGCTCTGCTTCCCAGGTGCTGAGAATACAGGTGTGTGCCACCACATTTGGCCTGTGTAATTTCTTAATGTGCTCGTCTACCCCAGTTCCCCGTGGAAACTAGCTACCATGGACAGTGCTATAGCTAGCATGCTCCTTTCATCACTCTCCAAGGGCACTTCTCTCCTCGGGATGTTTAATATTTTCTTGAGGATAATATTATCCTCTTGCTCAGTTATATACAAGCACTCAATATAAATTAAAACTCCCCATTTCTTAGTTTTCTATTGCTTTAGTATTGAGTTAATGTGTACTGGTGGCCTCAAGCATCACAGATGGATTATTTTACGGTTTAGTCGATCATAAGTTTGGGACTGGTCTCAGCGGGCTAAAATGCAAGTGTCAACAGGGCTGAGACTCTGGGGAAAACCTGTTCCTGCTCATTTCCTGTCAGTGATTAAATGAAGTTCTCTGTGGGTGTAGGGCTAAGATCTCCATTGTCTTGCTGGCTATAGCTAAAGGAGAATTGTAGCTTGAGTGCCGGGGGCGGGGGAGGGGGAGGGCATTCCTTTGTTTTTGACTGTCCTCCATCTTAAAAGTCAACAAGTTGAATTCCTTTTTTTTATTGCTCTATGACCTACTCTGGTTCTTCATTTAAGTACCTATGTAATTAAATTTGGCCACCTGAGCAATACAAGACAATTTTGATATATCAAGGTCCATAATATTAGGGTTTTTTTTTGCCTTGAACATGTCCACAAGTTGTGAACATGTTATCTTTAACATGTTTACAAGTTTCTGGGATGTAAATATTTTCAGGTGTCTACTCTAATGCATCTAGATCAATAGTCATACTAGGCTTGTATAGGGATTGTAAGAAATTATTCCATTTAACCCAAGTGATATGCACTTTGCACTCTTACAAATAAGCTGTATTAATCTGAATAAGCTATATTAATCTCTGGGTAAATAATTTTCTTCCTGCATATTACAGTAATTTAGATGTAACATAGGTAGCTCTCAAACCCTTGCAATAAGACTTAATGAAATTATTATTAAAAATAGAATTGTCCAGTGATAGCCTTATAATCTGGATTTGTGTTGAAAGCATCATGAGAACACTACACAAGAACTTTTTTGTGTTCTGATTCTTGCAAACATTGGAAAAATATTGATGACATCAATTTTGCAAGTAGACATAGTCACATAAAATGCAGATAAGAATATGAACATAAAATGCTAGTCATTAGAGTTATATTATTTATTGGACGTCATAAAAAAGACTATGGTGAAAAGATTTCCACACCTCGTGTCTCATTTTTAAAATTAAATAAGCAGTAGTCATATATCTTGGATGAAATAGTGCAACTCATTTCCTTAAGATTTGATTTAAGAAGCAGAAGCATACAAAATGATTCTATTGACATCAGTGCTGTTGAGAAATTCTTAGAGTAGAGTGCATGGTGCACGTTGGTTGATATAGCTGCATTATTTCCTTGACAACCTAAACTATTCCACATTTCTCGTTGCCTTCAAAAAGCATTTAATGTTTTTCAATGAATTGTTCAAAATGGGAGGAAATAGAAAGTTTGGTGGAAAACATCACAACTAGAAGATTCTCACACATCTCTGGAAAGAGAAACCAGGATTGCTCAGAGCCTTTTGGAAGGCCTTTATATGTGTCAGTCAAAAACACACTTACTTTGGGTTAAGACTCAACAAAATTGAATGCAATTTAAAAAATTTAATGTATTTTAGAATTGCCAAGCAACAGCATGTGTGATTGATAGTCTCTTTTATGCCCTTTAGTGCTAGGTCTCCAGTAGGAAAATGAGAAAAGTATTGAAATTTGAGTGTTCTTTCATTAGCAGTTATTGAAGGAAGTTACAACAATGAAATAACAGCAGGTGAGTATAGTCTGTCCTTGTGTTACTGAGTTTTAAACCTGATTCTTCAAGTTGCTAAGGCCTGAAAAGTCCTGATACTAAACTTGAAGTCAAATGAAGAGACGTTCTGTACTCAGATCCAGTTACCCAGCCCTCTAGACACCTGTTTCCCGACTGCCCTGGCTCGAAATAATCACACTGAAACTATATTATTTGCAATACTGTTTGGCCAATAGCTCAAGCATATTTTTAGCTTGCTCTTATATCTTAAACCCATCTCCATTAATCTGTGTAATTTGTTATCCTCTATGCTTTAAAATACCTAATCACCTTTACTCTATTTCTGTTAATGCTTTAACCTAGCACTGATTTTTTTTCTACAATTTTTAGATCTTATTTTCTTGACTGTATTATGGTTAATGTTAAAGGCTAGTTCACAACAAAGCCTCAAATAGATCTCTCTTTATAGATTTGTTCACTTGTATTCTCTCATGCTATAGTAAAATAGTGTCCCAATTAAGTTGTTCTACCTTATTGTGAGTGGAAATGCAAGATAACTGAGAATGAAGTTTGAAGAATATATGCATGCTCTCAGTTGTAAACAGATTATCCCATTCACGATCTCTTAGCACAACTCTCTATAAACGTGTTTCTGCATAATCATTTCTGAAAGATTCACAACTCTAAAGAAGTTTGTGGACCTGTAACCAAAGTTTCATTTTAAATATACTGGACATCTGGCTCCTATTTTTCCATAGATATATTGTCAGAGTATTTAAATTGATGCAGTTAGAGCCTGCTGCTTTGGAAATGTTGTGTTATATTGCCATATTATAAACTTTGGCTTTGTTTCATGTAATTATCATTTCAGGTTACATTTTTTAATAACTACTATTATTTATTTATCAGTGTAGCTTTGGAGATGGCCAGATCTAGAAGAAATAATCATTATTTTAAATTGATGTTTTATATGCTAAATAAGAATGAATACCCACAGGGTTGGAGAAAAGACTCATAGGTTAAGATCAGTTGTTGCTCTTCTAGAGGATCTGAGTTGGATTCTCAGTATTTACATGGTACCTTACAACCATCTGTAACTGCAGTTCAAGGTGTTCTAATGCCTTTTCTGACCTCTGTAGGCACCAGGCACACAAGTGGTGCACAGACATACCTGTAGGCAACACACCCATACAGATTTTTTTGAAGGAAGGAAGGGAGGGAGGGAGGAAAAGAGGGAGGGATACCCTTAGGGACTAGGGAACAAATTTCAACTAAGGTTGGGTGTTGGTTTACATGAATTATACATAAAATTCATTGGTAGAAAATAGTAAGCATCTATTATAATTTTATGTAATTTAATCAACTAGTAATTATTTGTCTGACTATGATAGCTTAGCAAGAAACTACCGTCTGATATTTGTATTTCTATTTCTTAATATGGAGATGCTCCATAAATGCTGAATATATGGGTGACCTTAGAGAAAGTAGTTTTTGGACTGTAGCCCCGTATAGTTCCTCTTTACATCATAATGTTGAACATATCCATTGGAGTATGTAGTACTACATCATTGTCTTATGAGATGGTAAGTTGTGGCTCTCTTGTCTAGAAAAGAGACTACCCCCAAATCTGTATTCTGTGCATCATTGCTAAAAAAATTCCATGGTGCTGACCCAGATTGACAGTAGTTTCAATAAATGCAATTATCCAAGGACCAAAATATGTTACCATACTGTATTAGGTTGTGATTTGGTTAAAAAAAAGAAAAATAAAGTTATAGTCTTTTTAAGATTGCAAGTACTCTTATCTTTAAAGGTAATTTGACCTATTTCATACCTTTTGTCTTCACTGGGAAAACTTTTTCAGGCAGATTGATATTTTTTTACTAGTGCACATACATTTAAATAATGATTTGTTTTATGTGTACAGTCTAGCAAAAGGAGGGTCTGACCAGAAGTTAAAATGAATATGAATAATACTTAAGAGAAAATAGTTTTGTACTAAGAAATCATCCATATTTCCTTATGTTGTGAATTTTATACACAGAAGAGCTTCATAGTAATCACAGAAGTTTGGCAGACACCAGATTGAAATTCAATGAATTTCTTCTTAAAATACTTGTATTCTTAGAAAACTTCATATATGTACACAATGTATCTTGATCCTGTGAACCCCTCACTCCTCACTACACCCTCCAGCATCCAGGTCCACTCAACTTTGTGGTCTCTGTTTTTAATTGATGCTTTTATAACCCAATGAATACAACTAATGCACTGCCTGAATGTTGTATAGGGCCCTCCACTGACATATAGGAAATCTACCTGCTCACACCCTCGAAGAAAAGTGACTGTCTCTCCTCTAGCTGCTGTCAACTCCCAGTAGCTCCGCAACTAGGGATGAGGCCTTGGTAACCCTTCCCACATCTTTCCTGGAAATTTTACTTGCCTTGATCTTATGCAGCCAATAGCAGCTGGTGTGAGTTCATGAGTGCAGCAAGCATGCCATGGCCAGAGGACAGCCTTTCACAGCGCTCTTCCCTGGCCTTCCACTCTTATACCCTTTCCATCCCTTCTTCTGTAATGTTCCCCGAGCCTCTGGTGGGGAGAACTTGTTAAATGGACTCAAGTCACTCTTCTCAGCACTCTGAACAGACTCATCCATACTGTGATAAGAAACTTTTTTGACCAAGGTTGAGATCCATGCAAATCGATGTGAGTCTAAACATCCAATCTTTTCAAAATAGTTTGACGACGACAGCAGGTTTCCCCTCTAGGACCTATGATTTCCCTAACCTTGAATTTTTCATCAGGTTTATAGTACCAGGCATGGAATGCTTCATGTGGAACATGCTTCTCAAATCCAATCAAGAAAGAAATTGGTTATCCCATAATAGTCATGCTGCTATTGCCCCAGTGGGCACATATTTCCTGGCAGGTTTGCACTGCAATATTGGGTAAGACTACTGATGTCTTTTCTCCTCCTAGCAACCTCGAAAGCACCTTATGGCACTATAAATGCTAACCAGAAGTCAGGAAATTTCCCAGTTAGTTTGAGGCTGATTTTTTTTTTAACCAAAGTGTGTGGTATCTTCAGTAGCAGTAGTTCTAGTGGGCAAAAAAGAGCAGTAACAATAGCCTGTGTTGTTGTAAGGGTCCTCTGGGGTCTCCATGATCAATAATAATAACTCAAAGGGTAGTAAACTGTTCTTGGCAATGAGACCTTTATTTAATCACCCATTTTTTGTGGGAGCATTATCCACTCCCGGGGGATACCGATGGAGAAAGGTTTTAAAATAATATAATATATATAATCTTTAGAGGCTAATAGATTTTCATGATCTTCTTACTGATTAAGAAGCACTAAGGACTCAGTTTCAATTACTAACACCCACAGGCTGGTTCAAAACCATCTGTAATGCCTTCATCTGGCCTTCACACAGCCACCACCGAACATGCTCATGGCATACAGATGTACAGGAAGACAAAACACTCAGACACATATTAAAAATAAACTAGTAAGTTTTCATAAGGCTTCTTCATATCTCTTTCATGGTTAACCCGTGTCCTACCCCTCTTGCTTCCATTTCCCTGCTCTATCCCTGAATATGTGATGGGAAAGGCCAGTGCTGAAGATTGTACCTTAAGTGAATTAGTTCCTAAAATGTTTAAGATTGTTTTTCCATACGACATCGCTAAATGGAGACGAAAGGCATAGCAGTACCTGATAAAAATAGCACACTCGGAAACAAAATATCTCTTAATTTATAATATAAATTTAAAGTTTATTCATCCTCCAATCAAGAACCTTCATTCTGAATTAGTTGGGATGCTCAGTTAAGGAGGACTAGTCCCAGATATGTTGACGCAAAGAATGTAGAGGTGAGTTTTTGTTTAACAAATTGTGCTTAACTGAATAATACCTTTGAGCTATGAGATAGTTTTCTGAGCTGGAAGAACAGTTATCTGTGAAAATACTAAACAACAATACATATGAAAATTGATCATTATAAATATAGAAAATGGGGATGACAGAAATGTTTTGGTGATGGCAGTTGCCTTTTAGAATCCAAAATATTTAATCTTGCGTCACTTGGTTGCATGATAACAGGATATATTTGAGATTCCTGACATTTGTTTTGATTGACTAGGCTTCCATAAAGGATCGTTGGGAACTATGTAGTTAAATTCATTTCCTTGTAAAATACTGTAGGCATGTGAAAAGATTTGAAACTCTTACTTCAGAGAATAGCTCATGAAGATATAGCGAAGGTAGTAGGTACTGTAGTAAGTATCATTTTCTAACCAGTGGGCAAACGTTTAACCCCTCATTAGTATTCCCACTTCCTTGATGACTCCTTTCTTTCTGTGTGCTTCTCACCTACTTTGAGAGTCATACATTATAATTTGCATAAAAAATCTGGTTTAATGTTCTGTATGTAAAGGAATGAAATAAGATTCTGGCCCATTATCTCAAATTAAGGTGGTATTTTATTAATACTTTACAACATGCAAGCAAAAGATCTATGCACATAAAATAATGAAATAATAAAAATAAGTTGAATATAACTGGACAATCCAGAAAATTAGATTAGGCTTTTCACTTTTTTTTTCTACTAGACTGATGATTGGTTGCGATTTGATTTTGGTTTATGGGGTCCGATTTCTAAATAAATATTGAAATTGTATAACTTGAGTGTCTGAATATTTAATAAATGAATTCTAGGCAGGTAAAACCCAATTTATTCATAGTATGGCTCTCTTATTTAAATATGTCATAACATAATAGTCAAATTTCAGAATTGGCAAGCTACCAATAATGGGGTAAAATGACACTAGTTGACAAATCCTCAATAAGAAAAGCGTTTCAGAGTAAGTTGGCTTGATATTGAAGCAGTTGGGTGTGCATTCTACTTTATTCATTGGGAATTGATAGAAAAGAAGCTAAGTTCACAGTTGCAAGTGTACTGAGGCCTTTCGATAGCCAGGACTGATTGACTAGTGGCTGGAGATTAGAACATTCTGCCAATAGGTTTGTGTATTACTAGAGACTAAATTCTGTGCCCTCTGTATAACTTACGGTAATTGGAGTACTTGCCGTTTCTCCCAACTGACTTGTACATACTGCCATTTTCTTATACACATACCCCTGTCTTAATTAGGGTCTCTTCTGCTGTGAAGAGGCACAATGACCATGACAGCTCTTATAAAGGAAAACATTTAATTGGAGTGACTTACGGTTTCATCATCATGACAGGACATGGCAGCACGTAGGCCAACGTGGTGTTGGAGAAGGAAAAGAGAGTTCTACATCTGGTTCTTCAGACCTCAAAGCTCACCCCAGTGACACACTTCCTCCAACAAGGCCAGACCTCCTAATAGTGCCACTCCCTAAGCATTCAAACATATGAGTCTCTGTTGGCCATTCTATGTTGGCCCTGTGTGCAATCTCTCCGGTTTTGTGGCTATCTAAAGTTGACGGGCCCTCTGGATGAAATGTTTTCTGTGTGTCAGGAATGGGATGAACAGTCACTAATTTGTTTCTTCACTTCCTGTTTTATTTTTACTTCAGGGTATATAGTAAATTCTACCTATTCCCTGTCATCTACAGTCCACCCACCCACACCCACCCATTCATCCGTCTTTCCACCTAGTCACCTATATCTGTTATCCACTCTTGACTTATATGCTCATCTTTTTCTCTTGAAAATATTACAAAAATGTGAAGAATAAAAATAATACAAAAACCAAACTTCTCAAATAGAAGAAATGTTTTTAAGATATATGAAATGATGTAATTTAAAAAGTGTTTGTGTTTTAAATGATAAGAGCAGCACAAAGTCTTAAAATATGGTAGGTTGAGAGCAAAGCCATTAATTTTAGAGTTGTTCAAGGACAGGATTGAAATATTCAGTGCAAATGCTTTTTGGTTTGGATAATTAACTTTCATCCTGTTACAGTTATCTAATGGAGTATCATTTGTCATTCCATTTGTCTAGCCCAATTCCCTCATCTGTGTCATAGTGCTATTTTGGGGATTATGATAGTCAGCATTGGAATTCAAAATCTGTTCTCTTCAATGCTGGTATGTTCTTTTAAATGTAGTAATGTAAAAATCTCCCAAACTTGTTCAGAATTATGATCCAGGAAGTAGTACTCCTTACTAATTTTTAAAAGATTTATTTTATTTTCTTATTTATGAATTTGTGTGTGTGTGCGCGCGTGCGCAGGTGCTCTTGGAGGCAAAAAAGGGGTATTGAATTCTCTGGAGCTGGAGTTATAGGAAAGCTTTGATGTCCTCCTGTGGATGCTGGGGATCACACTCAGGTTGTCTGGAAGAGCAGCAAATGCTCTTAATTCCTAAGCTATCACTCTAGCCCTGTTTGTTACCATTTCTGTGGGAGGGGAACGAGGCCTTTCTGTGTTGTCCAGACTACTCTCAAACGCCTAGGCTCAAGACATTCTCCTATTTCAGCATCCCAAGTAGTTAAGACTACAAGCATGCTTCACTGAAGTTGGTTTATTGTTAGTGATATAAAATGGCACATTACTAATTTTTGCACATTTGTAGGGTTCACTGGACTATCCCTATACACACATATAATGTGCAATAACCAGATCAATGAAATTGGTATATCTAACCCTGGATATTTGTTGTGTCTTTATTTTGAGAATATTAAAAAAAAAACTTCACTAGCTATTTCTAAGTCTTCAGTTAAGCCCCATCAACCATAGTTATCCTATATTAGAGATCATTTTGGACCTGTTAACTGTTCTCTCACCATCATCCTCTCCCACACCCAAAGCAGGGGATTTTGGATGCATGTAATTAAATCAGAAAATTACTTTCCTCCAACAGAATATATTTTTATGATACCTTTATTGTATTTATAATAAAAGCCTTTAAATATGAATCATTGTACAGTCTCTACTCTCTATTTTTAACTTTTAGCCCTTGTGTAATGGAAACAATGTTGGCTCTAGGTCTAGGCATGGGTTTGGATTTATAGTTATGATATGTATGTGAAGCATTAAACTCCCCGGGCTTCAGTTCCCAGTCTTGAAAGTGGGATTGTCCTGAGGATTAAGTACCATATGAGAATGTGCCTGGCACAGTGCCTAGTACACAGCAGGTGCTGAGTGAATGATCTTATTCCTATGTTATTATGGACATCAGCTACTTATTAATGTAATTCTATTCTGAATGTGATGGATTTATGCATGTGAGGAACTTGCACTATAGTCTCTTTAATTTGAAATGCCATTTTCACATATGCTTATTACTTTGATTATTTTTCTTTTTCTGGATGCTTGTATTATCATGGCGGAAACAGAATATTGAAAACACAGCAACCATTGATAAAAATGAAAATGTTGCCTATGCAAAAAGTTTTAGTAGAACCATTTCTGATCATTAATAATAGATCTCACATATATTCATAAAATAGAAATAACTCATTAAAGTTTTGCTCTTATGATTTCTTTTGTGCCTAACCTTATTAAGGAGATATGTTGTCCACACATTTCTTAGCCAGCAATTAATGTATGCCTTATTCATACAGGCTGCCATGATATTTGTAGTTTCCTCATGTAATAATACTGTAAATGATATGTTAGTAGACTAATGTTTCAATTCTTGAAGTAGTATGGATTTTTTCACCTTTTAAACAACTGTATCAGTCTTATTTATTTTATTTCAGAAGCTGAAATTTTTGTTTCTGATTTTAATTTTGTACTTCCCTAATTTTTATAATGGTGAAAACTAAAATGAATGAGTATGAATAGCCAAACATGTCTGACTTACTGTTTAGTTTTTGTTTGGGATGGGTAGAGGAGGAAAATATTTATTAATATCTTTAATACCCAATTCATACTTCGAATCTATCTGAAAACTAGTGGGAAATGGATCCTATCATCTTAAGTTTTTGATTCATTTCTCAAGGGTGGAAGGAAATACCTTGACAGATTTAGCTCTCAAATTCAAATGAGTATGAGAACAGGTGGCAAAATTTCTCCTCCACCTGCCATGCAACTTTATCACAAGAAATGTTTCATTTAGCAAATGCTGCTGCGAGCAGACACTTCTCTACTTCAGAGCAGACAAACAAATGGAAGGAGAGTACTTCTTTGAAGAAAACCCCTTTCTTGATTTTCTTTTAAAACTGTGAGTTTGAAATCTGTCTTTTCTTTTCCTGAGGGTTGGGTTTGGAAAGGGTGAGTTGTTGACTTAACTGGTCTGCTTTATGGTACCGTCAAAACATGTACGGCTGTCTTGGTTGTTGTCTTGTTGGTATTGCCATCCTTCTATGCAGTAACTTTTGGGTATGATAGTATTATTGACCTGGGAACTTCAGATATTTGTGTTATACTTTAGGCCTTAACTGAATCTCAGATCAAGTGCTTTGTTGTAGCGAAACTGTGTTATTTCAATACATGTTAGATTTTATATGTATAAGGAAATGATGGCAAGCCAAAAGTTGCCCTGTAACTAACCAGTAACTGAGTAGAGAGAAACAAGAAAACTGTTGTTCATGTACTTAATTTTTTTCTGAATCATGTTTTTTTCTGACAAATTCCAAGCAATGCAGGAATGTATAAGGCAGAATATTTCCTCCCAATGTCAGTGTGCTATTCTTTAGGTGCTGTAAGTTAAAAGTGAGCCACCAGTGTATAAGTTGGCATATATAACTTCCATACCAGGAAAAAGTATCTGGTTTTAATGTATTCTCATGATAATAATTTCAATAGGCACTAAACTATTCTTTTTTTCCTTGACATGACAGTGAAATGTCACCTTCCTCGGCATTTGCATTTAAAATGGATTTGTGTTTGTAGTGATAGAAGCCACAAGAATGAAATGTGAATTTTATAACTTACCACGATGCTGCCTCAATTTCCAACACAATAGGATTGGTTTTAGTAGTTAGTCTTTTGGATGTAGAGATTGAGGACTGTTCAAAGGGAGTTTGTGAGCTTGGACTAAATAAATGCAAATTAGAGGTGCCCTCCCATGGAGCATACCAACAAATGTAATTGGTATAGTCATTTGTAAGAATACTCTGTTATTTACAGAACTTTGGGCAAATTAACTCACTCGGCACTGTTCTGTATAGGAAACATTTTAACGAGAGTCACAGGGCCTTCTTTTGGTGGCATTCTCCTGGGACACAGTTGTAGTGTGCAATCCTTCATTATCATAAAAAAAGAAAAAACTGGTCTAGTAGTTTTTAGATGCCTTTTGTCAAATATCCATTTATATGAACAGCTCCACGTAGACCCCAGGGACTTCATGCATGTCTGCACTAGTGAATTTGAGAGTGTGTCTTTGATAATTTATAGGTTTAAAGAATAGACACTTTGCATTGATTTGCATGTTCTTGAATACTGTAGAAATTGAACAATTTTATCTGTTAACTATTTATACAACTGCCTATATGAAGTTGTACATTTGTATTTATTTACATATGCTTTCCTTGAGGTTCTTGTAAAATATGGAAAGTTTGAGACAAGATTACAATATTGGTATTGCTTAGCAAAATAACAGTTGCTTAAGACTTTTTTCTTTCTTCAAACAACAGTGTAGTAAGTAAATGCAGTTATAGGTTTAGTTGTTCATGTCTGTGGAGGTCTTAGTAAAATGGCATAGAGAGCACCTCATCTCTAACCCACAGCTCTTCAACAACAGCAGCAGCAGCAACAAGACTGATTATTTTCTTTGCACAAACACATTTGGCTGGTTCATGCTCATTGTGTGAAAGATTAGTTTTACATTCGGTGGTTCACTGCTGTTTTGAAAATAAAATGTGTTCAGTGTGCGGGGTTAGTTTGGCAGTCATATATAGATTCTAATGTTATAACAGGAAGATTTAAGTTTTAGAAAAACTGATGAAGACATTGTCTCCTCTAAGTTACCTTTTAGTATTTATAAAATGGCAGGATTTGCTCAAGATTTAGAAGATTGTAACTTTCTATGTTGAGTTGAATTCAGTGAACAGTTGTTTTAAGCAGAATTAAGATATTGTTTTTGTTATATAAAATATAAAAATCTTTTTTACATAATTATAGAAACATCAGTGCTATTATCTACTGATGTGTTGTAAACACTTGAGTTTTCAAAGTGTTAGGAATGCGGCGAGCTGAGGTATTCTGTTAAGATGGCTTTCGCAGATTTAGTGGTAATTAGTAATCCCCACTGTGTTTTTGTAATGTTAACATTACTTCGTGGAGTCAATCCAAGGATTGGCAAATATTGAAAACACGAAATTACTCGATAAACACTTCATGTGAATGCAATCCCTCTGTTCCAGGGCTTCTCAGCCTTAGTACCATTGACATTTTTTTTGCGTGAGAACATCCTTGACATACAGAATTGTCCTGTGTACTGTGCTGGGTCTAGCAGCATCCCAAGAGATGACAGTAATTGCCTACCCCTCCCGCACTTAGTACAATGGAAAATGTCCACAAACATTGTCAAGGGACGTGTGTATTGTAAGGGGCAGGGATTGGAAGAAAAATTCCTTCCTTTCCTCTGCCCATTGAGAATCGCTGGCATGCATAGTGTTTTAACTATGTGACTTGAAAATATTTTTTTTAAAAAAAATAGTTTTTGGTCTGGAATTTTTCTGATAAACAGCCCCTTAACATAATAACATGCTGTAATTGTAGCCTGGGCTTTCCAGAAAGAGAAAGCTATTAGTTCCTTACAGTGTTGAAGAACAATGCGCTTTCCTTGCAGTCTGTAAGTTTAATAAAAAGAAGCTAGACGGGCATATTGAGTCTCCTAAGAAGGTTGATATGACATGTGTTGTTACTGGCGCAAAAATGATAGGGAGTGTTTTGAATGTTAAAGAGTCAGTCTCCCTGGTATTCCAGAAGCCAAGTATGAGGGCTTCTCCAGCTTTTTAAGTAATTAACTAGAAAGCCAGCTATCTCCTAATGCCACGAAAGGGTTGCATTTTCATATAAACCTTTTCAGTTTTGAGAGCAAGGGACAAATGACAAGTAAACAAGTTGTTACTTGTGGTTTATTCAAAGAAACGACTTCTAGGGTATGTCATAAGGACAGAGCAGCTGCAGCTTTACTCCTGTCCTTGTTGGGAAAATGATAATTGATGGCCATCTAAGCACTGCATGATAAAGAGATGTCTTTGGAATGATTCACAGAAATGAGATTCCATATTCAGTCACAGGACATAAATTAAGCCTCTCATACCAGGCTGTGTGTAGGGAATATAGAAATTAATAGCACAGTCTGCTTGAATTTTCTATTAAAATAATTTTAGATGGATAGATATATTCTGGGTAGAGACGTGCCTCACCATCTATTTCTGACTTTCCCAATTGATGCTATAAATTCCAGTGCCTGTCTACAAACATGTATATGAGTATTTTGCACACTATGTAAATTATATATATAGTATATCATTCCTTTTAAAGCTATTTCTGAAACTTTAATGGAAGGCTATGTTCATTTTCTTTTATGCTTGTCAAAATCTTACTTGAATTATTCTCTATTAAATATCTATGAGAGATGAATAAAACATGGTTATATTTTATTAATTCATTTTTCATTATACTATGGCTCTAGTATTGTTCAGAAGAATTGATGTCACCCTTAAGGCAAGAATTCCTGCTAATTAGTGCAGGATTTAAAAGCACTTGATTGGCGTCAGTATTCAAAAAGCAACATCTTTGTGTAGAAAGTAGCTATCGTCTTAAAACTCGTCTGAAAACTGAGAAGCTCAGGTTGCAGATATTACAGGAAAAGGGTGAAATCTTTGATACTGGATAGTCCAGCTAAGAAATCACATAATTTAAATTTCAGAAAATTATAGTAAGGAAAATTCTGATCGAAATTCTTTCTTTTCCTAATATCCATTTAGCAGTATCTGTCATGAATGCACAAACCAAACCAATTCAGAGCCAAGGACTCCTTGTTCTTAGGCACATGATCCAGAATCCACTTTAGCTATGTAGAGTTAAGGGTACAAAAGGCCCCTTGTAAGAAGTAATGACAGATCATCCCAGGGTGGTCAAATTTTAGTATAATCTAAGGAAAGCCCTGTAACTATCAACGGTTTTATTATCGTTTCTGGTAATGAAGTGTCTTGATGACTCCACATTCTGCATTCCTTTCTTATGGTCCTTGGGAAAAAGCTATTATTTTAATGTATTTTATTTATGTTATCCATGTCTTTGAAAAGATAGAAATACTAGTAGGATACAGTTGTTTCTCAAAACAATCCCAAATTGCGAAAAGAAAGCTAAAAAAGAGATAGGGGCTGCAAAGATAGTTGAATGGTTAAGAGCATTTATTGCTCTTGTAGAGGACCAAAATTTGGTTCCCAGTATTCACATGGTAACCCACAACCATCAGTAATTCTCTTTGCAGGGAATTGGATTCGCTCTTCTGACCTCTGTGGGCACCAGGCACGCTTGTGATGTATAGACCTACATGCAGGCAGACATTCATATGCAATAAATAAAACATAAAGAGCAAGGAAAGCAGAGCTAATAATAAGAACTTTTGTATTGGGTTGTCTTAAAGGAAAAGCGCTCACATGGGTAAAGTTCTTGGCAAGTACTTGATAGAGAGCAGCGGTTGAATACATCAGTTGCTAGTTCTCTTTCTAAAATTAGGTACTTGAAATTCAACATAACCAGGAAGGATATAATTTGATAGCATTGCTATCTGAATAGTAAAATACACAAAGCAAATATTGTCACCCTAAAAGTTCCTTGAGACTATACCTTAAAACTATCTTTTGATTGATTTCTCAGTTTATTTCTACATTTTCTGTTCTTGAAAAGCTTTTTTTTTTTTTGGTTTTCAAGACAGGGGTTTTTTTTTTTTTTGTGTGTGTGTGTGTGTGTGTATTTGTGTAGGTCTGACTCTCTTGGAACTAGCTCTGTTGAGCAGGCTGGCCTCGAACTCACAGAGATCTGCCTGCCTCTCTCTCCCACATAAGTGCTAGGATTAAAGGTGTGTGCCACCACTGCCTGGATGGAAAGCATTTTAACCATGTGTATTTCTTCTATGCTACCGACGGGTAGGATTAGAATGCAATGAAAGCAGCCTCCGTGTATTCTGTAGACAGATGATTGTCAGGAGGAGCTAGTTACCTAAACAATTTCATTGCTGTGAATTATGCACATTTTCACTTTTCTTTCCTTCTCATTTAAAAACTCTTTCAGATCTCTTGTGGAAGAGGAAGACCTGCATATGAAACTGTCCTTTGGATGCAGTGAAATGGGGCTCTCTTCCCATTTGCATTCTTCTAAGGCAGGAAACACACGCATCTTTACCAGCAATACCCACAGTTCCGTGGTGTTACAGGTAATGTCAACTACCTCTTTGGCGGGATTTGTAAAGTTATGAACCTTTCAGTATTGTTGCTGTTGTTTTGAAGTGCAGGATAGCAATAACTGGGGAGGCTGTTATTTTGTGGGGATGGGGAGGGAAGGTGCATGGCAAATCTCTCTTTTCAGCTCAGCTACTGTTGTTAACATAAAATTTCTCAGAAATAGAATCTGTTATTTAGAAAAACAAATAAAACCCTACCAGTATAGAAATCTTTACCAAAAATGCATTCTTGAGTTTAAAACCATTCCCACGGTTTATTGTTTTATTTGTGTACAGAGTATCTTGATAGTATGTCACTTTATTTTTAAATTTATTTTTTAATTTCATATATGTATACTGTTTTTTATATCATTTCCTCCTGTTTCTTTTCCTTTCTCCATAAAGTACATCCTGTTTGCCAACATTGACTCTAAAGTCTGTTATGTCACAGCCAGAGTAAAAAAAAATCACAGGTTTCCTATTGTTAATATTCTAGTTTCTCATCTGTTGTTCGGTCCTCTTTATCATAGTCCTAAATATCATACTTATTTGATCTCTCAATTCTCATTTGGCCATAGTAGGTGTGGGAGTTGGGATGGAGGCTACTGCATACAATCCCACAGGTAGATGTGAGAATTAATAACTAACATGAAAGGCGGGGACAGGAAGTCAAAGGATCACGAAGGGCAGGGATCTGGGACTATTTTGCACAAACATTGACATTCTAAGTGACCTTCCTGATCCCTGTGGTCATTGATGAATTAGAGAACAGTAGAGTCTTGATGGCCTCAGGTGCCTTCTGACAGATTTAAATTCTGTTGGTCTTTTTGCTTTTTCATTAGATTTATTTATGTCTATATAAATGTATCGTAAAATGAAATCTTCCGATGTGGATTTTATGAATCTGTTTGATCAAGAACAGCTACCCTGAAGTAGTACATATTATAATGAAAGAAGATGCTTATAATTATTGTATAATCTCTGTTTAGTGTAATGTCTCAAGGCTTCATTTTCCTTATTTATAAAATGTAACTACTGATCAGGGCATCTCTATATTGCCTTTTCTTTCCAATCTATAAATCCTGAGAGATGAGTTCTAAAGTTGGTTGTGCTTTGGGTGTCCTCAGTGGAAATATAAGAGTTCAGTCTTTTGGCATCTTGACACTCTATATGTAATGTAAATGTTGACATTTCCAACCCATGTGAGGAGATAGATAATAAGGGGTTAAGTAACTCTCAAGAACGTACAAAAAAGTAACATACTACTTTAATGTCCTTGTACCAAAGAACAGTTTTAAAATACTGGGGGGAGCCGGGTGGTGGTGTCGCACACCTGTAATCCCAACACTCAGGAGGCAGAGGCAGGTGGATCTCTGTGAGTTCGAGGTCAGCCTGGTCTACAAGAGCTAATTCCAGGACAGGCTCCAAAGCTACAGAGAAACCCTGTCTCAAAACAAACAAACAAAATGCTGGGGAGAAAACCAGAGGCATCCATACTGTGCTTGTGAAGCTGCTATTTTAAAGCACTAAGCTGAATAGTGATCACTACTGTAGTTCATAGCTGTGATTCTCAAATTTTGTTAGGATCATCAGAAGGACTTGTTAAAACACTGAGCACTGACTCCCAACCTATAGATACCGAATCAAAAAATATGGGGAGTGACCTAATAATTCCCATTTCCAGCAAGTCCCTAGGTGATGCTTTACTCCAGAGAGTATATGCAGTCTTCACCCACAACAGGAAATTGGTTCCAGAACTCCTCCCAGGAACCAAAATCTTCTCACGTTCTTTACGAAAAATAGCATAATGTTTCCCTATGACCTAATTATATCCTTTGTATACTTAAAAGCATCTCTAGATTATTGACTTAATACACTACAAACACTATATAAATAGGTACTGTACCGAATTATTTAAGGACAGATGGAAAGATTGAAAGTACCAAAATGCCATGTTCAGTATCTATGCAGCCATACTAGGGTAGACTTAACTAGACATTTCATCCCAGGTTCTTGAATTTGCAGATAAGGGACCCACACAGCATACTGAGGGTCAACTGTACTGTTTCACCAGACTAGAATCTTCTTCCACCAACAACCATGGATTCTTTTCTCCATAGATGAATAGATGAGATGATAGATACATTATAAATCGTTGTTACAGCAGGGAAACATTTAAAATAGCTTAAATGTCTCCCTGTTATCTTTTTGTCATTTAATTGTGTACTCCTTGCACTCAATACACAGATCTATCCTACTTTTTGTTTATTTATTTGTTTTCAGACAAGATCTTGTTCTGTGTAGCCCAGGATGGTCTGAAGCTCACTATGTAGTCTAAGCTGACTTTGAATTTAGGCAATCAGTTCTGTCTCAGCCCCCTAAACAAAATTCTCAAAAGATAAATACAATGTCCAGGGAGCATTTTTTAAATGCTCAACATCTTTAGTCATAAGTGAAATGCAAATTAAAACTACTTTTAGATTTTATCTTAACCCAGCTAAAATGGCCAAGATCAAGAAAACAAATGGCACCAGATGCTGGTGGGATTACAGACTGGCTCAGCCACTGTAGAAACAGTATAGAGATTTCTCGAGAAGCTGCAAGTCAATATACCATATAATCCAGCTATTCTTCTTGGGTAATCTTACGACAGGGATGCTTGCTCATCAGTGTTCATTAATGCACTATTCATAATTGCCAGGAAATAGAATGCACAACAAAAAATGTGCATTTTCACAATGGAATATCATTTAACTGTTCAGAAACTGCCTTTAATCCCAGCATTCAGGAGGCAGAGGCAGGTGGATGTCTAAATTCGAGACCAGCTGGTCTATAGTGTGAGTTCCAGGAGAGTCAGGGATACACAGACATATGCTACAATTATGCTAAATTGACTATTATTCTGCTAAATTTAGTACTAAACCAACTTCTAATCGCCTATTGCCATACCCATAGATTAGTGTATCTCTCAATCCTTACCAAAAAAAGCTACTTTATGTAGTGTTGGCGATTAAACAACTGGTCAATGTGCACCTAAAAGGGGACTGAACACTCTTCGGACCTAAATTGGAAATCTCTGTCACACCCATTCAGCAGAGTTTCAAGGATTATCCTGAAAGACATGGGTGGGCGGAGTGTAAAAGCCAGAAGCAGATGTGGTGGATGACTCTGAAGGAGTAGTGTTTTCCAGACACCGTAGGACAAATGCGCTTGTGAATTTACAGCAGTTGTAGCAGTGTGCCCAAGACTGGTGCAAACTCAAGACAGACAATATCCCAGTATGGGGGTGGGTGGGTGGTGGTGGGGGTCAGCACCAAGTCTCACCCCTAGCTGAGATGCTATTAGCATTTGATAGCTGCTGGAAGAGAGTGACTCCTGGGTAAATCAGCTGCACTCCTGGGCAGGCTTCACGCCTGGGCAATGCAAATGCAAATTGAAGTTGATGAGTTAAAGGGGGAAAAAAGCAAAAGAAAGAAAAAGCGAAGTCAGGAGGGTAGAGAGTTGGGGATAGTTTGGAGAGGGTTGCATGTGATCAGCATACATTCTGTGGAATTCTCAAAGAATTAATGAAAATATTATTTGTAAAAAGTTATATTCCCACAAACAGATTTTTTTTTAACCAAGCACTAACAAGGAGAGCCTTTTTCTAATGTTGGATGCATGGTTGTCAAGGGAATAAGCCAGAGAAGTGTTTAATATATAAATGTTATCGTTGTGTTAAAATTAGCAACAAGACAAACTCCGGCTTGAACAGGCATCAAAAGTACCGTCAAGGGGAAAGATCCATGGGGAGCAACCAACTGTTTTATGAAGTCTCACCCTGAATGATTACCCATTTCCTAACTGTGATGAGAGTAACTTGGTCCTTCCAATTCAGCCCAAACTAGAGTTCCCATTATAGTACTACTGGCTAGTGATGTGACTTTGAGAAAGTCACTTATCCTCTCTGGACCACTTTCCTTATTTGTAATCTAGGTGAAAGATATGAAGATTAAATGTCACAGTTTATGGAAAAGTAAGGTATGTGACAAATGGTTCTTTTCCTCCCACCCAAGCTAAGCAGAGAGGTTGTCCAGGGAAGAATGTAGCTGATCAGAAGTGATGGGTACACCAAATAAAGTATCCATCTGGTTGGCCTGAGTGACTCTAGGAGATTAGTCATCTTTATTAAATAGGCTGCAACAAATTAGGCTGTCACAGTGCCTAGAAAGACATTTGATACGTAATCAGCTTGGATTCCTAGAGCCTTAGACAAATCCCAGGAGAATCCATGATGGAGTTAGCAGTACAAATTACATGTGCGAAGTAAAGAAGATTACCCAACATTAACTCAAGGAGTGATTGTTCAAAGTGGAGGCTAATTTCATTGCCCCCTCCCCCATTCCTTGACTGCTACTATATCTGCATATCTGCGCTTGCTTCTCATAGAGCCTTCGGTTCTTTGATTTTTCCTTATTATCCCAGGTTGACAATGCCTCTCTTTTACTATGCAGTCCTTTGATGATAATTCTCGGTATCATATGCCTTCAGGTACATTTAATTTTTAAATAAGAGCTTTATTGAGATGCAATTCATACACCGTATAATTCACCTAGTTAAAGTGTGTAAGTGGGCTTTAGACTCTTCATAGGATTTTGCAGCTATCATTATTCCTGGAAGATTATCATCTCAAAATAAGAAAACCTGTATCCGCTAGCAGGTACTGCTCCTCTGCTGACAGCCCCCTCCTTACCCCTAGGTAAGCATTGATTCTCTAGCTCCATAGTTCTGTCTAGTCTAAGCATTTCACACACACGAAATTATCAAATGTATGGCCTTTGTAACTAGTGTCTTTACTTATTATAAAGTTTTCAAGGCTCATCCATGTTATAGCATGCAGCATACTTCCTTTCTTTCTACGACCAGACAGTCAGTATTCCCATTGCATGGATGTATTTTGCATGGATGTATTTTGTTCACCCATTTGTTCATTGATGGGTACCTGGTGACTTCCAGCTTTTAGCTTATGGGCAATGTTGATAGGATTATACATTTACAAATATTCTTATTTCTTTTGGGTATGAGTTTAGGAACAGAGTTGCTTGGTCCTGTGGTAATTGCATGCTCAATCTTTTGAAGAGTTGCTGGGTGTGTGCTAATGTAACTGCACTGTCTTATACTTACACTGAATTGTGGGTAGTTCTGGTTTCTTTATAGTAAAGAATATATGTAGCACATGCTCTGTGACATGTAATACAGTCAAAGAAGCACATAGTACATGCTCCTTGACAGTTGTTTAGTGTTTTTTTTTTAATATGGCCATCAAAGGAGGTATGAAGTTCTACTTATGGTTTTTATTTGCTTTTCTCCAAGTTTTAATTACATTGAACAGATTTTCATTTGTGCTTATGGTCATTTGTATGCCATCTTTGGCAAAATGTCTATTTAGAATTGTGACCCAGTTTTTAATTGGGCCGTTTATCTTTCCAATATTCAATAATAAGTGTTCTCTTATATAATGTAGATACAAATCCTTATTTCATAATTAGTTGGCTGGCATTTCTCAAAACACATTCAGTTTTTTGTTCCTTCATTGTTCTGTTAATTTCTAATCATTTGTCCATTCAGCCACATACCCCATTGCTTGGCATTAGCTTGGCAGAGTTAATGGAAAAGAGGGTCAAAGAAAATGCGTACGTGACTTTCATCATCCTGAAAAGTTACACCATTCTTCAACATAGCATTGTCCTTATACCTCTTTCCTCTCCTGGAATGCCCTTTCTTTTCTTTATCTGTCTCCCATTTTTTCATAATGACTCACCTTAAATGATCCCTTTTGGTAACATATTGTTTCCCTATTGGACAGATATTTCTTAAACTTATATTTACCTGACACATAAAACATCAAGGTAAACATATTAATGATTGGCATGATGTTTTGGTACGTGGTAGGTTGTATAATGTTTAAATAAAGTTAAATACACTTGTCCCCTCAAATAGTTACCATTTCTTTATGGTAAAAAGTTTTAAAATCCTTTCTTTTAGCTTTTCAAACTTTGTGATACATGCTTGTTATCTGTAGGCACTGCTCTAGGCAATAGCATATCAGAACCGTATTCATTCTTACAGAACTGTAGCTTGACAATCATTGATAGATTTCTCCCATGTAAGATATTTTATGCCTAAAGCGGTTATTAGATTCTATTATATCCACAAAATTCAGTCCTTCATGAATGGTCACTCTTAGAAAGATTCTCCAGACCTGGAATCTAAGCATGTTCTTTCTGTATGCCTTTTATCTAGTGCTGGGGTATGAGAGAATTCTCCATAAATATCCAGCTTTAATTTTTTAATATTGTAAGTACCATTAAAAGAGCTCATGCATGTGAAGAGCTTAGCCTAATATTTGGCATAAAGGAACCACTCAATGCCTTTTGCTCTTTTTGTGGAGATTATTTATGGAATTGAATGAATTTAGATGGCAGTATATGATGCGTTTACATATAATATTCCTTCATTGATACTTGAAAATATATCGTGAGATGGCAGAGATGGCAAGAATTGTTATATCCACCATATATAGAGAGAGTGACTATCTCAGAAGCTAGGAGGCCTGCAAAAATTCATATAACCACTTAGATGACACTTACCAGGACTTGACCCAGGTTTTCTGACTCTGTCTGTGCATTTATATTCTAATTTTGTTCTAAACCGTTTTACCTTTTAAAATATAAGCTCTATAAAGATTAACTGCCCATTAGTCATAATTGTAAAAATATCTCAATAGACGCTAACAATTTACATGCATAGTATTATGGATAGAAATAGTATTTACACAGATTATTTCCTTCTTTGCCTGTTCTTCTCTATATTTGCCAAAAAAGTAAATAAGCCAAAACCAAAGAGGCAAAGTATAAATTGGCATTTCATTGGTAGTCCCATTGTTTAGGACAAGGAGACCATAGCTAGGGTAGTAGGCTCCAAGTGGTAGCTATATATGCAAGTTGTCATTGATATAAACCATATACACCGTTTCCTAGATATTGGCTATACTTATTTAAACTCATGGAAAGTTAAAGAACCTTTCTGTTCTTGCATTGAGACTGGTAATTGACACTTTCCCATCTCTATAACTAGTGCCTGTCCCTCTGATCTTTTCATGTTTTTCTTAATTTTGGCTATTTATTTTCTATGCCTAATTTTAGTGCTAAAGTCACTGTAAGGTATAATTTTGTAACCTTCAGTTATTACCTAACTAACAGAATGTTTAAAAGTAGTTTGTTTGAAAGCTTAGGCAAATTAATGTGTCTTGCTTTCCACTGGTTTAGGTACATGGGGTGTTAATGTTAAAGTTGATGTTTAGGTTGTTGGTCTTGGGATGTTGACGACCTTTATCTCATCACAAAACTTTATAATTATAAAAGGCACAGTTTTAAAAAGGTGTTGAAGGTGTTGATAAGCCCAGTTTGTCACTGAACACCTTTGATCCCAGCACTCAGGAGTCGGATGGATCTCTGTGTTTGAGGTCAGCCTGGTCTACAGAGCAAGTTCTAGGACAGCCAGAGTTGCATAGAGAAACCCTGTATTAAAAAAGTTAATATAAACATAATGAAAAGTTACACATTATGAAATAGCTCTAGTAATTTAGATTACTATCTAATTAAGATATTACAAATTAAGATTCTATCAAAATCATACTTTTCATTTATTTTCTGTTCCTTCATGCCAACTAGAATAAAAAGAACTCATTCTGCATCTTTTCTGGGGGAAGCACTTCTTAGTTCTCCCAGGGTAGGGTACAATGAACCATTCTTATGCTTCTAATTGATAAATATCTTGAAGATGTGTCTAAGACATCCCCTTTCAGTTGTGTTATTATCCAACCCTTCTTTTTCTTTTTCTCTTTTCTTCCTTTTCTTTTTTCATTTTTTGCATAGGGTTTCTTCACCCTCAAGTATTTTCTTTAGTTTTTAATGTTTATTTTATGTATAAATATGTTTTGCCTGCATGTATATATGTATGTGCACTGTGTACTTGCCAGGTGCCTGAGGAGGTGAGAAGAAGGTGTCAGAGCTGGAGTGACAGAAAGTTCTGAGCCACCATGTGGGTGCTTCCACTTGATTATTTCTTTCTGTGACTTATTGCACTGGCGGGATCTGGAGAAAAATGTTGAGTAGAAGTTCTTAGCATGTACATATTGTGTCTTCTTGATTTTAAAGGAAAGCTGTTAGTTGTCAGCTATGATGTTATGGTACTTCTCAGTTGGGCTTTTTGTTTATAGTTTTTTCCTTGTTCAATTCTTTTTTTACTTTAAATTTTGTATTCCTTTTACCTATCAACCACAATTCCCCCTTTCCTTCCCTCCCCTGGCCTACCCATTTTCCCCATCTCCCATCCACTCCTCAGAGAGGGTAATGCCTCCCATGAGGAGTAAACTAAGCTTGGCATATCTAGTTTAGGCAGGACCAAGTTCTTTGCCCCTTCATCAAGGCTGAGCAAGATATCCCACCATAGGGAATAGGCTCCAAAAATACCAATTCACGCACTGGATAGATCCTGGTTCCACTGCCAGGGGCCCCACAAAAGACCAAGTCACACAACAGTCATTCACATTCAGAGGGCCTAGTTAGGTCATGTGCAAGCTCCCCAGCTGTCAGTCCAGAGTCAGTGAGCTCCCACTAACTTGGGTCAGCTGTCTCTGTGGGTTTCTCCATAATGATCTTGACCCCCGCCCCCAACTTCCTCATATAATCCCTCCTCCCTCATCAGTTGGACCCAGTGGAGCTTGGCCCAGTGTTTTACTGTAGATCTTTGTATCTGCTTCCATAAGTTACTGGATGAAGGTTCAATGCTGACAATTAGGGTAGTGACCAATCTGATTACAGGAGAAAGCCAGTTCAGGCACTCTCACAACTATTGCTAGTAGTCTTATCCTTTGTGGGTTCCTGGGAATTTCCCTAGAACCAGGTTTCTCCCTAACCCTATAATAGCTACCTCGATCAAGATGCTTCTTTCATTGCTCTCTCTATCTACCCCCCTCCAACTCAACCATCTCATTCCCTCATGTCTATTTATCTATTTCCCTTTCCTAGGGTGATCACTGCATGTCCCTCCTAGGGTCTTCCTTGTTACCTAGCTTCTCTCTGGCTGTGGATTGTAGTCTGGTTAGCCTTTGCTTTACATCTAATATCCACTTAGGAGTGAGTACATACTGTGTTTGTCTTTCTGGGTCTGAGTTACTCAGGATTTTTTTTCTAGTTTCATTCATTTGCCTGCAAATTTCATGATATCATTTTTTTAACCACTGAATGATACTCTATTGTATGAATGTACCCCATTTTCTTTATCCATTCTTTAGTTTGGGCCATCTAGGTTGTTTCCAGATTCTATTACGAATAATGCTGCTATGAACATAACTGAGCAAATGTCTTTGTGGTATAATTGAGCATTCTTTGGGTATATGCTCAAGAGTGGTATTGCTGGATCTTTTTTTTTTTTTTTTTTTGGTTTTTCGAGACAGGGTTTCCCTGTAGTTTCTAGAGCCTGTCCTGGAACTAGCTCTTGTAGACCAGGCTGGCCTCGAACTCAGAGATCCGCCTGCCTCTGCCTCCCGAGTGCTGGGATTAAAGGCGTACGCCACCACCGCCTGGCTTGCTGGATCTTGACATAGATTGATTCCCAGTTTTCTAAGAAATTGCTCATTAAGATTTTAGTACTTTGTTTTATTCCTTAATCCCAACTTGATATTGGGCTTTCCCCATGCCTTCTTATAACTGTTAAGATGATCTTTCTTTCCAAGTCTTAATATGGTGACTTTTTTAAAAATTAGACTTTCATTGCTAACACTACTTTTACTTGGAGATATTGGTCATACTATACTACTGCTTTTTACATTGTCAAATTTGGCATGTTAATACTTATTTTTATATTTATGATCTTAGTGAATTTGTTTTTATTCTTTCTTTATGAGTCATTGTCTTTCTATGTAGTTCAGTCTTACTTCAAACTCACAATTCTCTGACCTCAACTTCCTGGGCATGAATATTAGGATTATAGTCATGTACCACTGTGATGGGCATGTCTCAATGGATTTTAATGTTATATTTCTTAAGTTATATTTGTCTGGTTTGAGTGTTAAGGTAATGACTGGGGCTAGATAAGGCACTACATACCTGTGATACCATCACACAGGAAATAGAGGCTGGAGAATTATGAGTTCAAGGCTAACCTCACTCATGTAAGTAGTTGGAGACCTAGGCTACATGACACATTTTCACAGAAAAAAAGACAGTAAAGAAAAAAACTAACAAACCAAATACAATGCTATAGATAGCATGTATAAAATCCAAGAATGCTATAGATAGCATATATAAAGTCCAAGAATGCTATAGATAGCATGTATAAAATCCAAGAATGCTATAGATAGCATATATAAAATCCAAGAATGCTATAGATAGCATGTATAAAATCCAAGAATGCTATAGATAGCAATAGGAATAGGAATAGGAATGCTATTGTTAGCATGTATAAAATCCAGGAATGCTATATATAACATCTATAAAATTCAGGAATGCTATAGATAGCATGTATAAAATCCAGAAATGCTATATATAACATGTATAAAATTCAGGAATGCTATAGATAGCATGTATAAAATCCAGGAATGCTATAGATAGCATGTATAAAATCCAGGAATTCTTGCCTGACACTGTACCCCAACATGGAGATTTTTAGTCACAAAACTCAAGTTTTGACTTCATGTGTTTTGCAACTATGCTTTTAGAATAGAAAAAAATTATTTTATATTCTCATTTAATTGATGCCTGTGTCACAAGATGACTCACATTATCCTTGCTAATAGTCCCTGCTCTTAAATCTGTTTTGTCTGATACTATGTTTATGCCAGCTGTATTTTAGTTTTTGTCAACTCAGTATATTTTACCATCTTCTTATTTTATAAATTGGAACATACAGTGAAAGTGATTTTTACTTGGATATAATACAAGTATGTGCATTGCAAATATATCATTTCACTTAATCATCATAATTATGAAATGGAATTGTTACATGACTCCAACTTACTTCTTATTACCTCTTGGTAGTCCCTTCTCCTAAATCTTGGGAACTACAGTCTATTTTCTGTCATTGTTTCTGTTATTTTGGAAAAAAACCTCCAAAGTATCATACAACCTATAAGATATTGAGATTAGTTTCTTTTACATAGTCCAGTCGTTTAGATCCGTTCACTTTGCCGTTTATGTTTAGTTTGCCCCCTTTTAATTGTTGAACAGCGTTTCACAGTGTGTCTCTGTGGTGTTTCTTGGCTATACTTCACGTTGATCATCTTCCCAATACTTTCCACTCACCAGGGCTCTCTTCTTGATCCAAAAGCTGAGGCTTCAGTCCCTGCTGTTCTATATACATACCGGAACTACACCCATGTCTTGATCCAGATATAAAGAAATAAAAAGTGAGCACGTACCACATGGGCTATCATGCATCCATCCTATGTTAGTGGCTATTTGCAAAAAGCACGACACAGCCCAAGTTTTGTTAACCTTAGTCTGCTGGCAGGTGGGGGTGGGGGAAGGAGTGCATGAAAAGGCATCTCTCCAGACGTATCTCCCTGGTATCTAGTCCTATAAACTTAATTGTCTTGGTCTTTTCAAACTGAATTTTGCCTGGGTTCCCATTGTACCTCTTTCTATGCTGTGTATTATGTGACAATTATGCCTTCATCTAATTTTTTCTCATCTTTCACAAATGCTGCTCTTTTGGTCTTAAAAACCATATTTTTTGTATGTTTTCTCTTATTTTTAAGGTATTTCAGGAGGTAGAATGAAGAAAAAAAATCTGCTGTTTTCTTTACCTTCTCTAGAAACAAAATTTTATTAGCTATATTTAAATGTTAAATCTTGAGACACAGAGCAAAATTGCCTAATTGTTTTAGGGAGATTTGATTGGTAATAGCCTTATAAAGGAGGTTTATGAAGCATAATTTGGATTATGCTTTGGAGGTGGGAGGACATCAATGTGAAAAGGAATGGCATAAATAAAAAGTAATAGAAAAGGAGTAAGTCTGGGTTGGATAACCTGATATGATGGGTTACAATACACAGGGTAATAAAACTTACGGGCGTATAGTTGGGTTAGAGCCAGATTTGAGAAGTCTTAGCACAGTGATAAGAAGCTATCAGATGTTTCGAAAGTGCAAGCCGTGATACATAATGATAACAGTTTTTCATATTAATGTAAAATTTCATGTCCACTCTATATATCCCTTTCCTCTGAATCAAATGAAGAGCAGCCACATAAAAACAAAGCTCATATTATTTTGATCAAATACATGCTGTCTACTTAATAAATAAACCCATGACTTGACCATTCTTCTTCAATACTTGAAAGCTTCCACCCTTGTTTTTAAAAACCTATTTTCTGTTGGTAATTTTTTTATTGTTCTTGTCAAGATGAGTTTCCTGTTGCTGCTCATTGTTTTTGCAAAATTATACTCCTCACATTAGTTATAATATACTACTACTAAATTCTTTCCAATGCAGAGGTTGGTGGAAATATTTACTTGTCTCATTATTTCTAATACCATACCATACATCACAGTTGCTTTTTTATTTGTTTTGTTTTTTTGAGACAGGGTTTTTCTGTAGCTTTTGAAGCCTGTCCTGGAACTAGTGCTGTTAGACCAGGCTGGCCTCGAACTCACAGAGATCCTCTTGCCTCTACCTCCCGAGTGCTGGGAATAAAGGCGTGCGCCACCACCGCCCAGCTCAGAGTTGTTTTCTGCATGATGGTATTATATTTCATTTGAATGCCAGTGCTCTCCAACCAGCTTTTAAAGTAATTTTTTTTTTGCTTTTTCTATATTAGAATTTTATAACATCAACTTATTCTTTCCTCTTATACAATAATTTTGAAAATTGTTAGATGAGTTAATTTGTGTCTGTCTTTTAGGATATGTATATGTATATATATATATATATATATATCTTTGTAATATTTGAAAAATTGATTCATTGGTTAATTTCAAGAAGATAAAAACATTTTAGTGGTTTTTTGTTCCTAAAGAATATAGAAGAAATAGAAAAAAGATGTAGGGGGAGTTATAGAAGGGGGAAAAGTAAATATTCAGGTCCTGAGAACAAATAAGTTCCTTTTACATCAGAACCAAGGCCCAGAGAAACGAAGTAGGTAGAGAAATAAGATAGGTGCTCAAACTGAAAGGTGAAATTAAATTAATGGAAGCAGTTTTAAGGACACACTTTAAGTTAACTAGAAGCTAAGCACTGTCCATAAAACAGAACTCTGTATGTGGAGAGCGGTGGGCAACATAAGTTTATAGAAATTATAGAAAAGGAGTACAAAGTTGGTGGGAGGAGATTAATTTCATAAATAAAGGACACACTTTGTGCAGGATCTCTAAGATGATTTCTAAAGTTGAGTGGAGGAAAAGATGATGAGAAAACTGGTAAAGTGGTAAGAGGAGACTGTAAGGTGCCAACCCGTATTTGACTCGTCTACAGGGCAACCCCTAATCCAAAGGCTCAGGGGAAATCACAGAAGAGATGGTGGGGAGATTGTAAGAGCTGGAAAACCAACCCGAAAGTCTGCTTTAAAATAGTGTCTCCTATATAAGACATGAAAACTGCAACCATGAAATCTCAACGATATGGTTGCCTAAACATGACCTGTGTAATGACGTCATCTGATGTTCTAGTGTAGATGGGGAATTCTCTCAAGGCCCCATCACTAGATGAAGAACTACAAACATCAGTGGCTGTTGGGAGAGAGAATGAGTCTTCTCCAAGTACAAGCCCTCTGATAAATTATCCACTCCCAAGTGGTACAGCCCTAAACACAAAAGCTGCTCTAAAATGGACTCAATAGGGTGTGGCTGAGGGTGAAGAAGAGATCAGTAATTTCAGAGAGAGTGGGTGGGAGGAAAACAGGAGGAATGGGGTAAACAAGATGTAAATACAGTACTTGCATATGAAATTCTCAAATTAAAAAAGTAAGTGTGAGAATGAGAACAAAAAGTAGATATATTGAAGGCAGATTCAAATGTCCCTCATGACACCAAATTACTGAGAAAGGTTTGACTTTTTCCATGATAGTGTAAATAGATCCAAAATGATTTACTTTGTGATAAGGATAAAGTCTCTTGATACCTTAAGCTGAGCTGAGCCAAGCTGTCCATATGTGAAGGAATGAGCCATCTGTCCACAGGAAGTTCATCGCTGCACCAATTGCAATTGCTGTGCTATGTCGCCACATGAGATAGTATACAACCTCTAAGAATGAAGTTTGTCTTTGCACAAGGCTATTCATTGCTATGTAGACATGTGCCAGTACACCTGTGTTTATCCGTATGGGTTTTGACTTTTAAAAAGTGTATATCTATAATTTTTAACCTCAAGTTTATTTGTGGATGAAAGGGAAAACAAGCCAAGCTGTTGAACCCAACCTTTCCTTCCTAAACACTGGGCTTTAATTCCGTTTTTCCTCTCGTGTTCAACCTTTACACTCTGAGAAGCAAGCACTGTCAGCACATTCCATTTCATTCTTGGGAGAAGCTAAGCTTCTAGTTCCTAATTAATATGACAAAGGGCTAACGTTTTCCCCACCATGCTGACATGACTTTAAAGTACTAATTGACAGCTTCTGAATGAAATGGAGTTTTGTGAATATCCTAACTTGAACATTTACTGCAAAGTATATGCGAAAGCACCCAATTCAATTCAAAGGTTCTGGTCCTGAACCCTGCCAGCCAAGGGCATCTCCTTATCAGATGATTGACAGTCTTACCCCCACTGAAGTGTGCTCATTCAGTACTTATGCATACTTACATAATTTTAAAAGTACCTCCCATAAACTTACTGAGCTTTGTACACCTTACATGAGTAATAAAGAACAGTCTTAAGTATTGAGAACACTTTCTCCAAGTTGACATTGCTTTGGCTAGATACATTGTTCCTCGATTACATCTGCTTTTCTGACTAAGAGAGGCAAGGGATGAATTACAGAGGTAGGGTGTGGAGTATTTGTGTTTTCAAAGGAATGAGGGCATTTATGAGCAGTTTCATAATTATGAACAATACATGCCATTCATTGGCAGAGATGCACAAATATAATACACAACCCTGTCCTAAAGTATGTGTATAATGTGTAACTATTTTTTTCTCCCTAGAGAGACAGTAGTTGGATCAGATAATCTCTTTGCCATTTTAGTTCTATTAAACCACATATTTACTTTTAAAAGCAATCTTAAAATTATGATGGGGAGTTTAGATTGTGGTTTGTATTATATTTATGTGTAGAATCTTTTCAGAATTGCATTCTTAGTAAATTATACCTTTTGCTTCTTAAATCTGTGAAACATGATTTTATTTTACGTTTTGAGATCGTTAAAATACAAAGGGAACAGCATAATCCTTTATATTGGCTCTTATTATGTTTATTATAATCTTAGAAAGTGATCTGTGTTAGTTTCTACCACCCCTGATTTGTTTTATAAATGAACGTTTTTATGAACCTACAGATTGAGTCTTGCCAAATTCTTCCTTTTTGCCTCGTTATTAAATTCTGTATAGTTCCCCATTAGAAGCTTGCTGTGACCTTTTTCCATTTTAATAAAGCAAATTATAAAATTCATCTTGTAAAACATGCTGTGTGGCATACATACATCGTTCCATCTGCCATTGTACTCTTCAAAGCATTCTCCTAAGAGTAGACAAACCTCAACTCCTTGTTTGGGGTTCAGAGGAAGGAGTTAATCAACAGGTACTTTTCTCACTGGGACCTGTCTCTCCTCTCCCCTGCAGGGGCTAGCCTGTTCATTCTCTGCTAATCCTTTAAGCCCTTGGAGACAATTAAGCCTCCTGTTGGGACTCTCTACACTCCTTTTTATCAAAGATAATTAAATCTCTGACTTGAAAGATAATTGGCCAAACAGCAGCAGCAATAAACTGAATATTGGAATATTTAAAGCTAAAGCGTAATCCTTAATTCTCAGAGGGTAAAGAATTCAGGTGATAGAATGAACTCCAGTCTTGCACTTGATACAGATAGATACCCTCTCCTGTATGTCTCAAGGAGGGAAAAGCCATCAAAATGCAAAATGCAAAAAAATGGATAGTCTTATTGCAGTACTATCCATGTAATTATGGGAAATGCTTTATTTTACATATGGGGAAAACAAGTATAAATGATCATTTTTTTTCTTCAAGCAGGGTAAATAGATAGATAAATTCATATATCTCCCTTCTTTGTTCTTAATGTAAATTAGCCTTAATATTCTATTTTTCATTCTGTGAAATGTATGCACACATCAACAAAGCAGTTTTTATTCTTTCGGAGCACTCTTTTGGCTCTGTTTTCAAAATACACTGGACCTATGAGCATGCAGACAGAAGCTTAGCACACAGGGATTGTGATGTTCGTTTCCCCCTTGATTCCTGGCTCAATTTATGTGCTTGTTACAGGGCTTTGACCAGCTTCGCCTTGATGGACTGCTTTGTGACGTGACCCTGATGCCAGGTGATACAGATGATGCCTACCCTGTGCACAGAGTCATGATGGCATCTGCAAGTGACTACTTCAAAGCTATGTTCACAGGTAGGTTGCCTTTTGACACCCTGCATTCACTTTAAGACAGCAGAAGAAAGCTTCGTCTAATTATCTTATTGTTATTATTTCTAACCCCAAATCCAGTATTTAGCTCTGTGTCATTAAAAAAAATATTTTCAAAAAAACATCTTGCCCAGTCTGTGTGGTTGTGTTTGCTGCTGCTCTGGCAAGGGAAATTGAAGCATGTTTTGTACCATCCCTTGTACTTCATATCCTTTCTTTCTTTAATATCAGAGACTCTGTGCTCCTATAATGTGGCCTTTAATCCATCAAAAGTGACAGGAAGTGACAGGAGACCATTTTAAAGGACTTGTATTATGTATGATCTCCATCAGTATAGACAGAATTTTCTTCAAATGCTCTTTGAACTGTAAAAACATGTAAATACCCAATTGTGGAATGGATGTGTACTTGAAGTAAGACTTGCCCTTGCTTTTACTGCATCTAATTAGCAATAGAAGTGAGTTTGACCTGGGTTACCCACCTTCATTGAATTGACTGTCTCAGCAATAGATGTGAGTTTGACAGGAGCCCCACCTTCACTGAACTGACTGTCTTTTCATTTAAGGTGGAATGAAAGAACAAGATTTAATGTGCATCAAGCTTCATGGCGTGAGCAAAGTGGGTCTAAGGAAAATTATTGACTTCATCTATACTGCGAAACTTTCTCTCAACATGGACACCCTTCAAGACACACTGGAAGCGGCCAGCTTTCTTCAGATTCTACCAGTTTTAGACTTCTGTAAAGTGTTTCTCATATCAGGGGTAAGATGTTTTCAAATCTTCTTTTTCTTGTGGTAGATGCTCATAGAGAGTCCGAGAAGGGCTCCTAAAGTCAATTCTATAGACATGTGAAACTTGTCAGAAGAAGCTGTCATATAACATGTGGTGTGGGAGTAAATGGAA
This sequence comes from Arvicola amphibius, assembly GCF_903992535.2. NCBI lineage: Eukaryota > Metazoa > Chordata > Mammalia > Rodentia > Cricetidae > Arvicola > Arvicola amphibius. The sequence goes on from NC_052065.1 coordinate 112,649,416, forward strand.
AATAAAGCAGGTGAATTTTACAAAGCAGAATTACTTAAGAGAAGGCTTCCATGGACCTGGGGGGAGTTGGGAGGACCTTGGTCTTAGCATAGAGTGGGGAACCCTGATGGCTCCTTGGCCTTGAGAGGGAGGGAGGGGAGGTATGGGTGGAGGGGAGGGGAGGGAAGGGGGAGGAGGAGGGGAGGGAGGGGGGAGGAGGAGGGAAGGAGATGGAAATTTTTAAATATAAAAAAAAATAAACCATGAGGAAAAAAAAGATATAATTGTCACTACCAATATTTGTGAGAATGTAATTTTCAATAAAAGCTGATATCATCATGCAAAAAAAAAAAAAAAAGAGAAGGCTTCCATGTGGTCAAATGATGTGAAATCCTAATACATTTGAAAATATAACTTGTTTTATAATTTTGTATACTTTATTTTGGTTTATTCATTTCAGTGATTTTATACATCATTTGACTTACTTTTACACAGTAGTCTTTTATAGAATTAAATTGAAAAATAATCTGAGCTTCTAGAATTCTATTGAAACTAGCTTTACAATTTTTTTCCTCTTTGATTCTTGATCTTAAGAACTAGCAGTTAAATGCTAACTTTTGCAAAGACGTGAATCTTGACTCCTTAGAACATATCACACTGTGTAGGGGTTAGCTTTTTTTCTAATCAACTAATAACTTTTTTCTATTCATTTATTTATTTATTTATTTATTTATTTTTATCCATTAAAAAATTTATACTTCCTTCCCTCCTCCCATTCCCTCCCACTCCCCCAAATACCCTTCTCCCTCCCCCTCCCTCTTTCTTTATTTATTAATTAAAAATTTCCACTTCCTCCCATCCTCCCATTTCCCTCCCACTCCCCCCTCTCCACCTCCCCCTTGCTCTCCAGTCCTAAGAGAAGTCAGGGTTCCCTGCCCTGTGGAAAGTCCAAGGCCCTCCCTCTTCCATCCAGGTCTAGGAACGTGTGCATCCAAACAGATTAGGCTCCCAAAAAGCCAGTACATGCAGTAGAATCCAAATCTGGTGTCATTATCATTGGCTTCTCAGTCCGCCCTCATTGTCAGCCACATTCAGAGAGTCCAATTTGATCACATGCTCGTTCAGTCCCAGTCCAGCTGGCCTTGGTCAGCTCCCATTAGATCAGCTCCACCATCTCAGTGGGTGGGTGCACCCCTCGCGGTCCTGACTTCCTTGCTCATGTTCTCTCTCCTTCTGCTCCTCATTTGGACCTTGGGAGCTCAGTCCAGTGCTCCAATGTGGGTCTCTGTCTCTATCTCCATATATTGCCAGATGAAAGTTCTTTATCAATGGCTTCTCAATCAGCCCCCCATTTCAGCCACATTCAGAGAGTTCGGTTTGGTCGCATGCTCATTTGGTCCTGGTCCAGCTGGATTTGGTGAGCTCCCATTAGAACAGGCACACCGTCTCAGTGGGTGGACCAACCCCTAGCGGTCCAGACTTCCTTGCTCATCTTCTCCCTCCTTCTGCTCTTCAGTTGGACCTTGGGAGCTCAGTCTGTTGCTCTGATGAGGGTCTCTGTCTCTATCTCCATCTGTCGCCAGACGAAGATTCTATGGTGATATTCGAGATAATCATCAGTGTGTTAGTGGAGCAAGGCCAATTCAGGCACTCTCTGCTCTGCTACCCAAGGACCTAGCTGGGGACCTCCCCGTGGACACCTGGGATCCACTCTAGAGCCAAGTGTCTTGGCAACCCTAAAATGACTCCCTTAATGTAGATAACTTCTTCCCTGCTCCTATATCTGCCCTTACCCCATCTCCACCCTCCCACTCCCCCAAGCTCTCCCCAGTCTTTCCCTTCTCCCTTCTCTCTTCCCCTCTCCCCTTCCCCCAAGCCCACCCCCACCCACCCCTACCCCCATGCTCCCAACTTTTGCCCATCAATCTTGTTTGCTTCCAGTTTCCAAGAGTATCTATATGTTTTTCTTTGGGTTCACCTTGTTATTTGGCTTCTATAGGCTTAATGTCCTTTGTTTATGGCTAGAGTTCACTAATGAGTGAGTACATACCATATTCATCTTTTTGAGTCTGGGTTATCTCACTCAGGATAGTGTTTTCTATTTCCATCCATTTGCATGCAAAATGCAAAATGTCATTGTTTTTTATCTCTGAGTAGTATTCTAATGTATAGATATTCCACACTTTCTTTATCCATTCTTCCATTGAAGGGCATCTAGGTTGTTTCCAGGATCTGGCGATTACAAATAATGCTGCTATGAATAGTTGAACAAATGCTTTTGTAGTATGATTGGGCATCTCTTGGGTATATTCCCAAGAGTGGTATTGCTGGATCCTGAGGTAGATTGATTCCCAATTTCCTGAGAAACCGCCACACTGATTTCCAAAATGGTTGCACAAGTTTGCATTCCCACCAGCAATGGATGAGTGTACCCCTTACTCCACATCCTCTCCAACAAAGGCTATCATTGGTGTTTTTAATTTTAGTCATTCTAACAGGTATAAGATGGTATCTCAAAGTTGTTTTGATTTGCAGTTCCCTGATGGCTAAGGAGGTTGAACATGACCTTAAATGTCTTTTGGCCATTTGAACTTAGTCTGCTGGGAATTCTCTTTTCAGTTCAGTACCCTATTTTTAAATTGGGTTAATTAGAATTTTCATGTTCAGTTTCTTGAGTTCTTTATATATTTTGGAGATCAGACTTTTTTCTGATGCGGGGTTGGTGAAGACAGTCACTGTGTTCCTACTAAAATAATATTTTATTTTAGTCAAGGAAATGTAAACATTTCCTGGCTTACACAGAGATGACAAGATATCTCCAGTTCCTCGAGCCTGCTTTTGTCATTAAAATTAGACTGATAGTAAAATTTTATTTATTTTCTAATTCATTATTTGATAGATAATATATTTTCCTATAATTGGTTTTAACTAATGTCACCTTAATATTGATAATTTGCTCTTAGGCCTTTTAGAAATTTTGAACATGAAATCTTTCTTAAAACACTGAGTTTGGAGAAAATATTTACCTAATTATTTTATTAATAAGGTGCTTCTTATCTATCAACAGATGAATCAACAGTACACAAGGTCTATAAGTACACAAGGGAATGATGGAAAGAAAGCTTTTCTATCATTCACAGTTACAAGGATAAGCCTGGAATATAATATGTTAAGTGAAATAAGCCACACATAGGAAAAAGAATACTAGCTGTTCACACTCATATGTGGAAGCTAGAAAAGTGGAACTCACAGAAGCAGGAAAATAGTGATTAGCAGACCCCAGGGACTGTAGGACTAAAGGAAGTTTATGGAGAAATTGGTTAGGGGATGCAGAAATAGAGTTCCATAGGCATATCCTGGTGTTCCAGGACAGCACATTGGAGTGACTGTTTCTAATAATGTTTCATATATTTCCAAATAATTATAAAATAATTTTACAAATGTCTTTACAATGAAGAAACGATGAATAATTAAGATAAACGATACTAATTACTCTAATTATTGCATAACATATATGTATTGAAACATCATATTGTACCAGCAAATTTAAATAATCAATATATGTGTTAATTCAAAATAAGATAAACAATTAGGCATATTAAACAAAAACATTTTAAAAAGGAAACTTTCGATAATACAGTCAATGCCCATTTAATTATACTATTAAAATCTGCTTTTAAAATATATTTCTTTCTATTACAGAGTACTGAAATGAGTGTCATAATTACTTGTACAATTGAAGCTAATTGCTATTTTAAAGATTTTATGACTGTGCGGTGCTATATTATTGACTGTATCACTGCTGCTCAGTAGTCTGAATGAAGTTTATTAGTCTCTCATGCTGTTTGCCAGCATTGCTAAATTTGTGTATTAAGTTTCATTTCAGTCCTGCTATGCAAAGCCCGTACTCTTAACAACTGGTTTTCCTCTGTTTGTTTTGTCACCAACAGCATGTGACAACTTCAGATAAACTGTGGATGTATTGAATATATTTTCATAATGTCACAAGTTCAAGAATTAATTTAGTAGTAACCCTTAAAGCTTACGTTGACAGACTCTCTACATTGCTTTCCTCTGAGCTTAACAGCTCATCGTGCCATGATTTCATTAGAAATAGTGATTATCAAGAAGCATTGTAGACATATTATATAACAGAAGTTTGGCATATATAACTTCACATATTATGATCAATCACTTTACCTGAAAGAAGACCAAATTGAGAGAGAGAGAGAGAGAGAGAGAATGAATTTATGTATATTTTTATATATGCATACATTTTTTTAAGACACAGTCTCACTATATACCTCTAACTGGCCTAGAACTCTGTGTGGATCAAACTGTCCTAACACTCAATAGAGGCCTCTGCCTCCTAAATGTTGGAATTAAAAGCATGAACCACCACGCCCAACAGTATTATCTATCTATCTATCTATCTATCTATCTATCTATCTATCTATCATCTATCTATCTTCTATATCATCTATCTATCTATCTATCATCTATCTGTCTGTCTGTCTGTCTATCTATCTATCTATCTATCTATCTATCTATCTATCTATCTATCTATCTATCTACCTACCTATCCTCTGTATCTATCTATCTATCTATCTATCTATCTATCTATCTATCTATCTATCATCTATCTTCTATATCATCTATCTGTCTGTCTATCTATCTATCTATCTATCTATCTATCTATCTATCTATCTATCTATCTATACATCCATCCGGTTTTTTTGAGACAGGTTCCTTCTGAGTAGCCTTGGCTGTCTTGGAACTCACTTTGTAGACCAGGCCAGCCTTGAACTCAAAGAGATCTATTTGCCTAATGCCTCCCAAGTGCCACCAATGCCCAACTAAACCAACTGTATTTAGTGTTAGTATATTTCTATCAGAATGGTGCAGAAGAACGTTTCAAGATTACTCTAAAAACAGTCTTATTTAAAGATGGGATGATAGTGGTTTTATATGTTTACAGTAATTCAAAAGTTGTTTCTTTAATTGCTTGAAATGCTTGCTATAACTAGGGCTTTTAACCTTGAGATGCCTTCTTACCACGAACAGTTAATAATGTCTTGAGGATTGTATTCTTTGCTCTTAGTATCTTTAGCAGAGACCCTGCACCATATCCAGTGAGGGGGCTTGATAGGAGCGATGTTTCCTTGTGCTACGCTCCATCTTCTGCCTCTGCATTGCAGAGATCCTCTTCTGCGACCTTCTAGGACATTCATCTTTTCCAGAACATCATTCTGCTTTGTTTGTGCTTCATCTTGCTTACTGAGAATGTGTCTGTGTTCTTTTGTGGTGGCAATCTCCTCTCTCATGGTCTTTGAATTACTTTTTAGAGAATTGGTAGATGGTTAGTGCCAGGATCTTTTTTTCCTGATGCTTTGTTTCCTAGTTAAACCACTCTTCACCTTTGAGCTCTTTCTCCCTTCCTTCTCAGCAAGTGAAACTGAAAAAGGCACTAGGTACCTTTTCTACTTTGAACTTCAATTCTCAACATACTATGACTACTTCACATAGGACGACTTGTTTTTTAGTTATTCCCTGAGCTAAATTATTATGAGTAATTTCTTTTTTAAGATTTTTTTTTTATTAAAAATTGCCATCTCCTCCCCTCCTCCTCCCCCTTCCCTCACCTCCCCTCCACCCATACCCCCACTCCCTCCCTCTCCAGGCCAAAGAGCCATCAGGGTTCTCTACACTATGTTGAGTCCAAGGTCCTCCCAACTCCCTCCAGGTCCAGGAAGGTGAGCAACCAAACTGACAAGGCTCACACAGAGCCTGTCCTTGTCGTAGAGACCAAGCCCATCGCCATTGTCCTTGGCTTCTCAGTCAGCCTCCACCATCAGCCCCTTTCAGAGAGTCCGGTTTGGTCAGATGTTCCATCAGTCCCATTCCAACTGGACTTGGTGATCTCCCGTTAGTTCTGTCCAGCCATCTCAGTGGGTGAACGCATCCCTCATGGTTCTGACTTTCTTTCTCATGATCTCTCTCCTTCTGCTCCTCATCAGGACCTTGGGAGCTCAGTCCGGTGCTCCAGTGTGGGGCTCTGTGTCTATCTCCATCCATCGCCAGGTGAAGGTTCTATGGTGATATGCAAAATATTCATCAGTATGGCTATAGGATCTGGCCTTTTCCGGCTCCCTCTCCTCAGCTGCCCAAGGAAGTAGCTTTTCTTAAGATGATCCTATGTCTTAAAGACTGTGCTGAAGACAAATGATTTGGAGGAAATAGGCTTCACGTTTTTAATGACACACTGAAATATTAGCTCAAATAACTGAAGTGTCAATTGAGTTGGAACCTTGAAAAAGAAACATTGCTTTTAATTCATAACCATGTGTGTGGATGAAGAACAGTGGCTAGTAGAATGTGAACTGGCAAATTAGATCCAGAAAGATTTATGTAGTAGTTTTGAATGATAGCTTTACATATGATAGCAAAGTCATTTTTTTTCATGTTAGTTAGAATTCCACTTCTGTGTAACAGAGCCTGAGGCTCAGTAGAAGAAAGTCAGCTTTCTGTCCAACTTCATTGTCATTTATAATGATGGATTTTCCCTTGGGCTAATAATAATTATTTTATTGGTTTTTCGAAACAAGGTTTCTCTGTAGCTTTGGAGCCTGTCCTGGAACTAGCTCCCGTAGACCAGGCTGGCCTCGAACTCACAGAGGTTTGCCTACCTCTGCCTCACAAGTGCTGGAAGTAAAGGCATGTGCCACCACTGCCCAGCTAGTATTATATTTTATAGGATCCAGCAATTTTGTTAGTGCTGTATCATTTTCTTGGTTGTCATTGGAAAGAGAACTATGAAATGAACACAAAATACTGATGATTAAAGCTGTTAATCAGAATAGATAAACTTATTTATAAAATAAAAAAATACTTTCCCATGTTATGGATGTAATGTTTTTAGTGGCATACTTGAAAAAAAAATTACATTAGGGCTTTTAAGTCTACATCCTGTGCCAGATCTCTGGCACCTTCACATTCTCTGGAGTCCCTTTCTCTTCTTTAATAAACTCTGTTTCTGTCACTGAAAAATAAAAGTGGCTGGAGAGATAGCTCAGTGGTTAAGAGCCCCAGCTGCTCTTCCATACAAGTCAGGTTTGGGTCTCAGCACCACATGGTGGCTCACAAGCACCTGTAACTCCAGTCTAGGGGCTCTCTGCCCTCTTCTAACCTCAGCAGGACCCAGGCGTGCGTTCAGTGCATATGCACAGATTCAGGCAGAACACACGCGCACACACACACACACAATTAATGAGAAAAAGATAAATTACATTAGTTTTTTTTTGTTCCTATGACATTATAACATTATGGTATTCTGTAGCCATTCCCCAGTTTACAAACTGACTTAGATAAGATTTTCATTCATTATTTTTTCAGTTTGAAGTATTTGTCATCTACTGTTTTCTCTGCAAAATGATTATTATGAAGAATAGCAGGCTTGTCCAAAAAACAAATTAATTCAATATTAGGTTACTAAAATAGCATACTTGGAAATGAAAAGAAAATATTACAACATATATATATATACACACACACACATATATATATGTGTGCATATATTATACTATTTTATTATATACATTATATTATATGCCACATATGTTAAGTATTATATTAAGAATAAGCAATATACAATAAATAATAGAAAAATTGTTTTCTTTCTTTTACATAAGCATACTAAGTACAGCATTTCTAAATTTTAACTCCTACATATAAATGGACAGATATTTGTCTTTTTCGGTTTGTTTCACTTTGCACGATATCCTCCAATATCATTCATTTTCCTGAAAATGACATATTTCATTGTACCACACTTTATCTGTTCATCTGTTGTTGTACATCCAGGCTGATTCCCTGCCATGGCTATTGTGCATGGCGTTGTAGTAAAACATGAATGAGCATACGTCTCTGTGCTAAATGACATAGATTGCCTTGGGTATATACCTGGGATTGATTGGCATAGCGGGGTCATGTGGTAGAAAGCGCTATCTTAAGTTTTTGAAGAGCTTCCACACTGACCTCTGGAGTGGTGGGACTAGTTAGTGTACATCCCCACCAGTAGTGTGTGAGTTCCTAACCAACACCTGTTGTCATTTGTTTTCCTGATGATTGCTATGCTGTTTGGGGTGAGAAAGAATCTCAGGTAGTTTTGTTACTGAACTTGAGGGTCACAACTTGTGCCCAAAGCCAAGTCTGCCCACAGGTCCGCAATAGTTTTTTTTTAAAGGGAAAGCAGAAAAAGGAGATTTATTCAATGTAGCCGAATTGGGAAAGGAGCAAGGAGAGTCATCAAGTCCCTCCACCATTTTGGGGTCTGAAAGTGAGATTAAAGTTTAAATAGAGGACACATATAAGTAGTCCCAATTGACCCCGCCCACCTTTAAGCCAAGGTTTTCTTTCTTTTTTAATTTTTTTAATTTTTCCATTCAATTATTTACACTTCCTTCCCTCCTCCCAATCCCCTCCCACTCCCCCATACCCCCTCCTTCCTCTTCCACCCTGCTTGAGAGAGGGCAGGGAACCCTGCCCTGTGGGAAGTCCAAGGCCCTCCCCCCCTACATCCAGGCCTAGGGAGCTGTGCATCCATATAGACTAGAGTCCCAAAAAGCCAGAACATGCCATAAAAACAAGTCCCAGTGCCTTTATCAATGGCTTCTCAGTCAGCCCCCATTGTCAGCCACAATCAGAGAGTCCGGTTTGATCACAAGCTCATTCTGGATTTGGTGAGCTCCCATTAGCACAGGCACACTGCCTCAGTTGGTGGACCAACCCCTCGAGGTCCTGACTTTTTTGCTCATCTTCTCCCTCCTTCTGCCTTTCAACTGGACCTTGGGAGCTCGGTCCGTTCCTCCAATGAGGGTCTCTGTCTCTGTCTCCATCCATCGCCAGACAAAGATTAACTTTTGCCCTGCAATCTTTTTTGCTTCCAATTTCCAGGAGGATCTATAAATGTTTTTCTTTGGGTTCACCTTGTTATTTGTAAGCCAAGGTTTTCATCCATGCTGCAGTCTCCTACTGTAAGGTGGCCTGGCAAGTTATTGGAACTGTGGGAAATTTCTTTTCTAGAGATAAAATTCCCTTCGGCTGGCCTTTCTTATTCCCAGCTTGAGATTCCTGAGGAAATTTCAATAACTTTGGTGTCTGTTGTCCAATAATCTGGTAGCTTGAGAGACACAAGTGTCTCTTTGGAGCATCTTGTTTCCTCCTGGCCTCTTATGGTTTGATTTGCATTTTCCCCATGGCTAAGAATGGTGAATATTGTTTGATACATTTATTGATCATGGCTAAGAATGTTGAACATTGCTTGATATATTTATTGATCTTCAGGTCTTTTGTCTATAATTGGATTGGTTCTCTTAATAGTTTTACGTATATCTTTATTATCCCTTTGTTTTTATCCAAAAGTTCTTTAACTTGTGTCTTGTGTCTTGCAAGGGAAACCTGGCAGGAAATGGATTTTACATCTTCTGTTCCTGTATTAGCTTCTTTGATTACATACGCTTCCATTTTCCAAGTTGGTTGAACTTGCCTTTGGGTTGTGTTTCTAACACACTAGAAACACCAATAAGAATTTCAAATATGGAATGGGTTTTGTAGAAGAAGCTGAAGTGATCGAATTGGTATTTATAGAAAGGACTTACTAATAATTTGCTTAGGAAACATAAGCCACACAAGTGGAATTTAACTAAAGGAGCACTGCCTCCAGAGCACCCCAAAGATAAGTTAGCATGCTTACTGGACCTATTTGGGTTACACAAAATTTAGGGTGCTAGGGTGTAAATGTTTACTCATCAGGATTGAGCAGCCATTAGGCTCTGATTCTCATAACAAAGGAGACAGCACTGACTTAAAACCAGCCACAAGTCACTGATCCTATACCAAAGAAGGGGCAGCTGGGGATGGGAGGCAGGTCTGCCATTAATCCCCTGTGCTCTTACCAGGAAAATGTAATTCTGTCAGGTGCCCCAGTAACAACTATTTGAAAAAGAACAACACCGGCATACTTAAAATAATTCTGGCAATATGCAGTATCTTTGCTGTGTAAATTTCCCATCTGCGTAAGTGGCCAGACTTCCAGTCTCCTGTCTCTGTTTAAATTGTTTGAAATGTAACCTGGGGTTGGGACCCAGAAGAGATTTAAGGATGACAGCAGCATATAGAAAATGCATCAACCTAAGGTGGATCTGACCTAGTGATATCTTTTGGGTGTCGACTCTTATTTGGGCATTAGCTAAAGAGCTTTACTTCATTTCTAATAATTTGGAGTGATTGCTTACTGAGAAGGAGTATTATTTCTGTAACATGGGCAAAGCATAGTTCAGATTTTTAGATTCTTTTAGTCTCTACTTTTTCCCTTAAGAATATAAAGGCAGGTGCTCATTTGCTTAATCTGTACCAGGATCTCTTCGTATATAACACTGCTGCTTTAACAAATATCACAGGTTTCCAATCAAATGTGCCCTGGAATTGTCAGATTGTACTAATGAAGGTGTTCGGGTGCAGCCAGAATCGTTTGAATCCACAGCAGCAGCAAGGACTAACATGTTAATACTAATACAACTAGCAGAATTACAATATGGGAACTGTTTTGAGGATGGTTTGAAGGTTTCATTGTATGAAAATAACTTATAATAATATAGGCCAAGGAAATAGAAGTAAAAATTTAAAGAACAATTTGAGATGAGCCTAGATGTGTTTGAGGAGTTGTTTCTTGTTCTGCTGTTCAGTCCTTTGAAAAAGATAGATTTAGATGCTCTAAAGAGAAGCTAGAGTATGTGCACCCCTTTAAATGAAGCAATACTATCAGGATTAGTTTATTGTAAGTCGTTTTCATGTGTGACTGCTTGGAAATTTTGGCCACATTTTTCGGATGAAATTAGATAACTTAGGATGAAATTTGAGTTATTTCTACTTAAAGAACTATTAAACGAAGCTTTAAGTATTATTTAAAGTGCACGGTATTCTATCATATACGTCTGTTACATTATATGTTACAGCTTGTATCCATTTCTAAAATACTAACCCGATTTAAACATCTGGAGATTTTCTACCTGTGGCACTACTAAGAATCAGGACTGAGAAGTGGCTCAAAGCAAGCAAGAATAAAGTAATTCTGAATTGTACCACAACTATTCACTCTTTGCCATCAGTTTTAATCTGTATATATTGTTAACTGTTCGAGATTTCAACTTTTTTTAATTTAATTGTGTAAAAGAAAGCAAACTATCTTTTTTTTTTCATTTTACATACCAATCCCAGTTCCCACTCTCTCCCCTCCTCCAGAACTTGAGGGAATGGGATAGTTGACATTGAAGAATGACAGAAATGGAGAGCAAGAAAAGAGATATCTTGACTGAGGGAGCCATTGTGGAGCTAGCAAGAAACCTGGCTCTAGAAAAATTGCCAGGAATCCACAAGGATGACCGCAGCTAAGACCCTAAGCAATAGAGGAGAGGGTGCCTGAACTGGCCTCGCCTGTAGTCAGACTGATGAATATCTTAAATATTACCATAGAACTTTTGTCCAGCAACTGATGGAAGCAGAGGTAGAGACTCGCAGCAGAGCACTGGACTGAGCTCCCAAAATCCAGTTTAAGAGTGGGAAGAGTGAGAATATGAACAAAGAGGTCAAGACTATGATGGGACACCCGCTGAGACAGTTTTTCTGAGCTAAGGGGAGCTCACCAACTCTAGGCAGACAGGGAAGGAATCAGCATAGGTCCAAATCAGACCCTCTGAATGTGGGTGACAGTTGTATGGCTGGGGCAGACTGAGGGGCCACTGGCATTGGCACCAGAATTTATCCTTACTGCTTCTAGTGGCTCTTTGGGAACCCATTCTCTTTGGATGGATAACTTTCTCAGCCTAGGTATAGTAATGGTGCCTGTTGTATAGAGGATGTAGAAAATAGTCCTTTGATAAAGATGATGACAATTCGAAAGTTTGTAAAAATTTCTCTGGCATTATTTCAAAGGTGGGAGCAATTTGTATTGATTAGGTTTTCTGCTCAAGTCTTTTCCAGTCCTGTGGGTTACTGATATCTAGAAGGCATTCTCTCAGTGCCCCTAAGGAAAAGTTAGATTTCTTTTATCCTGTCATTTTAGTAATGTTTTTTTCTCATTGAGTATTATTGAAGATGGAGGGGGCAGGGCAGTAGGAAAAGAATTAAATGTCTTAATCTTGTTTATTATTATTATTATTATTATTATTATTATTATTGAGATAAGGTCTCATTCTGTAGCCCATGGCAATCCTCCTGCTAGTCCACAGAGACCCATGTAATAGGATTATAGTTGGACACCACTAGACTCTACTAAACATTTATGTAGCTTGTTTTTTTTTTCGTCTCTCTTGTTGGACTATTTTACCTTCTATTTAAATTCTTTCATTTTGATTTTGTTTATGGAGAGATAGGGAATCTCATTTTGTAGCTCAAGTTCGCCATGAGCTTGTGAGTACTTCTGCTTCCCAAATGCTAGAGTCACAGGCACATACCACCACGATTGCCACATGCTATAATTTTAGATTTAATTGGGTAACTAATTGCCAGTGGTCTTGTTTTAACATCTTAAATACCCATTTTTTGTTGCTTTTACTAGTGGTCATATCAATAATGATAGAAATGTTCATTTTTGAGAATTTTGTTCTATCATTACTTTTAATTTTTGCTTATCCCTACTGGTAAATATTTGCAAAAGCACAAATTATCTTAATTTCTTACTTGCCTTAGGAAGCAGATTCATCACTTTGAACAGTAATGCCTTCCACCTAGTACCATTTGGATAGTCAAATATGAAATACTACTCTACTCAATGCTATTTTAAGGTTTTTATGACACATCAGCCTTCCACTTCTACAATAGTATTAAAATATTTTTATATTAGAAATCAAAGGTACATTGTTAAACCGTGCATTTCTAGAGCACCAGGATTTATTTGCATTGTTTTGTGTTGGTTTATTTTAAATATATAACTACCAAATAAAATAAGCAATTAGACATTTTGATGATTTTGATGAATCAGTTTTCTTAGGGCAAACATTGCCCATCAGCTCTCTGCCCACTGCTAAGCCTTCCAGGCTGGAAGGCCATGCTCACATAGAAGACCCTGGTAAAACCCAAGCTTCTGTTAAACCCCATGAGCCACAAAAAGATTCCTGGAAAGAAAACAGGTGGACACGGGTGAAAAAAAGATGAGAAAGGGTGGAGTGAGATTTATCAGTGTGAATTATACACATGTACTAAATTGGGTACCAACAAATTTTAATTAAGTTACTAAACAAAATAGAACAAATAACTTGAATATAATTGAATAACATGGTTTTCCTAAAATTTCTACCCAGCAGTAATTTCATCAGCATTTGGGAGAAAGATGCTTTTTTGAAGAAGAAAAACTTAATTATTTTGGACATAGTCAATATGAAATGTTTCTTAGGTTAACTAATCAGTTTTGCTTAGTAAAGTTTTTGTTGAATCAGGTGAAGGTTGTTTGGACCTTCACATCTTTATTCACTTCAATGAGAATCTTTATTTGCTTCTCTGTGGACTTGACAAAACACTCTTCCTCTGAAACAAGAGTTTCTGTGATCAAAGTGTAGCAGTCTAGAAAGCAGCCATGTTTTTAATTTTCCTATTTGGATTCCTAGGTTAACCTGGATAACTGTGTTGAAGTTGGACGCATTGCCAACACCTACCATCTGACTGAAGTGGATAAATATGTCAACACCTTCGTCTTGAAAAATTTTCCTGCATTGCTGAGCACCGGGGAGTTCCTGAAACTTCCCTTTGAGCGTCTTGCCTTCGTGCTTTCCAGCAACAGCCTTAAGCATTGCTCTGAGCTAGAGCTCTTCAAAGCTACCTGTCGCTGGCTTCGCCTGGAAGAGCCCAGAATGGACTGTGCCCCCAAGTTGATGAAGAACATACGCTTTCCGCTGATGACACCACAGGAGCTCATTAATCACGTGCAAACGGTTGATTTCATGAGAACTGACAATACTTGTGTCAACTTGCTTCTGGAAGCCAGCAATTACCAAATGATGCCATTTATGCAGCCAGTTATGCAGTCAGACAGGACTGTTATTCGGTCTGACACCACTCATTTGGTCACACTCGGCGGAGTCCTGAGACAGCAGCTGGTTGTCAGTAAGGAATTGCGCATGTATGATGAAAAGACCCATGAGTGGAAATCTCTAGCCCCCATGGATGCCCCAAGATACCAGCATGGCATTGCTGTCATTGGCAATTTTCTCTATGTCGTTGGCGGGCAGAGCAATTACGACACAAAAGGAAAAACGGCTGTCGACACAGTGTTTAGATTTGATCCTCGCTACAACAAATGGATACAAGTTGCATCTTTGAATGAGAAGCGCACCTTCTTCCACCTAAGTGCTCTCAAAGGATTGCTGTACGCAGTTGGAGGGCGAAACGCTGCTGGGGAATTGCGTAAGTCTGCCTACTTACTGTTTTTAAATTTCTTTTTTCTATTGATTTTTATTGAGCTCTACATTTTTCTCTGCTCCCCTCCCTGCCTTTCCCCTCCCTGCTTCAGCCCTCCCCCAAGGTTCCCATGCTTCCAGTTCACTCAGGAGATCTTGTCTTTTTCTACTTATACATAGAATACATTTTTTCTTTACCCAAAAATTTGTTTAGGTCACAAAATAAACAGTTTTAGAAATTTAAAGAAGAAAATATACCCAGGGTTGCATTTGTAAACTATATTTTCTAAGAAAATAACAGATATCATCTATATATCTTATTTCAGCACATACTGTTGGCCAAGGTCAAAATTATATCTAATACGTAGTTTGCTGTATTGCAACAACTATAACACACATACAGACACACACACACACACACACACACAAACACAGAGTTTTCATATTGAAAGGTCAATTGGACTGAATATTCAATTAATTTATATTCTAATAGCGCCTAGGCAGAAGTTTGGCCTAATTCTTCATTCTCCACCTTTAAAAGCCCATAAGCTATGGCACTTCCTAGGTCATAGTTCCTTTACTGAGGCCTGGCTCTTATTTCTTCATTTCTGGAATTGATACCTAGTAGAGGCCACATAGTAAGATGATATTCTTCTCAGAGTAAATATGAACAGTTCATTTAGTATTAGGCAAAATTGATTAACTTTGATAATTAAGATCTGTGACCGCTGGTTTCCATTGTACACTTCTTCTGTCTTCCTAACTTCACATTGGTTATGAGTCTATTTTAACAGAAATATTTTGGCTAAATAAATTAACCCCATAAGGTATATTTTTCTTACTTTGTATTAAATGTGAATAGTACAATTTTTCCTATAGTGAATGCCAGGGATACCACGTTTTCTATCTGTCAGCACTGTTATTGTTTAATCTCTTTTATTTTCTAACAATATATATTTTTAAAAGTGTCTACAAAGAGTTTTTGTTGGTTTAAAGTTGTTTGGTAGGTTTTATTTGTTAGTTGTTGTTGCTGCTGCCCCAGTGTGGGATCTCGAACTCAGAGTATTGTATATGGTAGCCAAGCACTGTACTACTGTGAGGTATAGTCCTTTGATTCTCCATAGAGTCCTTGAGGTATCCCAAGCTGATATTGTCTGTCATGGCTTTAAATACTTATCAGAATCTTTTTTCCTAGTATTGTAAGAAATAAAAGAGACTTTCGTAGTCTATAGAGTAAGCTATTTGTTGGAGAGAGCAACTACTCTCACTTCTGTACTGTCCTATGTATTGAGACTTTCGTATCAGTGACACGGCCTTACTGTTGCCGAGCTTTTTGCTGTGATTTCTCTCCTTTGGAGTTCTGATAGTTTTCCTAGGACCAAGCTCTATAGATTAGGGAAGGCCTAGATAGAATGATTATTAACTGTGCTGGTTTCCCATTTTTTTTCATTTGTCAGCCTTCTAAAAGCATGAGCCCCTCATGCCCTTAGTATAGAACTGTCACATCAGGTCTCCATAGTTTAACCACGCATCTTATCTTCATGGTAGTGTTGTAAGTTTATGCGATCTGAAAATGTCTGGACAGTACAAGTGCTGATTTTGTGATTTATTGGAAAAGTAACTACAATAAAGATAGGCTTCAAGAGTTGACAGAACTTAGATAGCTAACCCTGGCAATTGGTGGTCATTTTGAAAAGTCTATTTGCACATGAGATGGGTCTCTTTCTTGTACTTTCTTGATAATGTGAACATCCCTGTGAATATGCAGCCATTTAATTTTCATTGTATTGTCCCTAATATTAATTAGAAGTATTCTTCTTCTGGGAATTATACTCTGAAAGCCAAGAGTATCATTATGTAAAACTAAGACACTAGAAGCTTCCTTTTTGTCATGCATCCTGCGTTCTGTTTCTCTTGTGTTGTGCCTGGATAGTAACAAGAAATAAGTGAATGCATTGGGCAAATGGCATATGAATAGACTACCTTAAACATGCTCTGTACCTCTAATTAGAGAAGGTTGCATTTATGTATTTATAAATATGTATATAGACACACACATATATGAACAGTTAAAGAGATAAAAGCCATGAATTTGAAAGCAAGATGGGGAGCATGGGATAGGTTGGAAGGAAGAAATGGGAGAAAAAAGATGTAATTATATTTACTTTAATAAATGATTTTGAAAATAGGCTTGTTGGTACTTCTAGACTATGACGAGGCCGAATGGCACGCACTTGAAGTCTTTGCGCTTGAGAAGCTGAGGAAGGATGATCCAGAGGTCAAGACCAAACTAGATCACATAGTGAGACCCTGTCTCTTTCTTTGTTTTTGAAACAGGGTTTCTCTGTGTAGCTTTGGAGCCTGTCATGGACCTCCCTTTTGTAGAGCAGGGTGGCCTTGAACTCACAGAGATTTGCCTGCCTCTGCCTTCCAAGTGCTGGGTGCACCACCACACCTGGCTGAGACCCTGTCTTTAAAAACATTTCATAAAGCTTAACCTAAGGATAGATAACTACTTTAAAATATATTATATTGTATTATCTACCTGAGATGCTATAGATTAATTTTAGTCTTATTTCACAAATTGCATTTTTTACGACTGTTTGTCTGGTTACAATACAGGTATTAAACTGCCTTGTTACAAGGCTGCTCTAGTTGTAATTTAAGATCTTTCCCTTAGCTCGGCACAGTAGTGCATGGCTTCAATCTCAGGCAAAGACAGGTAGATATTTATGAGTTCGAGGCTAGCCTGATCTACAGAGAGAATTCTAGGATACCGAGAAAGGACAGACAGGACAGACATGGAAACCAGGGTATGGGGTGGGGTGGAGATAGAGAAATCTCCCATCATTTATAACTTATAAAATGATTCCTAAACTTTTGTAGGAAGTGATTATTTCCCAATCAGTATCACTGTCAAATACATTTTTTATTAAATGTTTTAAGCTACAGTATATTGGAGTTTTTAAAATTATATGATTGATACACTAAGTGCATTTAAATTGAGAGTCTTGGTTCCGGAAAAGACTTCAGGCCAGAAAGATTGTCCAAAGCTAAACTCAAGATTTCCCTCATTTTCTGCCCCTAACTAGCACTCCTTTGGAGCTCCGCCTAGAATCTTTAAGTGACAGGGAGAGTAGACGCCTCCTGTTGTCCTCTGTCGTTCTGTTGAGGTAGCCAAACTAGATCTGTTTGTCCTTGGTTTTCCTCTTCCCTGTGAACATAGTGAGTTCTCCTGAATTCTATCCATTAACAATTATCTCTTTATATGAATCCAGATACAACTTGTATTGGTTGCCCTGTCTAGTTTTGCTGCTAGCATTGTTTTTGCACCAAAGAGGTCTAAAGGAAGTCTTATATAAACTTGAGTATTTCAGACAGCGTCTGGATGGGTTTTATTGTTCTTCTTTGTTTGTTTGTTGGAATTCCCCTTATACAGACTTGCCATCTTCTCTCCCTGTAAATGAGCATCTCCTCTTTAACTCATTAGAATTCCACACTCACATGCCTATGTAAATAGAAAAGGCGATGAGAAGAGGATAGCAAGACTCGGGGATTGGTGGGGAAAGTTTCTTAACGATGTAATGGGTTCATTAGTGCCAGTGCATTTTGTATTCTTCATAGACACAATATCCATTGCCCATGCATAATTATAAAATGAAAACAGTGGCAAACTTTGTAAGACATGATAGATCATTTTAAGATACTGGGCCTTTTAAATTTCTCTCATGGAGTGTGTAGGGGCTGGCTAAGGAGAAAATTATCTAAGCCTGTAGTACACAATACAAAGATGATATACTATACCTGCATGTCTGATGTATTGCTGGATTATAATTCCTTGGACATTCTGCTTTCCCTGATATTGGTTGCAATAGGAAAGTAGAATCAGTGTATAGGAGCTGCCACTTAAGTGAAAAGGGCTTCTTTTATTTCTGGCATCTTTCAGAACAGTCCTTTGGTTCTCCTTTTCCAACCTTTTAAACATGTAATGTCCTATAAGAAATTGGCCTTCCATTGAGGTTTTCTATTTTGAAGAAGACTGTAATGCTTCAGATTCTTTCATTTCAATTACATATTTTAAAGAAGTTTTGAAATGATGAATTAACAGGAAAACATGTTAAAATTTCAAATCAATATGCAGTAAAATTACTAAAATATATTCAGTGAGCCCCGTATCCTGATTAGTAAACAATACCCTCAGGTTCTGGATCCAGAATCTGTTAGGACTTGCCCTGGATCTTGAGAGAATCATCTCAGAAAATGAGGGTCTCTGAGAGAAAGGAAATAAGCATCCTAATTATAGCTATACACCGGAACCTTAGACCACTGAAGTAGAGTTTCTAGTTTAGGGGTCAGGACACTTCTGTCAAGTCCCGGAAACACTATTTATAGCTTTGTGGGATATTAATTCTCTGTCACAACTAATGAGCTCCACTCTTGTAGAGTAAAGCAACTGTAGACAACTTATAACCAAATATTTGAGCCTCGGTTCCAATAAAACTTCTTTTATGACCACCAAAATTGTAATTTCATATCATTTTCATGTTACAAAATAGTCCTTTGGTTCATTTTTCCAATCGTTTCAAATATCTATCTATCTGTCTATCTATCTAGATATCTATGCTTTTTTAAGATAGGGTTTCTCATTGTAGCCTTGGCTGTCCTGGAACTAGGTGTGTAGACCAGGCTGGCCTTGAACTCACGGAGACCCACCTGCCTCTGCCTCCCGAGTTCTGGGATTAAAGGCGCACCGCCACCACCACCCAGCTCCCAACCTTTAAAACCTTTTAAAGTTATTCATAGTGCTGCATTGTAGGCCATACAGAAATGGGCAGGGATTGAATTTTGCTGACAAGTACCTTGCATTTCCCCGGGTGCTTATGGTTGTAACCATTACTTTATGGTTCAAGCCCCTTGCCTTTTACTAACTCTGCCGTCCTCCGCTTGTCAGTCTTATGGGCAGTATCTGTATTTACTTATTGCACAAAAGTGGAAGACAGAAACAAGGACAACGTGCATCAGATTTTGAATCAGTTTCATCTTATTTTCATAATGAACACTTATTGATTTTCCTAATAAAAACAGTAGCACACAGAGGAACTTTAAAGGTTGACAGTCAAACTAAGGGAACTTAAATATATAAAGGAAATTGATGGCTCAGCTGAAAAATAAAAAAAAGGAAGCTTCGGGTTGATGGGCAGTTACCCAGTTACTGAGATGAATTCCCATCATGCAGTGAGAGGCTCCTGCGTGAGAAACTATGGATGGATTCTTACAACCCCATTAGAAAAATGCAATTAACTTACGGACAGAGGACCAGCATTATCTCATCATGTAAGAATATTAACAACCACAGAGATTAGCTACTTAATTTCTAACGCCACCATAAGAGAATAAGAGGAAAATAACGGAAACGGCATCAAGACAGGTGGAGTTAGATACAGGAAAGGGTGGTTATAATGGAGAAGCTTCAAAGTTCAAGGGAAAAAAATGTTGCATTAAGAGAAGCATATAGCTAGTCGGGAGAAGGTGATACCTGGAAGTCTTTTTAAAATCCCCTGCTAGTCTGTAAGATTAGATGGCTTTCTCCTAGAAATCTGTCCATTTATTACTTTTCTAATGTTACATGGTGCACAATCTATTAAGTTCCCTTGTATACACATGTGTGAGAGGGTCAGAAAGTGGGGAGGGACTAGTGAACATTCAGTGTGTTTGCTTGCCCAGGTGACAGTCACTGTGAAATTAGGCTTTCAGGTTTTGATGTTTCTTCCTCTATATTATGTCAAAATAGGTACTCAGAGTTGATTTGTTATTCCTTCTTTGTGATTTTTTTTTATCCTTTTCTGTATTTTTAGAGCAAAGAAATTTAAGAAATGTCAAATTAAAAAGATACAAATGACAGAAAAGAATCCTTAGTGATTTTTACAGTTCTATGATGTGTTAAATGTTATATCATATAGCCTAATGCAGCATGTTTCATATTAACATAGTCTCAAAAATTATAAGAGCCGCTCTGAGGTCTCTCATTGATTTATGCATTTTCAGAGATTAGCATATTATTACCCTACTAAAAAGGAAAAAAAACTGAGATAAAAATCATTGTATCTCTTTTTCTTAACAGCTACAGTCGAATGCTACAATCCAAGAACAAATGAATGGACCTATGTTGCCAAAATGAACGAACCTCACTATGGCCATGCTGGAACCGTGTATGGAGGAGTCATGTATATTTCAGGTAGACAATTACACAACATAATAATATCTATACTTTTAACTCTGTGATTTCTCCATATAGTGCCAGTAACAATAACAATTCTTAGAAAATAGTAGGCAAAAGATAATTAATATTTCAGTAGTAATTTTGTGTGTACATTTGCATGCTTTGAGCATTCTGAACACTTATAAGTTAGCAGCAAACCAATTCAGCTATAAATGTATAATTTATCAGAAACTGGAACGCATTTAGACTTTCCAGTTCAGTTTTTAAAGCCTCAATATTTTGTATTCTAGTAAACATCAATCATTTTCTGTTCATATGTATTAATTTGTTTTCCTTAATATTTGCCTAAGTCATGTTAGGAAATATTTCATTATGTAATATATAAGCTCTTTTGTGTATAAAACATACATAATACTCTCTTAGTGTAACCCATCACACACACATACAAACATATATATGTGTATATATGTATATACATGTACATATATATCACATAAATACACAATATTCCCTTAGTATTATAATGGAGTTCTACTGTGGTGCCATTATATGCAGAGATATATTTCTATAAAAATGCTAAAATGGCTCAAGTTTGTTCAGAATTCAATTGACAACTTTCATTCTCAAATAGTTTGTGCTCGAATTGGCCTTTTATAGAATTCAGAAGTATGTTTTAACATAATGATCACCTTCGATATTGACATTTAAGTTTTTAGACAATTTATCTTCTCCCTCCCTCCCTCCCTCCCTTCTTTCCTTCTCTCCCTCCCTCCATCTCTCCCTCCCTCCCTCCCTCCCTGCCTCCCTTCCTTTTTTCTTTTCTTTTCTCTTTTCTTTCTTTCTTCCCTAGTTCAGTCTGCTTCTGACAGCCCGCTCCCCCAGGGAAGCAGTTATGTTCTTAGAAGAACAAAATTGTAAAGAGGATGATAAGTCAGAAAGCACTGCCTTGTGATGTCTGTAGTCAAAGGGGGTTAGTAAAAGGCCTGTAGCATTTGATCAGCAGGTTGCCAGGGTTCAATTCATGAGTGACCATGGAGCGAGCATCTTATATCGACAGAGTCATAAAGGAGATCATATTGCATGACCTACCTGTTTCGTGTGTTTAAGTTCTCTACTACCATAACAAGAGCTCCCAGTTCTCAGGGGCAAAACTGACATTTGAATAGTTTCAGGAGCACTTTGCCATAACTGGTGGATGTTTCAAAAAAAATCATCTTCCACATTGATATCAGACTAGGAACCAACCAAGCCAATTTTATAACCCAAAATAAAACCAACAAAAAAATACAAAAACAATGATTTGCTTTCTAGTAGGCTTTAAATAATAGAAAACGATGCTTCCTTGATTGTTGCCTTGATGGTATAGCTAAAGATTAGCTTAGCTCTGCTCCTTGTCTGCTGAAGGTAGACACTGATACTTTCATTCCATAGGTTGGATTATGTAGCTTAGTCTTAATCAGTTTGTAGGTTATAAAGACCTAATATACCAACAACCAACTGATATATATGTGTATGTATATATATATATATATATATATTTCTCATTATGTTCAGAATTCTAATTTTTTTAGCTTTGTAAAGCAGATAGCAGATGTCACCTTCCTCCTGCTCACCCCAAACTCTACAAAACCAACAATTTTGTGTAGTCTTTCTGGTTGGTGTGTTACTGGCATGAGACTTTCAATACTTTTTAGTAAATATTTTGCTTCATATCCCTAATCCTTATGTGTTAACTAGAATGGGTATTCTGATTTGGAAAAGGAATTAATGAGTACCTGGATTTTGAAGTGCTCTAGACTGGTGCTTAGTCTACCCACTAACATCTCACAACAGACTGATTCTTTTTAGCTCAGATTTACTACTGACTCAACTCTAATAGTTACCAAAATATATTTCCATTCATTGAAGCTTCTTAAGTATGATCAATCTCCATTTGAGAAAGTTATTGTAAGAATATAAGACCTTTGTGATTTGTCTTAAAATTCTGAGAATATTTTCTTTATTTTTTGTTAAAAGAGTATGGAGTGACGATATTTATGAATTTACTATTTGTAAGCGGCAATCTGTCATAAAAGGTAGCTAAAAGTTAATGATCTATGGGAGAGCCTTACTTTTACATTTTAATGACCTCTTTGCCTCATGCCTATTATTTTCATTCTCTAGGAGGCATTACCCATGACACTTTCCAAAAGGAGCTCATGTGCTTTGACCCTGATACTGACAAGTGGACCCAGAAGGCACCAATGACCACTGTCCGAGGCCTCCATTGCATGTGTACAGTGGGAGATAGGCTCTATGTCATTGGGGGTAACCATTTCCGGGGAACCAGTGATTATGACGATGTCCTGAGCTGTGAATACTACTCACCTATCCTTGACCAGTGGACCCCAATCGCTGCCATGTTAAGAGGGCAGAGTGATGTTGGGGTCGCTGTCTTTCAGAATAAGATCTATGTGGTTGGTGGATATTCGTGGAATAATCGTTGTATGGTTGAGATAGTGCAGAAATATGATCCAGACAAAGATGAATGGCATAAGGTTTTCGACCTTCCGGAGTCCCTTGGGGGCATTCGAGCTTGTACGCTCACAGTTTTTCCACCTGAGGAAACCACACCATCACCTTCTAGAGAGTCCCCTCTTTCTGCACCCTGATCATCCTTACAGTTAAAATGCTATATTCCTCTCTTTGCAATGTGCCACGATTATCTTCCCCCCTTAAGTAGTGTATCTGTTAGAATTAGCCTCCAGTAATTGATGCAGATATTTGAAAAATTGATATTGATGTTACTTGTGATGTTTGTATGGCCTAGAATGTTTATAAAGTGGTAACAAACCATCCTGGAAATATCTCCCATAGAAGCTGATGCTTAACGTGAAAAAAAAAAGTATTGTCTATAAAGTGTTTCTTCAGTACTTTCTTCATGCTGTGTACTGGGCGTAAGGTATTCGTCATCTTACATTATAATAAGCCAAGTTAAAGGTGGATTATAGTCAGTGTACATCTGTGCTCACTAGGCTTCAGATTAAAGACGTTTTCCTTTCATCTTTAACTGTAAGATGTCAAAGGGAGGCAGCCTGCTCCAGCAAGAAACAACACACAAATGGTTGCCAACTCGCATGAGCTACCTCCCTCTTTTCATAAAGTATTTTTGACACATCTGTCAACCCACCTGACTGCGTGGGTGCATTGAGAACACACGAAGTTTCTTAGACACACAGGAGAAATAACAGAAATTCACAACACTAATTTTGGGGGAGGGAAGCATGACCCCTCTGCTTCTAAGACTCAATTAGGGGTTTTTTAAGTGTGTATAAATATACACGCAGAAACTTATATCAAACACAAATTTTTAAAAATTGAGTATCAGGTCAAATAAATGTGAAATTAAAAAATAAATAAATCTTCTAAAAAGCAGCTTCAATGAAAAATGGGGATTCAGTATGTCCATACCGAATGCATATATGTAGAACCATACTGAATTTAGGTGGATAATGGCTAGAAATTTTGAGCAACTAAATTTGTCACTTGGCCAAATTTTATCTTAAAAATCTGTATTCTCTTCCTTCTCCTTTGCTGTTGAGGTAACTTACCTGCTCTGTGTATTCTGTGTACTCTTGGTTCATGAGGTTATTTAGCACAAAGTGCAGCAGCTTCTCCAGAAAAGCTGCCTTTGCTCTATGATGTTCATGTTTTCCCTTCTTTATTCAATAAAAAAATCAGTGTCGCTCTGCTCCGTGCTGTCCCGTTATTCTCTGATTTGACTTCCATTTATTAAAAAACTCCCAAGGGATGAGAATGAGGAAGTTTGTGTGTGTGTGTGTGTGTGTGTGTGTGTGTGTGTGTGTGTGTGTGTGACATTTATTCAAAGAAGAAAGACTTGGGCCAGCCCTCGCCTCACTGTGAAGACACTGCTTGTGGCCTTTGAGGAATTGGTTTGTGAAGAAACTAATTGGCTGTTACTCAGCCCCAGTGCCATGCCTGGGTAAACTACAGAAGCAATTATATGCCCCCTCCCTTTCTTTTACCTTCTCTTCCTTCCCTGCTGTGACCTACAAAACTAGGCCCAGAAACCATGACTGGGGCAGTGAGGGAAACGTAGCTATGACAGACACAGTCACAGGAAAGCTGGCTTCTGGTGAGGTGCTGCCACTCCAGTGGAGTTGGCGTTTGCTTGTGTTGCACTTCAAGCGTGTTAGTATGTACAGCATGGGAAAAGGGAGTAGTCTGGGTAGGTGCTATCTATAGGCGAGCAGGCTCAGGTTGCAAGCATCTGAAAAGAGGGAATTGTAGTGGCTAGTTTTGACTAACACTGGTCAATTGTTCATAAACACTTGTACTTGAGCCAGAGGAAGAAGTCTTTGCCAATTTCAAGCTTGGCCCCTATGGGGAAAGGCTTTGCCAATTTCCCATGGTTCTGAGGCCTTCATTCTTGTCATGGCTGTGTTCATGTCAACACTATGCATTCACTCAGGACTTTACTCACTCGGGCTTTTGTTCCCTACACCCCCTGCCCCATCCCGTTCCTTTTTCTTTGAGAAGTTATTTCTTAATAGATTGCTCAGGTTGTCCTTAAATTTCTGGGCTCAAGCCATCTTACTGCTTCAGCATTCTAGAAGCCCAGGCTCATGTTACCTTACTGGGATAAAGGGCAATTATATTTCTGAGAATAATTTCTCTGGTGCTCAAGATCCATCTTGTCCACTCAAGTGGAACTATGTAAAACAACTTCTTTTTATTTATTTTTATTTTAAAAAAGAAAGCCAACTACCTTTTTTTTTTCACTATATGGAAAAAAACTTCGAAGATTTTTTTTTCCTAACCTAGGGTCCTAAGGAAAAAGAATTACCATCTCTTCTACTTCATCTACAAATGGTTGAAAGTAAACTGAACCCAAACCTTAAGGCTATTCCAAAACACAACTAATGAGTCATCTAATTTCTTTTTTTTTTAATTTTTTTTTAATTTTTTGAGACAGGGTTTCTCTGTGGCTTTGGAGCCTGTCCTAGAACTAGCTCTTGTAGACCAGGCTGGCCTCAAACTCAGAGATCCACCTGCCTCTGCCTCCCGAGTGCTGGGATTAAAGGCGTGCGCCACCACCGCCCGGCAAGTCATCTAATTTCTTAAGCAGAGGGATAGATTGGCAGCATAGATTTCATCACTTCCATCTTGAGTTAAATATAGTTAAGGAAACGAATTTCCCATCAGTGGTACTTTTGGATATTGAGGAACCTTGGAAGAGTTCCTCCCCTCAGGCAAGATTTCTCCTAAGTGAGCACAACTCCTCTGGGGATTTTAGTTTTTCTCTACTTGAGCAGATTCTGCAACATTTATTTTAGCTAATGCCTCCCTGAAAGTGGAGTTGTATACAACTAATGATCCTGCAGGATTCCAGGTGGGTATTCCCGATCGAGTCACTATCTTCCAAGAAGGAATATTCCAGGATTCTTTGCATCCTGGGGCTATCCATCCCTGATTCCACAGAGTCTTCCCTTGCGTTGGTAGGAGGAGAATGGAGCGTTATGGGTGTGAGTGCTGGATGGTCAGTCTGAGAAAAGGCATGCATCCCCTCTACTCACATGCTACCGACCAGCAGGCTTGTGGCTCCAGTGGTTCATCTGGAAAGAGGCATGCATCACTTCTAGCCATATTTTACTGGCCAGAAGCCCTTTAGTTACATAAAAACACAAAGGGAATTGGAAAGAAAGAAGAGGAAGTGAGGTTGGTGATCTCCTAGCAGCCTGTCACAGGGACTAATGTAGAGCATATGTAATTCTCCTTTCTGCATCCATGCCATGTGTTATTTAGAAGCAATTAATTTCACACTTTACTGTAATAGCTATTATTAAATAGTTCAAACAGCTGGGGAATCATTACACATTTCTTTGTCAGCACATTAACTATTTTCTTTTGAAAAAGGAATCTTTGCCACTGGTCATTGGTCGACTTTACAGGCATTTCTTGCTCTTGACTGTTGTCGTGATTAGGGTTAATACTGCTGAGACCAAACACCATGACCAAAGCAACTCGGGGAGGAAAGAACGTCTTTCGCTTACACTTCATCACACTGTTCATCATTGGTGGAAATCAGGACAGGAACTCAAACAGGGCAGGAACCTGGAGGCAGGAGCTGATGCAGAGGCCATGGAGGAGAGCTGCTTACTGGCATGCTTCCCATGGCTCGCTCAGCCTCCTTTATTAGAGAACCCAGGACTACCAGCCCCGGGATGGCCCTACTCACAATAGGCTGGGCCCGCCCCATCCATCACTAATTAAGAAAATGCCCTACATCTGGGTCTTATGGAGGCATTGTCTCAACTCAAACTTAAAGGGTGCCTCTTTTTAGAGCACTCTAGCCTGCGTCCAGTTGACATGAGACCAGCCAGCATACCATATCTTCGTAGGCTCTCGCTATACTTGACTTTTCAAAAGGCTCATGTTTTTCTTCGACAAAATAGCTGGGGTCTAAAAGGCAAGATACTGTTTGTTTCTATAATTTTTAAAATATTCATGTGATTAGTGTTTTCCTAAAAAGGTAGAATTATGTCTTTAAAACTTTTCCTTATTTTACAGTCGCTGGTGGAGAAGAACACCAAATAAAAGTAGTCAGCATTTTGAAAGTGTTTCTGAACTTATCTCTCAGAGTCTAGAGGGCAGTTAAATAGTGGCTTATTGTTATTAATTAATTCCCAGCCTGATTACAGTTTCTCCTCCCTCCTCCCTTTTCAGTCCCTCCCCAACTTATTTATTTATTTATTTATTTATTTATTTATTTATTTATTTATTTATTATGTATACAATATTCTGTCTGTGTGTATGTCTGCAGGACAGAAGAGGGCACGAGACCTCATTACAGATGGTTGTGAGCCACCATGTGGTTACTGGGAATTGAACTCAGGACCTTTGGAAGAGCAGGCAATGCTCTTAACCACTGAGCCATCTATGCTCCAGCCTCCCCTCCTCAACTTCTTAACCCCCCCCCATCCACTTCTACTCCTTTCTCCTCAGAAAAGGGCAGGGCTCCCATGACCATCAGTCATGGTCTATCAAGTGAGACTAGGCACCTTCTCTCCTGTTAAGGCTGGATGAGGCAGTCTAGAAGAAGGAAAGGGTCTCAAGAGCATGGAACAAAGTCAGAGACAGCCCCTGTTCCCTCTGTTAGGATTCCCAAGAAGAAAACCAAGCTATTCAGCTGTAACATATATGCAGAGGGCCTAGATCAGTCCCATGCAAGTTCTCTGGTTGGTGGTTGAGTCTCTGCGAACCCCTATGAGCCTAGGTTAATTGATTCTGTGGGTTTTTCTATGCTGCTTTTGGCCCCTTGGGCTCACATAACTCTTCCTCCCCTTCTTTTCCAGGATTCCCTAAAGTTCACCTAGTGATTGGCTGTGGGTTTCGTCATCTGTTTGCATCAGTCGCTGGGTGAAGCTTCTTTGATGACAATGGGCTAGGCAATGATCTATGAATATAACAGAATATCATTAGGAATCATTTTGATTATGCTGGTTTCTCAGAAAATTGGAAATCAACTTACCTCAACACCCAGCTTATACCACTCTTGAGCATATACCCAAAGGATGTTCAATCACACCACAATGACACTTGCTCAACTATGTTAATATTAGCTTTATTCCTAATTACCAAAAACTGGAAACTACCTAGATGTTTCTCAACCAAAGAATAGATAAGGAAAATGTGGTCCATTTGTCCAGTGGAGCATTACTCATCTGTAAAACATGATGGCCTCATGAAATTTGCAGGCAAATGGATGGAACTAGAAAAAAAAATCACCCTGAGTGAGGTAACCCAGACCCAGAAAGACAAACATGGTATATACTCACCCATAAGTGAATATTAGCCATAAAGTAAAGGATAACCAGACTGCAATCCACAGGCCCAAAGAAGCTAAGTAACAAGGAAGAATCAAGGTGAGTAGGCATGAATCCCACTGTGAAGGAGAAATAGAACAGATATCACAGGTGGATGGAGAGGGGTCTAGATGGGGGCTCAGCATGGGAACAGGAGGGATCAGGTAGGGAGAGGATGGAGGGAGGGTCAGCTGGTGTCAGGGGCATCTCTGGGATGAGATAGAAACCTAGAGCAATGAAAACTCCCAGGAATCTATGAGAGTGACCCTATCTATGACTCCTAGAAATGGTGTTTCATTGAATCAGTGCACTTTTTTGTTTTTCATTTCAAGACATTTCTGTGGAAATTCAGCTTTGGTTCTTTTTTATTTTAGACCTGAGATTTTTATTTACGAGCATCTCTAGATTGAGCCCTTTGCACATCACATTGCTTTTAGTGAGGAAAATCCGTGCAATCTAAAGGATTCCTAAAGCATCATTCTAAGTTGATCAAATAATTCAGTAGTTAAAAATTTGGGTAATTATGAAAATGTAAAGTATTTTAAAAATTGAAAAATATAAGAAGGAAATTTATCCATCTTCCTTGTACTACAAAGCAATATTACATCAAAGTGTAAAAACCTCTAACATCAGTACAGTTTTGCATATCCTAT
Organism: Arvicola amphibius; assembly: GCF_903992535.2. Lineage (NCBI taxonomy): Eukaryota > Metazoa > Chordata > Mammalia > Rodentia > Cricetidae > Arvicola > Arvicola amphibius. The sequence continues at coordinate 112,678,580 of NC_052065.1, forward strand.
GTATAGCATGGTTTGAAGTATTAATACAAATTTTTTTGATATATCAATAGGTTGACATTTGAAGCATGACACATCAATGAGAATTTGAAGAAAATGTTCTCTGACCTATCTTAAGTGAGATTTAATGATCAGGAAATATGTTGAGCTTTTGCCAGTTAAAGACTATTTAATATTGTTGGGGCTGTATAGAATACAATTTAAATATTTTTCTAATGACCCTATTTCATGTGATTCGTTTCTTACACTCAGTGGATATTTCATCTCTAGATGTCTCCACTACCCAGTCATCACAGTTATTTATTTTACATGTGTTATTTGATTATGTGCTTAAAATAAAAGTGAGGTGGAGAAAAGTGGATTAAAGGACATACCTCCATGGAAAGAGAAGAACAGAAGATACTAGGAAGTTTGGCATACAGGTTGTGCATGGAGCCAGGGAGTATTTTAGTCCTTGTGAACTCCTCACTGTCACTCCTGCGATGTGTTATCACAGCAACATGATTTATCATGGATGCAACATTATTTAAAGACATTTACCATTGGAATTTTATGTCATTTGGGGTATTGTAAAACATTACTTTGTTTTTTTTCAACAATTTAAAAACATGACAGCCATTTTTTTTAAACTCATAGGCTACGCACAAAAGGGCCACAGGTTTGCTGTCCCCTGCCTTACCTGAGTACGTACCATTATATGGCCTACTTCATATCCATGGGCGAGAAGTTCTGGTGTCCTGGTTGCAGTTCTATTGCTGTAAAGAGACAGCATGAACAAGGCATCTAATAAAAGAAAAACATATAACTGAGGCTTGCTTACAATCTCAGCGAGTTAAGTTGTCCTCGATCATGGCTGAGGGCAGTTTGTGACAGCTGGGCGGATGTGGTGGGTACGGTGTTGAGAGCTCACAGCTGATCTCCAAGGATCAGGCAAAGAGAGAGATCTAGAACTGGGAAAGGTGTGGTCTTCTGAGTCTTCCAAGACACCTCTAGGGGCACACACCTTCTCCCACAAGGCCGTGCCTCCTGATCCTTCTTAAACATTCTACCAATTGGGAACCAAGCATTTAAATATATGGACCCGTGGGAGCATTCATATTCAAGCCACTAGACCTGGGCTGCAATGATGAATACAACAAGCTGGAGCTCCGTTAATCATGGGATAACCCTTGCCACTGAAGTGTGCTAAAGGAGGCATCATCTGAACAACGGCATGAGAGTAGGTATTTGCAAAGTGGATGAAAGGAGAGCTATAAACGAGGGCCTTCCTAAATAACATACATAGCCCGTGGCTCCAAATGTCAAAAGACAGCAGCATGGCGAAAAATGCAGCCAATCTTTTAAATTATTGCTGCTCTGGTCTGCTGTGATGGAACATCATGCAGATTGCTTACAACCACTCCACATCAACCCCCAACACTTTTTTTCATGCAGAAAGGGTCGTACACAACTTACCCTTTAAAATACATTACAACCCAGGATGAAATATTTCACAAGGCTTCGTTCAAATGTCACTGTGCAAGTTTGTTTCTTTAGTACACAGAACTGAAACCGAATGGTAACAATAAGGAAAAATTCTTTCTTATAGTATTGCAAAGCTTTTTTTGGAGGTGAAGGAGGTCCCAGGCACCCCATAATTAGCTCAGTGTTATGAAACACCCATTTTAAAATATTTTTATTATTTCTTCCTTCCATGCATTGGTTTGCCAGTAGCTTGCCTAATTCATACCAGAAGAAAGAAAACCTTTCTGGGTGTGGTGGCACAAGCCTTTAATCCTTGCACTTGGGAGGCAAAAGCAGACCAATCTCTTTGAGTTCAAGGCCAGCCTGGTCTACGTGTCCTGTTCCAGGATAGCTAGGGCTGTTACACAGAGAAGACCTGTCTTGAAAAACAAACAAAACATAAGAAAGAAAGAAAGAAAGAAAGAAAGAAAGAAAGAAAGAAAGAAAGAAAGAAAGAAAGAAAGAAAGAAAGAAAGAAAGGAAAGAAGGAAGGAAGGAAGGAAGGAAGAAAGGAGGAAAGAAAGAAAGAAAGAAAGAAAGAAAGAAAAAAGGAAGGAAGGAAGGAAGGAAGGAAGGAAGGAAGGAAGCAAATCTCTCTTAACCAGGAATTGAAGTCCTTCTTTCTGAAAAGATCAACTTAGGACACCGACTGCACCTGGACAAACCTCTAAGAAAGTGTTATGCATGGGTTGCTTCAGACTAATTATCTGATGTGAGATTAACAATGGTACCATTCTCACTCAAGATCAGAAACAAAACACTCTGGGAGCAAAACTGATCTAATAAGATTTACTTGGCTCGATCTGTATGTAACAAGCTTGGACTTTTTCTAGATCTCACATTGCGGTGGGTTGAATGACAAATGGCCTCTATAGGTTCAGGTATTTGAACAGTTAACCTCCAGTTGCTGGGACTGTTTGGAGTGGTTGTAGACCATTTGGAAGGTGTTAACCACCATTCAACATGCAAAACACCATCTTCAGTGAGATCTGAGAGCAACACTAATTTATAAGTTCAGAGACATGAATTTAGTCCATAGTTTAATAATATGTCTATTTAGTCCAACAATAACAGTAAGGTCACCCCTGCAATCTGTGAGATCCTCAATTGTGAATTCTTGGCCATATTTACACTATCGGACATGCATATCTTCCTGTGGAGCAGGCCTTTCCTTTGATGATATAAACGTATATATGTATGTGTTTACAGACACTTGTATTCCCTCAGGCATACATATACAAGCACTTGCATACACTGTGGGAATTTGAATGTATCTGCCCCCCATAATCTCCTAGGGAGTGACACTATTAGGAGGTTGTTAGAGTGGATATGACCTTGTCAGAGGAAATATGTCACTATGGGGGTGGGCTTTGAGGTTTCCTATGTTCAGGATACTGCCCAGTGAGTCAGTCAACTTCCTGTTGCCTGCAAGATGTGGCATTCTCAGCTCCAACACCACATCTGCCTGCACACTGCCATGTGCCTTGTCATGATGAAAATGAACTGAACCTCTGCAACTGCAAATGAGTCACCCCAATTAAAACTTTTATAAAAGTTTCTGTCATCATGGTGTCTCTTCATAGCAATAGAAAACCCTAGCTAAGACATCCACTCACACACACACACACACATACACACACACACACACACACACACACTTAAGTGTATACATGTACGTACATGTGAATTCCTACACACGTGTATACTTAGGGAAAAACTTAGGAAAGCATTTTGCACATGTAAATACATATACACATACATGGTTACTATGTAAATAAATTTTTTATAGATTTTTTGTATGGGTTTCATTATGACATTTGCAAGGCAGACTATGATTTTTTTTAACCAGACACAAAAGCTGAAGATTGTATTTTATTTCACCTTAATTCTTCAAAGAAGGTTACAACTTGAGAGCTATTTACATGGAATAAAGACTTCATTTACATTTTATTTTGAATATTAAAAATTTAAATATACCAATAAGTAGAGGGGCTAGTATAATAAACATTCACATGTACTGTTTACAGGTAACAATTATAAACATTTTCTATATTTGTATAATCTAATGTTAAGGCATTTAAAAAATTATAAGCATTATGACATTTCTTCCCTAAATATATTTGAATTTATATTTAAACTTAAGCATAATTTCCTTCTTAAAACCCTCACCTTCGCTAAGAAAATTTAAAATTGCTTATTCAGTGCACATTTAAATACCCATTGTCTTAAGTGCTGTTCTATTACTGTGAAGAGACACCAGGAACCAGTCAACCCTTATTAAAGCATCTAATTGGGGACTTGTTTATGGTTTTAGAGCATTAGTCAATCATCGTCACAATGGGAAGCAGACAGGCACAGTGCTGTTTCCATCCTAATCCACAGGCCTTAGCAAGAAAGAGACACATGACCTAGCATGAGCTTCTGAAACCCCAACATCCCCCTTCAGTGACAATATCCTCCAACAAGGCCACACCTCCTAATCCTTCCCAAATAATTCCAGTAACTAGTAACTAAATGTTCAAATACCTGACATATAGGAGCCCTTATCATTCAAGCCCTCACACCCATGAAATATTTGTCACCAAAGAGCACAAATTTTTAATCTAGATCAATATGAGGGCAAGGAAATTAGCCACCATCTCTATCTGAAGCTCTGAAGCATGATTAGGGAAACCTTCTTACCACAGGTTTAGTAAAGGGAGTTTTTCCAGTGCTGTAAGCAGCAGGGACAGAAGCCTGAACCACATACCTGGTCATTGCTATTTTTTGGTAGATACTGTCTGTTTTCTAAAGCTTCCATACCCTAGATCCTCCTCTCTACTTCCAGGCATTGGTAGGAAGCCTCTCCTGGGAGTTCTGGCTTCCTGCATTCTCTGTGTGATCCAGCAAATCACACCAATCCACCTCCACTCTAAGTTCCCCTTCTGATGGAGGACTCTCATTGGTTAATAAAGAAACTGCCTTGGCTTTTTGATAGGGCAGGATTTAGATAGGTGGAGTAGACAGAACAGAATGCTGGGAAGAAGGGAAGTTAGTCAGTCGCCATGATTCTCCCACCAGAGACAGTCGCCATGAAGCCAGCCACCAGATCAGACATGCTGAATCTTTCCTGGTAAGCCACCACCTTGTGGTGCTACACACATTAATAGAAATGGGTTAAGCAAGATGTGACAGTTAGCCAGTAAGAGGCAAGAGATAATGGGCCAGGCAGTGTTTAAATAAATACAATTTGTGTGTTATTTCGGGTGTAAAGCTAGCTGTGTGGGATCCAGGTGGGATGAAAAACAGGCCTGCTTGTCTCATCACTACACCCTTTTGCCTCCTCTGCTTGGCCTAAGAGGCAGAACTCAGGGCAAGCAAGGCCTAGGAGTCAGTTCATCTATGAATGAAAGTGAGGATGCCTTACATGTTTATGTCTGGGGAGACCTTAGAATGTTCGTACTCTTCAGGACTCTTACTCAAGTTCTTCTCATTGTTAGGACCTAGGCAGCAATATGAGAACAGTGTTGGTTCTTTGATTCTCTGAAAGCCACCAATCTCGACTGACACCTTCTTTGTAGCTCTTTGTGAATAAATGCATGGCAGACTACAGATGCTACTAAGAACTGAAGAGCTACCTTGATGGAGATACTGTATGCTGTCACAGTAAATCATCTTTTGTAGCAAGACTGACTAAGCACTTACATGCTTCATTAGATTTTTCCCACCCACAGCAGCACATTCAGGAACCTTATTGTTTGAACTTTGGAAATGACATACTTTATTTGTGTGTGAGTATGTATGTGTGTGGATGTGCACCTGCCATGATGGGCATATGGAAGACAAGGTGAAGGAGTTAGTTCTCTCCCTCTACCATGTGCTCCTTGGAGGTCGTTAGGCTTGTGGCACAGGCCTTTACCTTCTTGTATTAGTCAGGGATCTCTAAAGGAATAGAACTGTTAAAGTGTGTGTGTGTGTGTGTGTGTGTGTGTGTGTGTGTGTGTGTGTGTGTGTGTGTGATTTATGTAGACTGGCCTACAGCATGTTGTCTTAAAGTGGAAAGGCCAAGAATCTGGTGGGTGTTAAGTCACAAGGCTGGATGTCTCTGTTGCTGAAGGCCTGGAGAATTCCTGGAAAGCTGCTGATCTTCAGTCTACCTTGAAATCCTGAAGAGGTCCTGATCGCAGTGAAGGAAGACCAGTGTGTCAAAACAGATGAACTTGCCATCAAGAGTGGAGGCAAGCAGGCGAAAAAAGCAAAGCTTCCTTCTTCCGTGTTCTTTTATCCGGGCTGTACCCACACATTTAAGTAATCTGACCCCAAAACTTTTCATGGAAGTGTCTGACAGCTTGAGCTTTTAGTTGACTCCACATGCCGTCAAGTTGACAGATGAGATTGCCCATCGCATCTGCAGAGCCATTTTCCTGGACTAATTAAGACTCAGATTGTGTGTGAGTGTGCACGTGCATGTGTGCATGCATGCGTGCATACATGTGTGTGCACGTGCACGTGCACGTGTCCGTGTACGTGCACACATACCTGCATGCTCACTCACATGCCTGCATGCCTGTGTGTCTGTGTATGCCATGGTGCTGATGTGGCCATCAGATGACAATTATTAGGCGTAGGTTCTCTGCTCTCAGCAGGTTGCTGCTAGGTGGCCTGCAGTTAGTTGGTAGGCTTGTTGGCTAGTTCCTTTACTCCCTGAGCCAGCTTGCAGGCCCAGCCTTCATTTAATTTTGATTAGGGGCTACCACTCCCCTGACCTTCAATGGACATATTAAACAGGATTCCCTCTGCTTTTCCACTTTGCCTTCATGGACCCTGTATCTTGGCTGACTCCATTCTTTGGGCCCCTTGTCTTCTTTCTGTTTCTGATTAATTGGAAGTCTCATTTTCTTTGCAACTCTTAGTTCCCTGACCTGAATGAACAGTTGTCCTTTGAGGAGTCTGCTTTTTCTTACTAACTTTCCTTAGGACAAAATGACAACAGGAAATGAAGGCTCTCACCAGTATAAATGACTGTGTGTTTGTCCTTAATATGGCTGAAGACATTTAAAAAATTAATTGACCTGTGTTAACTTTTCATCATTGGTAAGATTTTTTTCTCTAACCCGACCCAAACTCATGTTGTAACCAACAAGAGGACCCCTTTCCTAACAATTACTGCTACTGCAGTTTTTAGTCACATGACAGTGATACTTGAGACCAGCTAACTGACTTTCCTTTGGGCCACATCCCCTATTTTTAGAGCAAGTTCTGAGAGGTTAAAATCCTAATGTCCAAAGGAAAGTCTTTTGGGAGTCACTGACCTGAGAAGTCCTTCATCTCGGCTGTTTGCACGTGCCATGTGTGTGCAAATGGTCAGGGTCAAGGTCCAGGTCCCTCTCTGAGGTGAGAAGGCATTGGTAGCTTCTATTGCACGTTGTGTGGGTACATTTGTTCCCTCTGCAAGTCCTCTAGGATGAGTACTGCAACTCTTCTATGGCTGGAACTGAGCTAAACAGCTATGCAGAAGAGGATTGCAATTGACAGGGCAGTTAGACGTTCACATGCATCCTGAAGAAGTATTTTGGTAATCCTCCTGTGGTCCTCAAGTCTGTAATAGCATCCCTTAAGAGGCCTAGAACTCACTATGTAGCTGAGGCTGGCTTCAAACTTAAGGGCAATTCTAGGACACACAGTCCCTATGTGTGACAAAGTCTGGTACATGAGTAGACTCATTGAGAAGACTCTTCTTGGGATGAAGTCATGGGCAGCACTGCTGAGGATGTGTCCTTTAGGGGTCTGAGAGGCCAATCCCGACAAATGAGACCCAGTTGTCCCATGGACCCAGCGGAGTCTCATGAGGGAATGGAGCTGACACTGATCCTCCAACTGCTGTACAAATGGTTTGTCCTGAGGGGGAAACCGATGCTTTAGGCTTTCTGAACGGGGGGAAAAACAAGAACAACAAAACATTTTTCTTGGGGGACTAATTAAAATGTCACTTGTGGGAAAGTGTAAATGAAAAATAGCCCAATTTCCCTCCCTCCAATCTTTTTATAGTGAGAGGGAAAATCGTATTTTAATGAAGACGAGTGCCGTGCAATTAATTAAAGCTCACACCTGGCATGAATTCGATTTCAGAGATTTCTTCACTGATGATCACAGATTTTACACTTTAAAAAATTTAAAGATGAGCCCCATACTTAATTGACTTTGAGTTCTGTGATTCCAAAACTCCCTCAAGAAATCCCTTACTCATGATTAGTCACTTAGCATCAGCTTAGCTCACAGCCTCTGACTGAGAATTATTCTGTTTTCTTTCTATATAGGTACCTCTGTTTTGGATATGTAACATAAACGGATCGCAAAAAGGTCACACAAACAATGTGTGCCAACTTAGCATCCTTTTAAAACTTGCTCACGTTCTCCCACGTATCTGTAGTTAATTTTTCATTGTAGCATAGTATTCCATTTTTTAATACAATTTAAAATACATCTTGAAGGGACCTAACCCACTTGAGCATTTGACTTTAGCAGGCCTTGCCATTCTCCCCAATTCCTTCTGCCTTTCTAAAAGAACATTAGATTACATTCCTAAAGCTAGCCCCCGAGGTCCATTCCTTTATTCGATCAATCCCTCCTCCTAGGACAGACTACCGAGGTCCAGTTATCAAAGTATTGAAGTAAGGCAATCAAAAATTCCCTTTGACTCACCTAAGTACCATGCCCAATTAAAATTAACACCTCATTCTAACACAAGGTTTCCCCTTGTATGGTTATAAACTTTATATACCATTTTCCTATGGACTACATCTAGCTCCTCTCTATCCACATACATAGATATATACATAAGTAGATATTTATCATCTAGGACAAATATCCCTGCCCCTTTCCCTTGCTCCCTTCCTCTTCTCCCTCATTATCCATCTCCTGTCTTTGTCTCTTATTCCCTGCCCTCTGTCTCTCTGGGGCAAATAAATCTCCTTTGTGGCTGGGTAGTGGTGGCACACACCTTTAATCCCAGCACTCAGGAGGCAGAGGCAGAAGAATCTTTGTGAGTTTGAGGCCAGCCTGGGCTACAGAGCAAGTTCCAGGACAGGCTCCAAAGCTACATAGAGAAACTCTGTCTTGAAAAACCAAACCCAAAATAAAATATCTCCTTTGTACTGAGAATATGGTCCTGGGGATCCTGGGTGTCCTGAGCCGATACTTTTCCTCTCACATCTTGCTTATCCATTCATCACTCGATGGATCCTTTCCTTATTTCTGCTCTTATGTTTCCTCTCTAATAATGCTTCCTTGACCATTTCTGTGTACATCTGTATGAGGACATTTGGCTTAATTCTCTTGAATTTCCAGTTTAGAGTGGATCAGCTGAGTCACACAGTGATTCAATGACAGTCCTTTTGAAATGATGCCAAATTGAAAAAAAATAAGTAGAATTATTGTTTTGGCGACAGTTTTCTCTCATTCCTTCATATAAGTGTTTACATGTGTTGACCAACATTAGTAATGGGATATAGTTTCGGGTAACTTTTCTACCTTGTCTTTCAGACTAATGTTTATTCAGATTGATGACTATCAGGATTAAGTCGTGGCTTGAATTAATTTGTGTAGTGAACTGGAACAGAAGACTTCTCTGGGTATTTCTGTTTTTAGTTTTTATTACTTTATCACAACCCCAAACCTTACCCTAGTTCTAGCCCCATATCTGTTCTTTCCCGGTGCCATCCACCTCCTCATTCTATCACAACCAGAATAAATTTTTTGATATGGCACCCATAAGTCAATTATCTGTACAAAGAGCGGTTAGTGGAACATACAGAATCCATATTATAAAATAAAAAGAAAAATAAACAGAAGGCTAAAAAGCACGAAGAAGTCAGCCCTATGTGTTCAAAGTACTGGAAGTCAACCTACTCCATAGATTCCTGCAATCTGTGTTTATTATGGAACCATTCACAATGATCAACTTATGTAATCAGTCTAAGCATCTGGCAATAAATGAGGAAGTAAGGAAAATGTGACAAGTATACTAAGCAGATGTTTATAATTTATTTATTATTTATTCCATAAAGAAATATAAACTTAAGTGATTTGGAATTATAGATTATCATGTTAAGCAAAATTAACCAGTGTGTTGGATAATCTCAGCTATCAATTTGGTAGGTTCCAGAATCATATAGGAGTCAACGCCTGAGAAGGATCATATAGATTATGCAAACCTCTGGGCATGCTTGTGAGAGACCACTTATGTGGCTTAATAGAGGTGGGAAAATCCACCCACCGTGGGCAACACCATTCCCTTTGCTGGAGTCCCTGACTGCATGGAAAGGAGAAAGCTAGATGAGTATCAGCAGTCATTAATCTCTGCCTCCTAACTGCAGACACAATGTGGAGAGCTGCCTCAAACGGAGTTCCCCACCTCCCCACCGATAGGACGGTACCTTGAACTGTGAGCCCAAACCAGCCCTTTCTCCTTCCAGTTGCTTTGTCAGGATATTTTATCACAGCATCAGAAAGAGGAGCTGAAATGAAAATAACATGTTTTAGTTTTTTTTTTAAAAAAGAAAACAACTATCTTACATTATACATACCCTATCCAAGCTCCCACTCCCTTCCCTCCTCCCATTCCCTCCACTTACCCCATCCCCCACCTGCCATTCCCTTCCTCAGAGAGGGTAAGGCACATTGTTTTGGGGAAGGCCCAAGGCCATCCCTACTATATCTAGGCTGAGCAAGGTATCCATCCAAAGAGAATGGGTTGAAAATATCATATTTTTTCACATATGAAGTCTACATGTACATTTATTATATATACATGTGTGTATGTGTTATGTATATGTTTATATATATATATATATGAAAGTAGAAGAGGAAGGTTACTAATATTAAGGAAGTAGAGGCTGATGAGGTTAATGGGGAAGCAGTACAAAGTACATACTATACTTGAACAAAAATATTATGAAGTCCATCGTTATGTAAAACAAATATACATCGATAATTTTTTTGGTTTCTTTTTTTGAGACATGGCTTCTCAGTGTAGCCTTAGCTGTCCTGAAACTAGCTCTTGTAGGCCAGGCTGGCCTTAAACTCACAGAGACCCGCCTGCCTCTGCCTCTGCCTCTGCCTCTGCCTCTTGAGTGCTGGGATTAAAGGCGTGCACCACCACCACCTGGTAATAATTTAGTTAGTTATAAAGATTTATCTTTGAAACAGAAGCCAAGAAAAATTCACATAGTCAAAGCAGTGTGTCCCCTATCTACTTTAAATCTTGATTGGCATGGCAACTAACGATCATTCTTTCTTTATCAGCAATAGCCTCTGAGGGATCTACCTTCTATAGACTGGTTCATTTCCAGAAACTTCTGCTTCCATTCCTCCTCCTGCAGAGAAACACCCAGGACAGAACGTTTAGTTGAATTCTCCTTTCCTTTAATAAATCACATTCTGACCCCGTCTTCTACTGTTTTGCTTCTTCCAGAATGTTCTTTCTGTCTTTCTTACTTTTGCTTTGTCAGGAATTCTCAGAGAAGGGACTCCTACTCAACTGTCCTTCAGTGAACGCTATTCTGAGCCTGTCCTCTTAACACTTTCTTTAGGTTAGCCCTCTCAACCAGTCCTGCAGACTTTTGCTCTTCCCAATGACAAAACAGCCTGGCCTTCTGTGCAGAACTCTGGGGCCAGACAAAAACCCTGAGGCGATAGGAACATGATCATGTTAGACCTTTTGCTACCCATTTCTTCATCAGCAATCAACACATCTAAAATCCCAATGGTGTCATTTGCAAACTCAGCCGCTTGTGGTCAGAGGGAAATGACATCCCGGGCCTGCAAATGTCATCGTGGCCATTTCCTTTTCCATACCCTACACCATACCTGCCCTCTTTATCCTGTTGTCTTTACCACAGCTGTTGTGCAACACCTTCTGCTTGCCCATCTTCTGATACCCTTGAAGACTCTTGAGTTCTCTGTCCCAGGCTTAGTGTGGCATGGGCCAAATTTCATTTCCCCAGGTTTAGCAGTGTGAGTATCAACTGTCATGTGATCCTAGACAGACCATTTAAATTGTCTTATTTTTCTCGTTACAGTGGAAATAATGTCTGTGCTGCTTGCTTTTCTGGGTTCTTGGGAGGCTTGAATTAGATAAGTAAAGCGATATGACCATCATTTGACCAGCACTGACCAAATGCTGTCCCTACAGCAGCCTGGCTCTCTCCTCTAGGTAGCAGAGAGGAGGGGGGGGGGGGGGGGAGATGGATGGGTATGGAGGGGAAGAGGATCTGTGAGGAGCTGGGAGAAGGGCAAGGATGTGATAAAAGTCTATCGTATGTAAAAGCAAAATTGTAAATAAAAAGTAAGTCACAGCTAGAAAGGGAGGGTTTTAGAGAGATCAAGAAAAGCGCAATGAAAGCAGAGAAGAGCCCACACAGCCCCACGACAGAGCAAGCCTTCACTGGCAACATGATCTCTAAAGGAGAAACCTTGCAGTTGTGTTGCCGAGTGGATCCATCAGAAGAGTGGCTTTTTGGCAACGTAAATATTGCCGTCGAATCATTCTGTGGAGCTTTGCAGCGCGAAGTCTTTTCCAATGTCCAGTGCCTTTTACTTTAAGCTGTATTGTGCCTGCTCCCATCCTTGGAGGTAAGTGCAGAGGGCTCTGTTATCCCCTCTTATAGGGAGGGAACCCAAGTCCAGTATTAAGAGATTTTTAAAGGCTGCTTTTCCAGGCACTGCCTTTTCTCTATTTTATGGTGGGGCAGGCAGTGTCCACTGCCTTTCATCATGCCCAGTAACTCTCAGAACTTGGAAGCTTCTCTTATCTTCGGATAGGACTGGCTTGAATTAACATTGTCTGGTTATCTTGTGCCTTGCATTTCCATGGCTTTTCATGTAGCGCATACATTATTGACTCTTGACTGCACCCCTGTACCCTGTTGTTCAGCTTTGCCACAGTCCTCGGTCATAATTAAACTAGGCAAGCTAACACAGATGCATGATTACCATATCAATGAGCTTCCCCGGTTTCTGTCCTGACGGCGTTCTCATTACGCACGGCACATCACAAAGTGATTCTCCAGAGACAGCCAAAGAACAGCAAACCTCATTTTGGCAGAAGAGTGGTGACAAATTGGAAGTGGCCGTAAGTGGCAACGAATACGTAGGCGGTACTTAACTAGAGACAAGTGTTATAGCATAAACCTGACCAAGATGCCTAGTGAGGTAATTGAGAAACATCCAACAAAATAATTGAACAATACTCAATAACTAAACCCTAATTACTGTCTGTGAGTTTTTATTAATCGTACACCAATATTCTTTGAATGTTGATGAAAGTGCAGCATATATCCCCATGCCTCTGCCTGAGGAAACAGACTCCAGTGAAGTAGGTGTTCCCTTTCTGGTCCGGGTGGCCCAGTCATCGCCCCTCATTCTCATAGTACTTTGACCCATTCAAATGGCATTCGCGTCAGTGTTAGCTGGTTTATTTGTTTGTTTATTTTATTGCTTTCTTACTGACCTGCTGATCCTGAAGTAGATGAAGATAGACATGGTTATTTATCCAAGAGGAGGAAGCATGAAACCTTGATCCATAGACTTGCTTCTAGAAGAACGACAAGAGTTCTCCAAGGGAAGAGGTTTAGTGGTGGTTTTTGAACATACCACCTCTGGACATTCTGGCTGCATTACTGTTCTCATTGGTTTACCATTTCTTAATTAGGAAGATCGATTTAGAAGATTTTTTTTCTCTCCCACACTTTCTTTTTTTCTGACCCTCCAAATCTTCCCATGCCCCCTTCCAAATCATGGCCTCATTTTCTTTATTCTTGATGTTTGTTTGTTTGTTTGTTTATCTGTATGGGTTCTGGTACCTGCAGGAGCCAGGAGAGGGTTTCAGATCTCCTGAAGCTGGAGTTACAGGCAGGTGTGAATCACCTGACATGACTGTTGGGAACTGGACTCTGGTCCTTTGGAAGAGGAGCAATTGTTCTTAACCACTGAGCAATCTCTTCATCTCTCCCTTCTTTACTCTTGTTGTTTTACACACACACACACACACACACACACACACACACACACACACACCAATCTACAGAGTTTTTTTTTTCCGTTACTCGTATGTACATTTGTCTAGGACTGACCACTTACTATGTTGGAGCCATCTCTGGAGGAAGCTGATTGCGACTTATCCCTCCTTCAACAATTATTGAGCACCAGTAAGTAGCTCTTCATCCAGCGGTGTTATTGTTATGCCAACACAGACAAGGAAACATCCATGAAGTCAAAGAACACTCTTAAAATTTTGTTTTTATTACACGTGTGTGTGTGTGTGTGTGTGTGTGTGTGTGTGTGTGAGAGAGAGAGAGAGAGAGAGAGAGAGAGAGAGAGAGAGAGAGAGAGAGAGAGAGAGAGAGATTCTGTGTGTCTTGGAAATATGTGCCCGATAGTGCAGTGCCCACATTGGATCCTCCTGGAACTGAAGTTACAGGAACTTGTGACCTACCTGATGTAGGTATGGGAATCAAGCGTGTTTTCTTCACAAGAGAAGTGTGTACTTTTAACCACTGTACCATCTATCTCTCTAGTCTCCTATCCAGCTTTTGTTAAAAGAACATCACCTTACACTTCTAGGCTAGTCTTAAGTTTTAATAACTGTTTTATATATGAAATCACAAAGGAGAGCATCGTGATTAGTTTTTGTCACCTTTCATATAGACATACCTGGGAAGAGGAACTCTCAATTGAGAAATTGTCTTCATCACACTGGGCTGTAAGTATACCTGTGGGGGCATTTTTTTAGATGCTAATTGTTGGAAGACCCAGCCCATTGTGGGCAGTGTCATCCCTAGGCAGATGGGCCTCAGGTGTATAAGAAAGTTAGCCAAACAAGCCAGAGGAAGCAAGCCAGTAAGCAGCGGTCGTCCGTGGTTTCAGCTTCAAGCTTGTCCATGTTCCTGACTTCCTTCTATAATGGACTACGAACAATAAAAAATAGGTTCTGTCTTCCCCAGGTTGGTTTTCGTCAGGGTTTTATCACAGCAGCAAAAGCAAGCTAGGACAGAGGGAAATGTGTTCAGTGTTTTGGTGGTGTTGCTGCTGGTTTGTTTTGCTTTTGTTCTTGTTGTTGGGGGTGGTGGTGGTGGTGGTGATGGTGGTGGTGTGTGTGTGCATGAAATTTGGCAAATGTAAAGGAAGAATTGGGTAAGAGTTGTGGAAAGCCATCATTTTATATTGGTACTAAACATAGCATGATATATGCCTTATAGTTTAGTCACATGGAGCTGCTCCCATTTAAACTCTCCTTAGACTAAACTTTCTAACTGAACATAAGTTTAGGACATGCTCATACCATTAAATAATTGTGATTATGCTAGTCTTTTTGACCAATGAATTGGAGGGAAAGAGAATCATTAATTATTGAGTTTTGGCTTTATTCATGTGTCTGTCTCTAGAAGGCCTCAAACTACTCTTACGCAACTTATCAAGTTTTAGTTGGAATTATGCTTTGGAAATGTTTGCTGCTGAGGTGATACCTCTTTTTGCAGAACCCAAAGGAAGATATTACTGGGGTCTAAGAGTTCTCTGGAAAACATGAGTGTTGTAGATACATTGGAATAGGGGAAATCTTTTGTGGTTGGTTAAATTCTAAGATGGTTCACCAGCACTGCCCACCATGGCCCACAAACTGTAACTATTTCTACGAAGAAGATTTTGCAAGAAGCATTAAAACCACGGTGGTTACCAGATGGGACCAATATAATTATACCAGCCTTTTAAAGTAAGTGTTCTGAGTTTCTAGAGGCTTATAAGAAACAACCCAGACCAGATTGATTTCAGCCTTGTGAACTGCAAAGCATGCAACCCAGTTGAATCCAATCTTCTCTGATCTTTAGAACCATGAGATAATAAAAGTCTGTCTTTGTTATCTATAGAAGATCCTAAAGATCCTAATATTTTAGTAGCTTGTCACCGTAGCTATAGGAACTAGATCACTCTTCCAAAGTTGGAGGAACTGGACCACCATTATTTTCTTTCTTTCTTTCTTTCTTTCTTTCTTTCTTTCTTTCTTTCTTTCTTTCTTTCTTTCTTTCTTTCTTTCTTCCTTCCTTCCTTCCTTCCTTCCTTTTCCTTCCTTCCTTCCTTCCTTCCTTCCTTCTTTCTTTCTTTCTCTCTCTCTCCTCTCTCTCTCTCTCTCTCTCTCTCTCTTTCCTCCTCCTCCCTCCCTCCCTCCCTCCTCTCTTTTTTTCCCCTTTCTTTTTTTGAGACAGGGTTTCTCTGTGTAGCCCTGGCTGTCCTGTCCTGGAACTCACTCTGTAGGCCAAGCTGGCCTCAAACTCACAGAGATCTGCCTGTTCTGCCTCCCCAAGTGCTGGGATTAAAGGCATGCACCCCCACCTCCCAGCCTAATAAAACTTTTTGAGATAATGAAAACATTCAATGGCTACAGTGTTCAACAAGGAAGCTGCTATGTGAAACCCACAAATGGCTACTGAGCACTCAATAAATAGCTACAGCTTCTGTGGTACTATGATTTACATTTAATTTTTTATTTGATTGAATGACTTTAGGTTCAAATGTCAGCATCTGACTGCTGGCCGCTGAATTGGATAAAACAGCTTTAGAAGGTTTAAAGCAAGAAGACAATCATAGAAGTAGGAGAATCAATATCTTTCTGCCAATTAGATCTGTGGACACAGGATGGCAGGATGAATGAGATGAACTCAGTGAGTTCCCTGTTGGGGCAGGCTCAACAGAAGCTGTATGCAATGTCGAGAATGCTACAGAGATGATCTCAGCTCTAGAAAGCAGAGGGAGCACATCACTCCTCTAGAGGCTTAACAAGCTGAAGCTGGCTTTACTAAGTTAAAAAAGAGCTTCCCCATATGTCATCAATTTAGGTTGTTTTATTTTATTTATTATTATTATGGTTTTAATCTTTAAAGTAAATTTCACCTTCAAATATATTTTGATCATGTTCTTCCCCTTCTCAGGTCTCTCCAGATCCTCTCCCCGTTTCTACCCACCCAACTTTTAGGTTCTTTCTCAAAAAAGAAACAAAAACCAAATACAACAAAGCAAAATAAAACCACATCCAAAAAGAAAAAATAAAACAAAACTAAAAACCCCACCAAACTTTTATTATAACCAAATAAAAGTGTGAGTGCATGTATGTGTGTGTGCACATATGCCTGCACACACACACACACACACACACACACACACACACACACACACAAATCCAAAACAACAGCAGCAACAACAAAACTGTCGCAGTCCATTTTATGTTGGTCAACTACTCCTGAACATGAGGCTTGTCCTGGAGTGGTTGATATACCCAGTATCATTCCATTGGAGAAAACTGATTTTTCTCTCTCCCAACAGGTATAAATGACAGCTCAGTTGTTAACCTTTACTCTAGTAGCTAGGTATTCATTCATTCATTTAAAAATATAACAAATAAAATATAATAAGATAAAATTAAAAGTATCATATTGAAGTTGAAGAAGACAAACCAACAGAAGGAAAAGAGCCCAAGAGAATAGAGACCTACTCATTCACATGCTCAGGAGCCCCATAAAAATGCTAAATCAGAAGCCATGCTATATGCACAGAAGATCTGGTACAGACCTGTGCAGGACCGGGGAATGCAGGAACCTACTATGTAAACAAAGCTGCCTTCAAACTCATGGAGACTCTATAGCCTCTTAAAAGCATATATCCCATGCTCGGTTACATTTTATTTTTGTTTTTTTGAGACAGTGTCATGATAAGCTGCTCAAGCTGGTCTTGAACTCATCTGTAGTTCAGGAAAACCTTGAGCTTCTGATCCTCCTATTTTAGCCTCCTAAATAACTGGGATTACAGGCCTGCCCCACAGGCCTGGCTCAGCATGTGGAATTGTAGTCATATGGTTCGGTTCATGACCTTGCTCCCCAGCTTCAGTTATCCTCTTGCTTTGTACATTAAACATATCTTTAGCTTCTAAGAGGTAAGTTGGCCCTCATATTTGCTGGAGCCCACTTCTCGTCGTCACTCAGGGGGTCTGTAAATTCAAGGAAGTTGCTCCACCTTTTTGAGTCTCAGTTGCGTTGCTGGTGAAGGTAAGACATACTAGTATTAATCCGAGGCCGTTAGGAATGGTAAAACGAGTTGCTAAATGTTCTGAGTAAAATGCTCAGTCAGCATGATCTCTTATCAGTATGATCAGCATCATTAGCACATTTGACATGATGGATGCTCTATTTGTCTACTGACTCCCTCTCTCAGTTTTAAATCTTCTATCTCCCTTTCTTCTCTTTGCTTCATGGGGTGTGTGTGGTGGTGGGGGGGTGCTACCATCTTTGAAAGGCACACCGAAGAGTGAAGTACTCCAACAAGGCAGAAGGAAGTGCCGTACATACAGGCTAGGATCAACATTTTCCTTGGCTATTCAAAGCAAGCTCTACCTCAGCAGGGAAACATTTCACAGTGTGATTCACTGGGTTGCTGCAGACTGCCAGTCTTTTGAACAGCTGATCCCATCCTGATCCCCAGAAAGTCAAAGAAATGTTCCTATGAGAACTTAAGCTTGGGCCTTGATAAAGTTGTCTCCCATTCACTCCAGTGGTCTCTTATTACTGCCAAGCCTTTCAGGTGATAGTGGTATCGGTGGAACTCCGGGGGAGGCTGAATTAATTGAAATGCTGTCATACCATCCCCTTTGCAGTGTCTCGAGCTCCTTGGAAACCAGTTGAGGAAAACAAAAGTTCCTCCTTTCCCCTTACTATGTTATTAGAAACCGTCCTTCAGGTAACTTAAGTGCTTCCAGGCCTTTAGAAGAAGTTCCAAGCAAGAGGAGGAGAAGTCACATTTATAGGGTGGCTCCAAACGTTCTCCATAGAAATCCATTGCATTTGACTCTCAAACATGCCCTGTTGTTTCTGGGTAGGATATTTTTTCCCTAGAAATTTGGCCAACTTGAGGGTTTTAATGATTGTTACCATACATAAAGCCATTTGTTCCCTTTTTTTCTTTTATTCAAATCCAATTATGGGGGTGAGAGAAATGGTCTTGCAGTCTATTGAAACAGACCCAGTGAGATGAATGCAGTCCAACTGCTATTGCAATTTCAGCACAATTGTGGAATATAATACACGATTTGCAAGAGACTGCTCACAAACGTGCATGTGGCTACATCAGACACGAAAGGATAAATATCTTATCAAGGGAGATATCTAGGGAATTTGTAAGCATAAACCTCTTTCTTAATTCAATACAAGGTAGAACTAAGGCCAACAAGAAGAAAGGACTAGATTTTTCCCATATAAGGAAGGGCAGTGACTGACTCGGGAATCTGAATTCTACTTTTACATGTCCCACTGGCACTCTGCCCCCTTATCATTCTGTCCCTCCATTTCCTTACCTCCTTTCTCAAACAACAGAACTTCATCCTCCTGTAGAAAGCTGGCATTAGACAAAATACTAAGAACACTTCAAGTTATAAAATCTGTGCTCCAGTAATTCCATACAGAAAATATGAAGAGAAAACTTTTGTTCACTTTGGCTGGCTAAGAAAGTTAAAGATTAGTGCTAAAGAGGAAAAGAATCACCTATTTTCATGATTTGGCAAAAGTTATCTTTAAATGGTTTTTTTGTTTTGCCCAGCATCAATAGTTACAAAATCCTAAGCTTAGAGTCAGTGCAGTTCTCACTTACATCATACTCTGTACTTTCTTTTTTATTTTTTTTTTAATTTCTTTTATTATTATTATTATTAAAAATTTCTGCCTCCTCCCCACCTCCCATTTCCCTCCCCCTCCCTCCTCTCCCCTTCCCCTCCCTTTCCATTCCAAGGAGCAGTCAGGGTTCCCTGCCCTGCAGGAAGTCCAAGGTCCTCCCCCCTCCATCCAGGTCCAGTAAGGTGCGCCTCTAAACAGACTAGGCTCCCTCAAAGCCAGTTCATGAGGTAAGATCAAAACCCAGTGCCATTGTTCTTGGCTTCTCAGTCAGCCCTCATTGTCCACCACGTTCAGAGAGTCCAGTTTGAGCCCATGTTTTTTCAGTCCCATTCAAGCTGGCCTTGGTGAGCTCCCATTAGACCAGCCCCACCGTCTCAGTGGGTGGGCACACTCCTCGAGGTCCTGACTTCCTTGCTCATGTTCTCCCTCCTTCAGCTCCTCATTTGGGCCTTGGGAGCTCCATCCTGCGCTCCAATGTGGGTCTCTGTCTCTATCTCCTTCCATCTCCAAATGAAGCTTCTGTGGTGATATGCAAGATATTCATCAGTATGGCTATAGGAAAGGGCCATTTCAGGCTCCCTCTCCTCAGCTGCCCAAGGAACTAGCTGGGGACATCTCCATGGATACCTGGGAACCCCTCTAGAGTGAAGTCTCTTGCTAACCCTAAAATGGCTCCCTTAATTAAGATATCTTCTTTCCTGCACCCCTATCCACCCTTCCTCCATCCCAACCATCCCATTACCCCAGGGTCTCCCCATCCCCCCCTCCTCACTTTTCTCTCCCCATCTCCCCATCACCCCTTACCGCCAACCCCACCCCCACCCTCAAGATCCCAATTTTTGCCTGGTAATCTAGTCTACTTCCAATATCCAGGAGGATAACTATATGTTTTTCTTTGGGTTCACCTTCTTATTTAGCTTCTCTAGGATCAGGAATTATAGGCTCAGTGACCTTCATTTATGTCTAGAATCCACTTATGAGTGAGTACATACCAAATTCATCTTTTTGGGTCTGGGTTACCTCACTCAGAATAGTGTTTTCTATTTCCATCTATTTTCATGCAAAGTTCAAGATGTCATTGTTTTTTACCGCTGAGTAGTACTCTGTGTATATATTTCACACTTTCTTTATCCATTCTTCCATTGAAGGGCATCTAGGTTGTTTCCAGGATCTGGCTATTACAAATAATGCTGCTATAAACATAATTGAACAAATGCTTTTGTAGTATGATTGGGCATCTCTTGGGTATATTCCCAGGAGTGGAATTGCTGGATCCTGGGGTAGGTTGACTCCAAATTTCCTGAGAAACCGCCACACTGATTTCCAAAGTGGTTGCACAAGTTTGCATTCCCACCAGCAGTGGATGAGTGTACCCCTTACTCCACAACCTCTCCAGCATAGGCTTTCATTGGTGTTTTTGATTTTAGCTATTCTGACAGGTGTAAGACGGTATCTCAAAGTTGTTTTGATTTGCATTTCCCTGATCGCTAAGGAGATTGAGCATGACCTTAAGTGTCTTTTGGCCATTTGAACTTCTTCTGTTGAGAATTCTCTGTTCAGTTCAGTGCCCCATTTTTTATTTGGGTTAGTTAGCATTTTAAAGTCTAGTTTCTTGAGTTCTTTATATATTTTGGAGATCAGACTTTTGTCTGTTGCGGGGTTGGTGAAGATCTTCTCCCAGTCAGTAGGTAGCCCTTTTGTCTTAATGACAGTGTCCTTTGCTTTACAGAAGCTTCTCAGTTTCAGGAGGTCCCATTTATTCAACGTTGCCCTTAATGCCTGTGCTGCTGGGGTTATACATAGGAAGTGGTCTCTTGTGCCCATGTGTTGTAGAGTACTTCCCACTTACTTTTCTATCAGGTTCAGTGTGCTCAGATTGATATTGAGGTCTTTAATCCATTTGGACTTGAGTTTTGTGCATGGTGATAGATATGGATCTATTTTCATTCTTCTACAGGTTGACATCCAGCTATGCCAGCACCATTTGTTGAAGATGCCTTCTTTCTTCCACTGTATACTTTTAGCTTTAATGTGGCCTTTTATCAACATATAAATGTAACCTAGCTGTACAACCAATATTCACAAGAGTAAAATTTCAAAATTGTTGACTACATGAAAACATCTGGAAGATCCAACTCCTACCCCTCCACAAATTCCTGATGCCTGGGTACTACTTTCAAAGATACACATTTAATTGTTATTGTGCTGTATATGTAGGCTTTTTTACAATATTGCCAATTTGAAGGTCAAGAATTTGGGAAACAACTAAGTGTGGGTCCAAATCTGATCTCTCTTATTAGATGTCTTGGCTTTGGGTAAGTTCATCTTTCTGAGCTTCAGATTATCTATTTGTATAATGAAATTAATCATGATAGCTTTTGCATATGAGTTTTCTATGGACTAAATAAAGTCCATATCATTTACAGTAGCGTGCCCAAACCACAATAAGAACTGGTGTTGTTATTATTACTACTACAATGCCAAATACTTTCAACTATTACATGCTTGATAACAATTTTTTAACCTTTTTGTTTACAAACTGGCCTGCTTTTGATTATCTAAAGATTAGGAAAAAGGTACAGTTTGAATCTATGGGACTGTCTTGTTGTATCTATGTGTAATGTGACCTATTTAAAATGGATAGAGGCTTACCACAAAGTGGGGAGGAAATGTTCAAAATAGGCCTGCTGCTTAGTTATTTCATAGAAAGCACAGCTTTGAGCTGGGCAGTGATGACACACACCTTTAATCCCAGTGGCACTTCGGAGGCAGAGGCAAGAGGGTCTCTGTGAGTTCGAGGCCAACCTTGTCTATAAGAGCTAGTTCCAGGACAGGCCTCAAAGGTACAGAGAAACCCTGTCTCGAAAAACCAAAAATAAAAGGAAGAAAACACAGGTATGAATTCTGAAAGAGGGCATGTACATATACTGCACCCTGTGTTTGATTCCACATGAGAGAGATCCATGTTCAAATTGTCTCTGGGGAAGGTTAAGGCTGGTACACAGAAGCAGGATGCTGAGGCATAAAAAGAGGATCCTATAGGGCAGAGGAAATGACATATCTCTGAGAAGGAAGATCACACAGAAGGTGAGAGTGAGATTTTATACCCCCCCCCATTCTCTGTTCCTTCTTTTTCTGTCTCGAAGATATTCTTGAACTTTGATAAAACACACTTAACCACAAGTACAACAAAAGAAAATCTTCCTGCCTGGCATGATAGCCATAAATCCCTTGACCACCAATAGTACAAATATGCTACTCATAGGAGTCCTAGGACTTTTTGGAGTAAGAGGGCACTGAGGCAAACTGATTTGCTTTTTGTTTTTAACTCCAGACTCATAAAGAAGTATGTAAAATGTGGGCAAAATGTTTTTAGGTAATTAATGCATTACACATTTTGTGTAGTTGTATGTACATGTAAATCTATGGGGCTGTTGCATAGTTGTGCATGTGTGGAGGCCACAGATGGATGGTGGGCATCTTCCACTTTTTTCCTTACCTTAACTGTTGAGACAGAGGCTCTAATAAAGTGGTTCTCAACCTGTGGGTTGTGGCCCCATTGAGGGTCACATTTCAGATATTTATATTATGATTCATAACAGTAGCAAAATTACAGTTATGAAGTAGCAAGCAAATAATTGAATGGTTGTAGGGTCACCATCACATGAGGAGCTGTTCAAGGGTCACAGCATTGGAAAGGTTGCTCTAAGTGAACCAAGAGCTCACTGATTGGCTAGACTGGCTGTACTGCATGCTTCAGAGATACACCTATTTATGTCCCTCCCTTGCCAGCATTTATACTTAACACAAAAAATTTCAGAGCATTTAAATTACCCACATTTGAAAATGTACATTTCATGTGCAGGTAATAATATTTAATGTAGAGAACCTGGCACCAAGCTCCTGTTAATAGTAATAATATTATGTTTCTGAGTGTGGTAATGGATACAGTCAGCAAAATTCCAAAATGTTGGAGTTGGCTAATGAAAAGTGGAAGCCACACAGAATGTTCGCAGATACCTTTGTTGACGGGCTGTTGCAAGAAGTGATCCTTTCTATGTATGCATTTTAAAATAAATGTTTCAACTAACTCATGGTTGTTTGTTCAGTTAACTCAGTGAGGTGGAATCAACTTCTATTATCCAATCTAGAGAATTATTTCCATTAAAATGACTTGAATTCATTTTGGAAATCATGTTTATGATGGTAGCGGGCCTACAGAAATCTTGGGAGAATATTCTTTCCTAATTTCATGGAACCAGTGCTTCTAACTGCATCTCCCATAATTCTGCATAATTATTAGTCAAAACGTACAAACATACACACATTGCCAATAATAAGCCTCAAACAGGAGGGAAATGAGCTTACATATCTTCCAGGTGACTGATCACCTATTTTTCAAATGCCTTTGCTGACACAGAAAACTTTGTGGGCCTGTTTTACCAGAGATAAGGAATAAAGCTAATTAAGACCCAAGACACTTCTTGGGGAGTGTTATAAACCACACCATCTTTAAACTGTTTTTTTTTTTTGTGTGTGTGTGTGTGTGTGTGTGCTCTAGAAAATAATAAGGCCCTCTTCTGTGCTTAGCTAATCATTTCCTCGGTTTCTTTTAAGAAGGCTCTTGTTTGATCTTAGTTACACATGGCAGGTAATCCTTATGTGCCAAATTGGAGTTGGGAGAATGTGGTGACCGTTTTATCTCGAATTCTTATTTTGAATTAGTAATTTATCTTAAACACACATTTAAATGGCCATATTGCAAATCGCCAAACATCCTAGGGTGAGGGGTGTTGTGTGAAGTTATAGACAGTCATCTGAGTTCAACAGTTTTAGTTATAAATTACTTAATGCTTCCCTTCACGCCACCTTCCTTACCCTTACTTAAGTTGCGGGGTAAATATCTTTCCTTAAATGGTGTTGATGAAACTTTGTGAGTCTGAGTTAATTTCAGAACATTCAGTACCAGAACTAACTGCTGTCATTTTCAAACACCCAGAAGAATACCTTGCGTAGGCACAATCACTCTGCAGCCCACTCGGTAACATGAGTAATGATCTTTAAGGGAACTATATCAAGACTGTAAGGGCTTGGGATAATTTAGACAGGAAAATTGGAGCAACTATGCATTCCTCCCCCCCAAAAGAAAAATCCCTCTGATTTGCTTGGTGGAACTACATAATCTGCTACTGCCAGAGCCTCTCATGAAGCCCAAAAACCAGGCTTTTCCTCACACTAAACCAGGAAGAGTATGTGTTTATGTTGCATATCTGCTTACATATATGTACAATATAACTAAAGAGATTAGAAGGGTAGATTTGCAATTTCTTTTCAGATTCATGAGCAGTAAATATTGAAAGGGGAGCATATATGATGTTTTTTACTACTTCTTAATGGCACAAGATTATCCCATAGGGTAAATTTCTGACCCCAACTGCCTTCTGATGTTCTGCCAACTTGACAGTAAAACCCTTTAAAATGGAATACATTTGTCCTGTATTAATACCCCCACGCAGTACCTCCTTGAAAAGTGACAGACAACAGGGTATTTTTCCCATTTTACAGTGAGTCATTATACAATAAAGAATTTTAGACTCCAGAGAGAAAGCCAAGTAACAGCCAAAAAAGATCTTGACTGAGAGAAGGGGCTCTGGTGGGAGGTTAGGAGAAAGAATTTATTTGTTAGACGTTTTCTGATTATACTTGTATCTCAAAGATTTAGATTTTCATAGGCTCTGGCTAAAAACAGTAGGCCTTAGTATTGGGTGACATCCTAGGGAAGAAAGCCAGCATAGATTTTGAGGGCTGTTACTGGAGTTAGTTGATTAAAAATTTAACTGAAAATCATTTTGGAAGCAACTCTGTTTTGGCTCAGAACATGCCCATTTCTTTTATCTCCTATCTTGTTTGTCTTAGGACCCTAGGAAGTGAACTGCATTGACAGTGGTATTCTTGCTTTATAGATGACCAAAGGGAGGTCAAAGGAGCGGATGAAAGGTCACAAGGCTAGTTTATGGTCATGTCAAGATATTTTGTTTCCAATTCTTCTGTTCCTTCTATCTTTAACACAAAGTAACTCACACATCCCTCTTGGTGAAATGATTTTGTCAGAAAAATGAAGAGATCAGTTGACCCCTGTTAACACTTCCCTTCTACCCACATGATAGTGGTTTTTCTGCAGTGTCTGGTAAGCAATGGCCATGTTACTGTGAGCAAGCCACTTCTCTTTCCTGAGCTCCCTCTGGACCCTCTGTAAAGTGAGAATTGGTCAGATATTCTCTAAGCTCCTGTTCAACTCTGACCTATGATTAACTGTCAATGAGTGCAGTCATAATCATGGACACAATACTAGATTCTTCTGTTATAGCTCTTGTGCTAGAGATATCATTGTTTTGTCTCTGTGTGAATCAATGAATCGATGCTTAAATGTTGACTTTGTAATAGTGACTCCAACTTGTGCAAGGCAAAATTTTAAGCTGATTCCACAGTCAACACAAGCAAACCAGAACAGTTTCTCAAGCTGCATTATGACCAACTGCCCTGTCCCCGGTGATATTAAATGCTCATGATAATCCCTGAGGGGAAAATGGAAACACTTTGTTCCTTTGATCCATAGTTGGTGTGACATTGAGTCCCAGGGACTATGCACATCAAGTTTCTCTCTGGGCTGGAGAGGTGGCTCAGCAAATATGAACACTTACTATTTTTTTCAGAGGACTGTGTTCAATTCCCAGCACCCAATGGGTGGCCTCTCACCTTCCATAAGTGTGGCTCCAGGGGATCTGCTGCTGCCTTCTGACCTCTGCAGACACATGTGTGCATGTGGTGTATAGACATGTATGTAAGCAAAACATTCATATGCATAAAAGAAATCTTAACATTTTATATTTAAAAAGTTTTTTTTAAAATAGTCTTTCTCTGTTGGTGACAAATGCTGTCTGTGTCATCTTGTCTGGCTCCCAGGAGGCTGATGTGCCTTTTATTTTTGCCTATCACTGGATTGATTAGTCATCTTCGCTTCCAACACTCATTTTAAGGGACAATTCAGACAGATTGCATTGTATCAGGCCTGAGTCAACAAAGCCTCTTTGTCATCCTGCTCTAAGGCTGGATTGTAGCAAAAATTGCATTTTTGACTGAAAAAATAATCAGTTGCTTGTGTACCTAATTAGGACAAAAGCCATCTGGATAATAGTAACATCACACATGGGCAGTGTGGCAGGGTAGAAAA
Organism: Arvicola amphibius; assembly: GCF_903992535.2. Lineage (NCBI taxonomy): Eukaryota > Metazoa > Chordata > Mammalia > Rodentia > Cricetidae > Arvicola > Arvicola amphibius. The sequence continues at coordinate 112,704,998 of NC_052065.1, forward strand.
CACAGTAGTGTAGCATTCAGTCTGGGCCTGAAATCTCAGCTTGGCTCCTTAACAAGGTGTGAGATCTTGAGTGAGCTACTGAAGCTTTCAGAATGATAGTTTTCTCACCTGCAAAAATGAGGATCATTATGATCAATCTTCCCGAGGGATTTTGTAATTTATGAAGAATATCTAGGACAGTACCTGTTAGAAAATAGCACTGAGTAAATAGATGTTTTATCAAGGGAGATGGACAGTCATCACCAAGGGGTTGCTTCTACAAGTATTCCAAGGGCTGTGCCCAAAAAGGAGCTCAGGCTTCGCTTATTCCTTTTTCCAGGATCCGAGTTATAGTCAACATTCAATCATTTTCAGTAAAAGGAATGAATGAGTGAACGAGCAGCCAGGAAATGAAAAGAGATATTGTAGATGTTCCTACCACTTCCGTTTATCAGTTATATTAAATTCCAAGATTTTGTGACCGGTGGGTGGAGGCTTTATGTTTGTTCCTGGCTGCCAGACCCAAAATAATTCCCGAGAAACTACATTGTTTGCCATACTATTTGACCAATACCTTACATTTATTGCTAGCTAGCTATCATATATATATATATATATATATATATATATATTTTGGTTTTTCGAGACAGGATTTCTCTGCAGCTTTTAGAGCCTGTCCTGGAGCTAGCTCTTGTAGACCAGGCTGGCCTCGAACTCACAGAGATCTGCCTGCCTCTGCCTCCCGAGTGCTGGGATTAAAGGTGTGCACCACCACCGCCTGGCTTTAGCTCTCATATCTTAAATTAACAAATTTCTATTAATCTGTGTACCATCATGTGGTTGTGGCCTACTGGTAAGGTTCGGTCAGGCGTCTGTTCCTGCAGTGGCTCCATGGCTTCTTATTGACTCTACCTCCCTTCTCCCAGCTTTCAGTTTAGTTTTCCCGCCTAGCTCTATTCTTCTCTACCATAGGCCAAAGCACCTTCTTTATTTATTAACCAATAAAAGCAACAGCTATACAGAAGGACTTCCCACACCAGTGACCTGCTTAGCTGCTAAACTGGCAAAACTGAGCCATACTTACAATTTCTAAATTTGTAATCTATAACCATTTTTCTCCATCAAATTTAAGAGCATTTTGTTGTTGCTGTTTTAATATTAATTTTTAATTATATATGAACTGGAGTATGTATGTCTGTGAGTCTGTCAATCCCATGGAACAAGAGTTACAGACAATTCTGAGCTGCCATGTGGGTGCTGGGAATTGATCCTGGGTCCTCTGGAAGAGCAGCCAATTTGCCTAACCACTGAGCCATCTCTCCAGCTGCTGAGCATCTTTCTTCTAAATATCTGTTAATTGTTTCTTTGCTTCATTGTGTCACTCATTTTATTTGTCATTCAACACATTTTTAGTTGCACAGTAGAAATTTTGAAGAAAAGCATGATTAGATTGGGTTCTTAATGCTACAACCTCTTCTGATAGCTTTATTTATATTTACTCAGAGTATTATCGATGCTTTTTGTTGTTTGGTAAGTGCACTGTCATGAAGGAAGTAAAACATTCAGTCTTCCTTTACAAACTTTTCAATCAAGACCCATTGCATTAGTCAGGATTGTCCAGAGTAGTAGAACTCATTAGAATCATTTACAGGCTATGGTTTAATTAATCCAACCATGGCTGGCCATGAATGGAAAGTTTAAGAAGCCAGAAATTGCTCAGTTCACAAGGCTGGATGTCTCAGCTGGGCTTCAGTAGACACTGGAATCCCAACGAAGTAGGCTCTAATGCAGGGAAGGAACGGATGTGCTATCAAGGTAAGAAGAAGCAGAAAAAGAGCAAAAGCATCCTTCCATGTCCTTATATACTATATAGCACATAGGCTTCCAGCAGGAGGTGTGGCTCAGATTAAAGGTGTGTAATTCCCCCTTAAGATCTGGAACAAAGACATGTGTCTTCCTACCTCAAAGGTCCAGACTAGATAGAAGTGGTTCACCCACTTCAAACCAAACACAAAATATCTCACAGGTGTGCCCTCCATTGCTCCATTGTAGTTCACTCTAGATGTAGTCAAGTTGACAACCAAGAATAGTCATCACACCCATGTTCCTGATTAACTGAGCCCAGTAGTCAGTCCTTTTGTGTTATACAGGGAAGGAGTCCCTTGATATTATGCCCATCTTTGAAAACTTTATTTACTTGTTTATTTGTGTTTGCACATGCGACTACATTGGCACACCATGTGGAGTTTATAAGACAACTTGCAGTTGGTTCACTCTTTCCCCTGTGTGAATTCCAGTTTCTGAATTCCAAATTCAGAGCATATGTTTTGATGGCAAACGCCATTATTTGATGAGTTGTCTCACTGTCATCATGGTGCGATTTTTATTGCACTTTTTATTTCTTGTATTAAGAGGCATGCATGCCACAGCATACACTTGGTGGTCAGAGGACAACTTGAGGTGACTGATCCTTTTCTTTCTACCACATGGATACCAGGGACTGATCTCAGGCCATCAGGTTTAGTGGCAAAAACCTTTACTTATGCTACCTTGCTTACCCCATTGTGCTCATTTTAATAATTGCTGTCTGTCTGTTCCCCATAGCATGCAAGGGAGATCAACTGTCACTATCATGATGTTTCTGTTATTTTTTAAAATTAAAGAGTTTAAAATTTTGTGTGTATGAATGTTTTGCCTGTTTGTATGTGTATATGTGTACTTTGTGTGAACCTGGTGCCCACAGAAGTCAGAAGTGGGCATCAGATCTCCTGGAACTGGACTATAAATGTTTGTGAGCTGCCATGTGGGTGCTGATAATAGAGCCCAGGTACTTTGTAAGAACAGCAGATGCTCTTAACCATTGACATAAAATATTTTCTGTTGAATTAAGGAAAAAAATCATTTAAGTACCTTTTAAAGCCCAGTGGTCTTTAAGATTTGTCATTAAGTCTGTCCAACTGCTCTGAACAATTTGTACCAGTTGGGTGAGTTATTGTTCAAAAGGATGTTGCTCCCTGCCCATGTCTTTCCATATTTCAAATCCTCAGAAATATCAAGACTCCCCCTACCAATATACATTGTCTGTGAGTCTCTAATGTTTGGAGATTCTGCTCTGTCTCTCATGGGAAGGAGAGTAAACATTATGTCTACAATGATAGGGCAAAACTATTAGGTCATAATTCACAAGATGATGAAGGAGAAATGATTCTTCTTTTGAGGAAAAGAAAGCACCTTGATTCTGAAACAAACCCCTCAGAGTGGAATTTAATATGTCCTGACATTTACTCTTTTTTATAAGAAAACAACGAGAAAGATCATTTCCAGACAAAATCATATTCATTTGGACCCTGGGGGAAAATGTCTCAATGCAGAGATTATACTGAGAGAATAATTAATGTGCCCATTTTCTTCTGTGTAGCAATCTATTCTGGGGATAGGAGGTGGAGGTCTGGGTGGGCACTAGAGAAAGACTAGGAAGAGCTGCAAAGAAGGCATAGTTTGGAGTAAGAGAAACTTGAATTTATAAAGGACAGGAAAGATAACCATGGTAATTTGGAGGGTACTACTGCTATAGTCTATAAACAATTTTATCCAGGCCTGGGAGTGCGAGTCATCATAGCCACTTGTGAAGATGAGGCAGGAGGACCATGAGTTCAAGACTAGCTCAGGGAATTTAGCAAGACCCTGTCTGGAAAAAAATGTTTGGGACTGTACCTACATGTAAGAACACTTGCCTAGCCTGTGAGAGAAACTAGGTTCAGTCCATAGAGCCACAAACATCAAGCGTTATTGATATTTGGATTCAATATTACACATATACAACACCCAAGTGCAGAATCAGAAAGAGCACAGGAACCTAATAAGGGATGTTCTCTTCTTCTAACCTGAGCTACTGTATGGTTCCTTGCCACCTCCCCTAAATGTCTAAAAGTAATGGCTAAAAGTCGGGCACACAGAGAGTTGCTAGAGCTCCCAAAGGCTCTCAAATCAGACTGTCTGCTTTTGAGGCCAGCTATGCTACTTTCCAGCTTCATGATCCTGAGTGTTTACCTTTTCAAGCCCCAGTTTGTACATGTCCAAATGGAGTAAGAGCACTTACTTCATAAAATTGTTATTGAAAATTGTAAACGTCAATGTATGCTATTAGAACACTGAGGGGCATTGAGCACTTGGCAAATGTTAGTTATCTTGTTATAGAATCTTATATATCCATATATCCATCATCTATTATATATAGATACTTATAAAATATAACAAATATATTTATTATATTTTATAAGTATCTCTATATAGATATATCTTAATAAATAAAATTATTAGGCATATATTTTGTATAGAAAACACTTAAATGTTGCTTAAAATATTCATTTTTTCTTTTCCTTAAAAAGATCTATTTCTATGTGTATGTGTATAGGTTTTCATGCACCATATTTATGCAGGTGCCAGATGAGGCTATGGGCCATCAAATCCCCCAGAACTGGAGTGGCAGGCTATTGTAGGCCACCTGATATGAGTACTAGGCACTGATTCTGGGGCCTCTGGAAGAACAGTAAGTGCTCTTAACCACTGAGCCTCCTCTCCAGAACCAGCTATCATTTCTTGAATGGTTGTCAACACCAAGCACCATGTCAAATAAAACCAACCACTTGAAGCAGTTATTATCATTGTTGATGGGGGAACTAAGGCGTGTGTGTGTGTCATGCTTTTGCTGTTCACTTGTATGTATTGGTTTGTTGAGGACATCTTGTGTCTACCACAGTGCCTGTGTGTGGGTGGGATGCTAGCTTTCATTCTTTCTTTCTTTCCTTCCACCATGTGGTTCTAAGAATCCAATGCAGGTCATTAGGCTTGGTGGTGAGCACCATAACTGCGGAGCCACTTCACTGCCTCCCCACTTTTGTCTTAATAGCCTAGTCTGTCCTTTTCTCTAATGGGTAGTGGTAGCTGCTATGTGGCACAATGGACTTGAAACTTGGTTTGCTTGACTCCAAGTTTTGCATTCATTACAGCACACTAGGTAAATGTGCTCTGAATGAAGTAGTCTATAGGATCAGCAAAACTCGGTCTAAAGACTGAAGTAAACAGAATTCTCCTTTCAATGTCAAATATCTCCTTCGGTGTCCTATTGGTTGGCAATAGCCAGGATGGTAAGAGTCTCACAAAACACCAGGGTTGAACGTTGAGTGTGGGTGACACATGCTTCTTATTCAGTTGCCTAGATACAGGCTGCCAGAACCAGTAGGTTCAGAAGGCAGTTGTAGTTTTTTCTTTTTTGAAGTATTCTGTGTCCAGGTCAATTTACCGCCTCTGTGTTTCGTGTAGAAGGCAAAGGAACACTGCGAATTGTGTTTCAACATTTATAAAAGAAATCTCACTGGAATTTATAGACTTGGATATACATGTTACAGCTGTAATACTGTTACTTGCATTGTTACTTTAGGGTAATGATTTTATTTTACTTTAAAACATACTTTATTTAATAGAATATTCAAAGCGTAGGATAGCATAAAATATGCTATTTCACTTTTTTCATATTTATTTCACTTAATTTAGTGTTTATTTGAAAATATAATCATATCATTTTCTTCATTCCTTTTTCTCTCTCCATCACTTCCCATGTTCCCACTCCTTGTTTTCTCTTTAATTCATGGCCTTCTTTTCTTTGATATAGAATATAAACATAAATGCATAAAATATGAATAGAAGTCACTCAGTCTGTTTATTATTGCTTGTATGCATGTGATTTCAGGGATGACGAAGTGCTATTGGATAACCCATTAAGGGGTTCATCCCTGGGGAAGACTATTTCTCCTGTTCTCAGCATCCCTTGGTTGCCTGTGGTTCTTTATTTAGGGTTGTGTCCTTCTTGACTTTCCACCATGTACCTTAGCACATTATTATTATTATTATTATTATTATTATTATTATTATTATTATCCTTGCTCAGATCTTGAGTAGGCAGCCATGTTGTTGAGATGACATGGGTATAGCTTCCCTGTCATTTCTCGGAAACAAGAGTGTCACAGCAGAAGTCTTAGTACTTTGGGTCATACTATTTTTCTGTTGTTTTCTTTGGTTCCCTGAGTCTTAGGTACAGGACCTGTGCTATATATCAACTAGGGCTGGGCATCACACAATCAGTCTGCATTTTGACCATTTATAATAAAATTTTATCTTAGCTGGATAAAACCAGGTAAGAAAATATCATTGAATTTTGTTTTTAAACAAGGTAAGACAATGAGGATTGTGGAAGATTCTGCTAGTTTTAAGTTCTAAAGGAACCATGGCCTTTGATGACATTGAATCTCTGCCATTTACAATGATCTGGGTATTCACAAAACAACATCGATTGGGATTCTATTTACAATTGCAAAGAATTGCCTTACCTACTCTGTGGCTTTTAAACAACGTAGACTACATTAGACAAAAACACATTCCTTGTGAAGCAAAACAAAACAAACAAAAGCCCTTAGCTTCAAATTAGTCAGCCCCCCCCTCACCAATGAACTTCAACCATGATTCATCTGTGACACTGTGTCTTTATAGAATTTGGGGGTAACCACTGTCTTTGACTGTGTGCCAGTGATGTAGGTGTGTCTTCTATCTGATGATTTCATTGAATAATTAATAAAGAAACTGCCTGGCCCATCTCATATACCGGCCCTTAGGTGGGTGGAGTAGACAGAACAGGAAGAAGGAAGTGAGGTAGATGGCTCAGTCAGATGCCACGCTTCTCCTGAGTTAGACAGATGCCACGCCTCTCCTAAGTGAGACAGACCACCGTGCCTCTCCTGAGAGAGATGCCAGATGCGATGGAGCAAGCCACCAGGTCAGACATGCTGAATCTTCCCCGGTAAGACACCACTCATGGTGTTACAAAGATTATTAGATATGGGTTAGTCAAGATGTGAGAAAGAGGCTGAAAATAATGGGCCAGGCAGTGCTTAAAAGAATACAACTTGTGTGATGTTATTTCGGGTTTTAAGCTAACCCTGCAGGAGCCGGGCAGCCAGGAGCTGGGCGGCTCCTCACTACATGCCAGGGATCTTTCCATAGGTCTTATGTCCTGAGTATCCAAAACCATGAGGTTTCAGGTTAGTGCCTTAAACAGATCACATGAAGAAGCTACTAAAACCAGAACCTATCTCTCAGAACATTCTACGATAGCATATGGTGAGGATACCCTGAACCAGAATGCCTTAAAGGTGCTCACCCCTCTTGCATATATACAGATGAGGGTTCACAAATAAAAGACCTTTAGTGATTTCAAAGGTGAAAGGCTCCCAAACTTCAAGATCATCTAGACTCTGTTTGGTCGGTAGTGTGGTGTCTCTTGCCTAATGGCAGGAGTCAGAGGCCTTGGAGATTCTCAGCCTCTGGCAATATAAACTTACTATCACTAACTGGAAACATATACACACATATATACACATATGTATATATATGGTATTTTGGTTTATATATATATATACACATATACATATATCTGGTATTTTGATGTTCTAAACTTGACTTTGTTTAAAGCTGTCATCCTTTATATATAGTATATATTTACATATAATAGATATAATATATAATAGATATATCAAGGATGATATCCTTTATAAGTATAAGTATATGGTATTTTGGTTCTTCTAAACTTGACTTTGTTTAAAGCTGTCATACTTCCAGATGTTGTCACCAGCTCTATGGAATCCAAAGACTGGAGTGAATGCTTCTGAGTCAATAACCCTGTTCATCTGAGAGTGAGTGTTTTAATATCACTTTTTATTGTTTTTATTTAATTATTTGTCTCCATTCCCCTCCCTTCCTCCCCCATACCCTTTTACCCTCTCTCATGACCCATGCTCCCAATTTATTCAGGAGATCTTGTCTTTTTCTACTTCCTATGTAGATTAGATCGATGTATGTCTCTCTTAAGGTCCTCATTGTTGTCTAAGTTCTCTGGGATTGTGATTTGTGGGCTGGTTTTCTTTGCTTTATGTTTAAAAGCTACTTATGAGTTAAGTACTTATTGTATTTGTCTTTCTGACTCTGGGTTACCTCACTCAATATGATGTTTTCTAGATCCATCCATTTGCCTGCAATTTTCAAGATGTCATTATTTTTTTCCACTGTGTAGTACTCCATTGTGTAAATGTACCACATTTTCCTTATCCATTCTTCTGTTAAGGGGCATCTGGGTTGTTTCCAGGTTCTGGCTATGACAAACAATGTTGCTATGAACATAGTTCATGTCCTTGTGGTATGATTGAGCATTCTTTGGGTATAAAAAAGTGGTATTGTTGGTTCTTGAGAAAGCTTGTTTCCTAATTTTCTGAGAAATCACCATACTGATTTCCAAAGCGGCTATACCAGTTTGCACTCCCACCAGCAATGCAGGAATGTTTTCCTTACTTCACCTCCTGTCCAGTGTAAGTTGTCATTAGTGTTTTTGATCTTGGCCATTCTGACAGGTCTAAACGTAGAATCTTAGAGTTGTTTTGAATTGCATTTCTCTGATGGCTAAAGATTTTGAGTATTTCCTTAAGTGTCTTTCAGTCATTTTAGGTTCCTCTGTTGAGAGTTCTCTGTTTAGGTCTGCACCCCGTTTTTATTGGATTATTTGTTCTTTTGATGACCAATTTCTCAACTTCTCTCTCTGTCCCATGTGGGGTTGGTGAAGATCTTTTCCCATTCTGTAGGCTGTCGTTTTGTCTTGTTGACTGTGTCCTTTGCTATACAGAAGCTTTTCAGTTTCAGGAGATCCCATTTGTTTATTGTTGCTCTCCATGTCTGTGGCACTGGGATTATTACTATCACTTCTTTAAGCCTTCCATAGACACAGCCAGAAAAGCCTGAGCTATGAATGGGACATGTTTTAGTGCACTGTACCAATATCCATGAGGTAAAGAGCCAGGAGTGGGACGCTGTGCTAGGTTTTGCCAGAAGGCTGGAGATGGTGTTTTAGAGACATAAGAAAGAAAACAGAAATGTAAGAAGGTGGTCATAAAAGGCAGTACATTATTGCTCAACTGCTTGTATTAAAATCACAATTGCGGAGCAGGGTGGTGGTGGTGCACACCTTTAATTCCAGCACTCGGGAGGCAGAGTCAGACAGATCTCTTTGGGTTCGAGGCCAGCCTGGTCTACGGAACTAGCAGGCACTAGAGCTACAAAGAGAAACCCTGTCTTGAAACCACCACGCCCCCCTGCCACTCCAAAAAACATCACCATTGTGAGATTTTTTTTCTTTGTATTATCTACTTGATGTAGATTTCAAGGAAGACTAGGACTCTGAAGTGTGAATGAGCACTCTTAAAAGTTTGATTTCTATATATTATTTAAATTTATAGAATTTCCTCTCTGCATATAAACTGTCCTTTATTTTCCACTCTTGTTTCTCCCACTTCTTGGGTGATTGATTGGCTTGTCTGTTTATCTTTCAGTGCCCAGACGCTCTGCTGTGTACCTCTCATGTTTACTGGCTGTTACAAAGTCTTTGAAAAATTCATTGAGACAAACTACTAGTTAATCTTTTGTTGCAAAAGTAGCCTTGCGTGTCATACAGCTGTTTTATATGAACGAAGAGCTAAACTGTGAACATCTAAGTGCTTGTTTTTCTATTTACAGATTGTCTTTATCGCTTTATCGTGTGTATGCATGCATGCACCAGAGATCAGGGGACATTTACCGGAGTCACTTATCTCCTTCCAGCATGTGGGCTCAAACTCGGGCTGTCAGGAACAGAGGCCTATGCCATGACCTACCAAGCCGTCCTGCGGGCCCAGATGCTTTTCCTTCTTGTTGAACCAACCTTGAGCCAGAACTGTGGTGAAGCAGAGTGAGGACTTTGAAAAAAATAGTTCTGTCAGAATCTGTAGCTACCACCCACAGGTATCCCTTCTGAGTGTGGCGAATGTCTTTATTATGGATGGCTTATCAGAGAAGATGCATCTAAATATTTTCATGAGATGAGTACCCAACTTATTCAGCATCTTTTTAGCTCCTCAGTGGTAATTTATGGTGTGTGTTCATTCTGTATTCCTCTTGCCACCCAATTGACTAGCTCCGTTTAAACTCTCTCTCAATGGGAGGGGGGATGACATTTTCTAATTGGCAGTCAGGACACATGGGCTGATAAATTCCAATGTACTTAAGGAGATAATGAAATAGAGTAATTGAATTCCAAACTGTTGTCCATTATGCAGATAGCATTCTTCTTAGACAAACAAGCAAGCTGAAAATGTGTCATCGTGGAAAGCTTGGCAAAGGCTCCTAGCCCATGGGATAGAAGGTGTGGCACTTCACCGATTGGTCACATTTGCTCCTTCTGAGAGTATGCTTTTCTCACTTGCAGGGATTTTAGGTAAGAACAGAGCAGGAAAGTCCTTTCCAATGGAAGGTGCCATCTTGAATTAGGTAACCATGAAGGATATGTATGGCTCAGGGCTTTTTGGTGTCTGTACCTTTACATGATGTTCATACTTAGTGCATACAACTCCTAGACTAAAAGGGAGCAAAGAAGACTTTGTATGTTTTTGTATGTATGAAAGCATGTGCTTTGTAATCTGCAAGTCTGGGAGGAAATTCCTCACTATGGAATATACCATTAACACTGTGGGAGAACTTCTTTAGCCTCAGAGCTGAGGTTACTCTAATCACAAGGAGAAAGCTGGACTATATAAGAGGTATACATGAAGAATGGGATTGCACATAAATATTGTGGTAATGTTCTTGGGAAATAGAAATGTCTGAAAAATGTATAGCTTACACCCTGAATGAAAAAAATGAGTTGTCTTTCTTACTTGACAATATAAACTCTATTGTCTGTTTTCAGCTCATTTTGTTCTTTCTTATCAAATAAGGAAGTGAATATTCCCATCTTTCTGTAAGTCAGACAAGGAGTGGCCTCTGTGGGTCCCTGTTTCCCACCTCTGGGAAGCGTTATTGCTTTAAATTTGTAGCTGTCATTGGACTGAGTTGGGATGAAAAACATCAGGTTATCTGTGGTTTTGGTTTAGCTGGTTGTCATGACAAACTAGATTGTATATTCATCTTCTGAAAGTTACCACAGAAATAAGCTTGCAAGGAAAATTTCTGAATAGATATGGTGCTTTTAAAGTATCTCTTTCAATTAGCGCCATCATGAAATCTTTCCTGGGTGTAGTCAACAACCATTCTTTTAGGGTAGTATGATTTATCAACTGAATATAAGAATGAAAATTTCTTGACACAGAATCCACCAATGTCAGTTACTTTATATAATGAAGGTGAATAAACGCTGAGCCTGTTAGCACAATGGGAGCTTAAACTTTTATATATGCATACCCATTATTCATTATATTAGCACACTAAGAAGAAAATATCGTACTAATAGATAAAGCAAGAGCAGTCTATTGCCAACAACCATTTTCAGCTAAAGCCAACCAGTCAATGAAGAAAGATCTCAGAACTTTTCCCATGAGGTAGAGAGCCTCCCTGTAGTAGGTTTCCTAATCTTGCTTATTTCCAGAAGGTTATGGCCTGGAGCCCAGATTGTAAAGAACAAAAGTTAAAATCTAGTGTATTCTAAGTTCCCTGCCCTTTATTTTTATGTCTTATCCATTCTTTCCTCCATTCACTGAAGATAGTCATACATTTATTGAGAGGACCATGGTGACAAATGCCTGTATGCTCAGGACTTGGGAGATAGAGGCAGGAGAATCAAGAGTTCAAGGTGAGCCCTGGACAGAGTTCAAAGTCAGCCTGGTCTACATGAGACCTGATTACACAAATGCACAAACACACGTGTGTGTGATTCCGTGTGTGTGTTGTAAGATATATGTATTGGACTTTGAGTATCTATCAAGCATAGAGGATATAAGTAGTGAACAATGTAAGTTCTCCATTTTAATGTGTCTCCAAAAACCTGAAAAAGATAGCAGCTAACACAAACTTCGCAATCAGATTGCCTGGATTTGGATCTTCATATTTCTACTTAGCAGCTGCTTGACAGCAGATAACTCATTAAACCTCTCTGTGCCCTGGTTTCTACTTCTGAATAATGGAGATAATAATAGTCATGAGTTCACACAGTCGTTTGTTATGAAGACTAAATGATTCTTGCCTGTATTAAATAATATGTGAGTTTCCATTAAATAATATGAAGTTTATATTTTAGTGGAGAAGATAGATGTTTCTAGGTCATGATAACAATGACCAAACAAGTTGATATGTAGTGCTTAAATCTTGTTAATTTTTTTTCTTGAAAATCATTTATAGTATAAATGGAACAAGATCAATATATTTTTATTTCTACAAAGTTCACATTAGATAAGCATACAGCGTTCTTAAAATTCACAGAAATATTTTTAAGATCCTTACATCTATACAGCAATACAGAAAACCTGAAATAACCAAGTGTGCTAACTAGAAAGACAAATGTTGTAGCTACCACAATGCATGACTTCAAATTATGTGATAGCACCATAGTAACAAACCTAGCATGATATTGACAGAAAAACAGACACATAGACCAGGGGAATAGAATAGAGGAGTCAGAAAAACCTCACATCTATAGCTACCTGGGTTCCAACAAAGGTGCAAAAATGTACATTGAATGTAAATGATGGCCTCTTCAGAATAGTGTGCTGGGGGAAACTGAATACCTACAAATCGAAGAATTAAAATTGAATCAATTCAAAATGGATAAAATAGATATTAACATAAAACTTACAAGCCGCTGGAGGAAAAAATAGGAGAAATATTTTAATTCGTGTGCACAGGTAAGTACTTTCTGAATGCGACTCTGGTCACACAGCAAATAAGGGCAGCGATAGAAAAATGGGTCCTTGTGAAGTTTAAAATGAAACATCATGCACAGGAAAGAGGACCATCCTTGCCACCTGTATATCTGAGAGAAGATTGACATCTGGAATATACAAAGAACTCAGAAAGCTGAATATGAAATTAATAATATGACATTTGTATCTGAGTTCCATTTTTCTCTTAATTAGCAGTGAGGGCAGCTAAATATTTCATTTTTAAGAATCCCATACATGCATAGAATAAGATGTGGTCACACTCACTGCCCATTCCCTCTGTTCAAGTTCCCCGGATCACCCCAATGCATCTTCCTCTACTGTCATCTCATCTCTTCTTTAATTTTTAATACAACTAAGTAAGTCCAGTTAGTGCTGCCCAAATGTGCATGAATGTGGGGCTATCTATCAGAGTACGAGTGACCTATTTGCAGCCACAGCCGCAAAGAAAAAGGATTTTTCCTCTCCTAGTACCTATCAACTGCCAATAGCTCCTTAGCTCAGAATAGGAGCCTCGTGAGCTTACTAACCATGGGTTTCCATGGTAGCTGTTTTAAAGGGATAGTTGCAAAGATTAAAGGACAATGCGTTAGGTACCTTTTTTTTTTTTTTTTCTAACTGTCTCGTCAGTAAAAGTAAAAGCTTTTCTGCACAACTGCAGCAGTGGGGCTTAGAGGAGAACGGTGTGAGTCCAAATGCATGTGAAAATGTATAATAACACTTCTTGTTAAGCATTCAAGAAGGGTCCAAACAGTTGAGCCTCTGGGAAAGACAGAAAGGAGTTCTTCACTCAATCCACAATGTTGGCACAGGATCTGTGTTTCTTTCGTTTTGCTTCCAAGTTGGTATTGACGTCAGTTACTGAGAAGTCTTGGTTTGTGCTAAATCTCATATTCAACAGGAAACGGGCTCTAAAAAAATAAATGGAGTGAAAAACCCATAAAGTGGGAAGCTCTAAAATGAATATGCATGGTTAGTGGAATCAGTGACTAATTAAGGTGAAGTTGATGGTAGTTTCGCCCTTTTACCCTAAAGATATTTCAGAAGGGCTAGTCATGCACTACTTCCTATAGATGAGAAGGAGGCCAGGGAGGTCAGAAAATGAACACCATTGAGAGGTCCAGTTCTGCCATAGATGGCTTAACATAGAGAGGCTTGAATTTTGAAGAATAATTAGTCTCAGCAGGTCATTTGGCTTTCAAAAGCTGGGATGGAATCCATAAAGCGCATGCCAACTTCTCAGTAGAAGTGAGGAAGCTATTGCAGGATTCTGAGCACTCTGCTGACAGAACTGCCACAGGCCTTTGCACTGCCAGGATGGATCTAGAGACTTGGACAAAATGAGGAATAGGGCCAAGACTGAATGCGGATGACCCAGACTCCCTGTTCTTTACAGTTTGGCTGATAATGATGTTTTACCCACCAGAAACCAGAGCTCCTATCTTCTGCACTCTTTCCCTCATTTACATAATAAAATGAAAAATCTCTTTTTTTTGTAATAGGAAGAAACAAAGAAAAGAGAAAGAAAGAAAGAAAGAAAGAAAGAAAGAAAGAAAGAAAGAAAGAAAGAAAGAAATACATGCTAGACATTTGCTAGTAAAGCACTGGATAACATTAATAAGGTGAAATCACATGTAAAGCTATCATTGAAAAAGTATGTCTATATGTGTGCTTATAATTTTCTGGAGAGAGCCGCCTTTAATCCCAGCACAGAGGCAGAGGCAGGCAGATCTCTGAGTTCGAGGCCAGCCTGGTCTACAAGAGCTAGTTCCAGGACAGGCTCTAGAAACTACAGGGAAACCCTGTCTTGAAAAACCAAAAAAAAATTTTCTGAAGAGGTATTGTTGAATAAATGAAAGCCAACAATATGAAATAATATTTTATGAGAAATCTGTATATGTTATTTGAAAACATCAGTTTCTTTCTGGTAATATAGTCTTTGAGATCTACATAAAGATTTCTTAATATGTTTTTTAAACAATTTTTTAATTAAATTTTACTTTTTTTGTTTTTTTTAAAGACTCTTGACTGTGTATAAGTATGTGTGTGGTGTGGGGGGGAGGGCGGCGAGTGAGTGAACATGAAACCCAGAGGAGTAAAATAGACCTGGAACTGAAGTTCCAGGTGGTTGTGAATCACCTGATGTGGGTGCTGAGAACCGAACTCAGGTCCTTTATAAGAGTAGTATATACTGATTTTTCTTTTTTATATTTATTTGTTTATTTTGTGTGTGCATATGTGTGGGTTTGTGCATGGCATGACACAGGTATGGAGGCCATAAAACAACCTGCCAGAGTCAGTTGTCTCTTCAACCATGTAATTACCAGGATCAAACAAGTCACGGGGCTTGATGGCAAATACCCATTTTTTTTTTTTAAAAAAAGGTCACACTCTTATTGTATAGGCTGGCCTGGAAATCTATATGTAGTCTCAAGCCTCAGCCCTCAAGTATTGGGTTTATTAGGTGTGTGGTATTATAAGTGGCTTAAATTTTAGTTTTAATTGACACTAAGTATACACATTTTGGATGTATAATGTAGTATTTAGGTTCATCTACCCCTTATATAATGACCAAATCATACTAATGAGTATAGCAGTCATCTTAAGTGCTTATCTTTTCTTTGCAGTGAAGCATCCCAAACCTCTTGTAGTGATTTTGAGCTATGCAATATATTACTGTTATTAATTCCAGTCAATCTGCTATGCAATGGATCATTAGAATGCAGTTCTCCTGATGAAAGTTTGGTTGTGTTGTCCATTCTTAAGAAGTCTTTGCCTTGCCTTTCAGAGACTGCTTCTGCCTTCTGCTTGCAGCCGATCTGGTGACTCTTCTGTGGCCATTTGTGTTTGCTCTTAGAGGTAGACAAGGCTTGGTTGGCATTGAGAGTCATCATACTACTTTTCATTTGGAAGTGACCTTAAAAAAGATTTTAGTTAATGTTTGTATATGCATATAATATATTTCCATAGCCTTAAAGAGGATGCTTTGGGGGGTTCTTACTTTATTTGTAGCAGAAATCCTGAATATAAATAGCTGAAAGGAGTGCTCTTTCTTCTGATTATACCGCCGGCTTCCTTTACTCAGTGAAGCTGCAGCCACACAGCTCGTGAGAAGGGTTGAGTGAATGATGCGCTTCTCTGGGAGAATTTCATTCAGAGAGCAATATGGTTTAGGAGCGATTAAAGCGCTTCAAGGGTTGGATTACTTTGACCTGGAGTTATTTTTACAATACAGAAACAAGCTAATGAAAGGTGCTTAGTCTGTCATGAGCTATTTGTTCTGTCCAAACAAGAACTATGTTTTCTTTTCTTTTTTTTTTTCTAAACAGAGCATAGTACATAGTACTAGCCACCATGTGATCACAGTGAACCAGGTGAAGTTGAATGTGACTGGAATATGTAGGGTAGGTGCAAGAAATTGTGAAAGAGCAATGTTAGGTAATAAAATGTAAGAAGTGAGTGTCATATACAAAATTCCGAATGAAGAGTAGTTATTTGTGAAAATAACTAAATCCTCAAAAAGAGCAAAGAGAAGTTGCCTTATTGGGAACATTTCACATAAACCCAGAGTCCACACGGAGGACTGTTGAGTGGAAGGGGATGCTCTTGTTCTGGTTGTCAGATGGTC
Source organism: Arvicola amphibius (assembly GCF_903992535.2). Classification (NCBI taxonomy): domain Eukaryota; kingdom Metazoa; phylum Chordata; class Mammalia; order Rodentia; family Cricetidae; genus Arvicola; species Arvicola amphibius. Next base: position 112,721,387 of record NC_052065.1, read on the forward strand.
AGCCCTGAGACCGATTCTGTTCAACACGACACTGTCGACACAAGAATGGCTCTTACCTCAAAGGGAATGCGAAATAGTTTATTCTGGAGACAAGTTTGACTCACCAAGGCCCAGGATTGTGGAGCTAGGTGTCTTAGTTACTGTTCTCTTGCTGGGAAGAGACAGCATGATAGGAAATTCTTATAAAAGAAAAAAAATCTATTTTCACTAAAAGAAAAAAATCATTTAATTGAGGGCTTCTTTCCAGCTTCAGAGGGTTAGACTGCTATCATCATGGCAGGGAGCATGGCAACAGGCAGGGAGGTATGTTTTTTGAGGAAGTAGCTGAGAGTTTTAAGTCCTAATCCACAGCAGGCAGGAGAGACAGAGAGATAGAGAGGGGGGGATTACATGGTATATGTTTTTGCAACTTTAAAGCCAACCCCCAGTGACACATTTCCTCCAAGAAGGCCATACCTCCTAATCCTCCCAATCCTTCTCCCACAGTCCACCAGCTGGTGACTAAGCATCTGAATCTTTGAGTCTATAGGGGCTACTCTCATTCAAACCAACACACTATGTCTCCCCAGGTTCCCACATGGAAGCAGTTTCATGAACTTTTAGAGTAGCAGAACAGAGAGCATCATAAACTAAGGCAAAGAATACATTGGGTACATGGGAGAGGCAGTTACAGAAAGATGGGGGAATCTGTCCTACAGGTCTCAAATGCTGATGCCATTCTTAACTTCTGGGTTGGTGGGAGCTATCGGTCTGCTAAGTTGATAGATTCCAAAAGGATTTATCTATTAGTTACAAAATGTCAGTTCTGACATAGAGGTAAGTGAAGAATGGCTATTTAGGAGGCTAAAGCTACCCAAAGATAAAGTATATTTAGGCTCAGGGTCTGCAACATTCCAACCTTCCCATATCACTGCTGTTTTAATTAGTCAATCATTCTTTGCTGTGCACAACATTCTCATGCACAACACTTACCTTTTTTGCATGGTGTTTCGTTTCATTTCATTTATTTGAAACAGGGTTTGATTATGTAATGTACGTGACCTCCAACTCACAGACCTTTTCCTCCAGCCTCCTAACTGCTGTGACTTTGCTATGCCTTGTGATGCCTCTTTATCTACTTATATTGTAGTTGTCACAAGGACCAAAGCAATAACAATCTTCTAGCTCTTTGATAATCTTTAACTGCCAGATCAACACACACACACTCCCCACCGGTCTCCAGCTCTCATTTTTAGAAGTTGTGAAGCCATCTCTTTTCTATTTCCAGAAAGGAGCTCCTATCCTTTCCCCGAGACATTGCAATCTACAATTTATTTTACAGTCTGCTGTCACTTTAGTGTATGTGCTGAGATTGAAGCCTAGATGCTGATGGGTCAGAGATGAGTGGTACCACATCTTGCCTGGGACTGCTTAAGAGGTGCATATCCTTACCCTTCTGTTTTGGTGGTTTTCAACCTTGCTAATGCTTTGATTCTTTAATCCAGTTCCTCATGTAGTAGTGACCCCCAACCACACAATTAGTTTCATTGCTACTTTATAACTGTAATTTTTCTACTGTTGTGAATTGTAATGTAAACATCTGTGTTTTCTGAGAGTCTTAGGTGACCCCTGAGTTTTCAACCCACAGGTTGAGAAGCACTGCTTTATTTAAACTTTAATCTCACTTCAAGGCCGAAAGATGAACTTGGCTGGGATAAGGTAACGGTTGCTGAATCTCTTTGTCCCTTTTCCCAGTGTGGCCCATTGAATAAGCCCCCCTTTTGCACTTTCTACTATTAATTTGACTCCTTTAATTGGCTTATTGAGGTGGGAAGACTGGTTTGGGGCACAAGATGTGCCTGCTGCTCATCCCATCTTTAAAATTCATTTTTAATAATATCTTCTCTTTCTCCCCTGCTCCTAAATTGCCAAAAACTTGCTATTCACCATTCAATAGCAAGGCACTGAATAATGCCTTAGTTGGCCTGATATGCAAAAGTCTTTGTGATCTAACTCCTACCAAGTATTTAATCTGCATTCTCTACTCTTTATATCTTTGTGTTCTTTATAAAACTTATCACTCAAAATTTTCCTCTGAAATTTCATCGTATTTTCTTAAAGACTTGTGGGCATCGCCATTTCTAAATCTTCAGTTTTAGTTTTCAAGCACTAAGACCCAATGATTCATTGTTTTTTTTACCATGTGTGAAGTTGTGTATCTGAGCTCCAGCAGAGAGAGTAGGGGTGAGATTTTCGAGGATTCCACCTAAATTCCATTTTCTCCCCCAACACTTTCTCTCTCCTTTCTGGGCGTCTGTTTGCAATATTAGTCTCAAGGGGGACTCAAGCAATATGTGGTGGCTGAGTGAGAAGAGTTCTTTTATCTTTGCCAACTCCATTCTATGCTGTGATTTTATGATAAAACATAAGTGGCGAATATTCTGGTTCTGGGATACTAAACAATGCTTTTTTCCCCAATGCTTTTTTTTTTTTTTTGGTTCCTGCTTCCTTTCTTGACTCTCCATTTTACCTTGAATTTCTCCTTTCTTTCTTCATACTGGCAGAACATCCTCTCGTTTCCACCAAAGAGGCAGCTATACTGGGAACATTTCTTGGAGCAGATAGGATGTGTGTCGGCATAGCTATATGAAAGAAATGGTACCAGTCTTTTGGCCTGGCACACACGACCACAGATTGTTTTTTAATCCCCTTGATTAGTCTTTCTGCTACTCTTCTAGGATTCTCTCCCGTTAGGCGATCACCGTCTTGCTTATCTCTTTTCTTAAAAAAAAAAAGTGTGTATCTCTCTCTCTCTGTGTGCCCAAGTGTATATGAACCACACGCAGGCAGGAGACTGCAGATAAAAGAAAAGGGCATTGGATCCCCTGGAACTGAAATTATGAGTGGTTGAGAGATGCCATGTAGGAGCTGGGAACAGAACCCAGGTCCTTTGCAAGAATAGTAAGTAAGCACTCTTAACCTCTGAGTCATCGTTCCAGTCCATATGTCTTGTTCAAATTAATATCTCCCTTTGTGAACATTAAGGGCAGAGACTTTCTTTTATTGTCGACAGAAACTACTAGTGTTCATCCAATGCTTGCTGAACTGAAATCATAGTTAATTAATTAGAAAGTTTTGAGCAAAAGATAGAAAATAAAGGTTTTTCAAATTTTATCCATCCATTGTGACATCAGCCTCTGTGTCTCTTCTCTTTCTGACTAGACAATGACTAGTCTCTTACTGTGAAAAGTAGCACATGGCTTTGAACAGTAAGCCCACCTCAAACAGGGAAAAATTATCAATAAACATAAGCAGCCATGAAACTTTTACTAGGGACCAATAGCCATATGACACACAACTGCACCAAAGTCTCAAAAGCATCAATGGGGTATAGCAATCTGAATATTTGAGCTTACCATCATCCTGACTATGATGTGTTGTGGTCCACGAGAAGCCCTCCAAAAAGCCACCAGTCACGATGAAATCAGCTGGAGCATTGTTATTAAACTACATGCATGTGGGATCACACACACCTGTACAAAAATGGCAACGACGGCCTTGAGAGGGATGTGTAAGCCCTTTTTAAGCCCAGCTACAGGAATTTTGAAAGCAGTGTGATCATTCTGCTTAGGATTGGCTTACACAAATGGCAATCATATTAGTACATTTCTAATTGGCTTGGGCTAGCAGGGGTGGGCCAAGGCTACAGTTTTCCCCTTCTTGGGCAAGTCTGAACAAGTCCCAGGCTCTGTCCTTATTTGGTCATCACCTGTGAGGGGAGGGGTGTTGGCTTAGGTGTACATGCCTCATCCAGTGTCAGGGGCATTGGTGACTGATTGCCCTTTGTTTGTGAACTGAGGCCTAGTTCTTAACTGAGTTGTTAGGGGCTTGTCATATTTACCTGGTCCTTTCAGATGGAGGGAAACACCAGAATGAGAAAGAGGACCCCAATGGAGCCTGTTTTGTGCAGTCTGGGAATTCCTGAAAGAAAAGCTCCAGACAGCATGGAGACCATTCTTCCCATATGCCTCTCCCTCTTTGTTCATCTCCAACCCCTGCTCTGGGGTTAAAGGATATGCCAAGGTAACATGGATCCTTTCATTTAGAATGAAACTGTGTTAACTTTTCTGAGGCATGATGATTTGAATAATTAAATTTTTATATGGGGCAGAAACTTTCATATAGAAACAATAGTGAGGAGTCCTTACTCTTAGGATGTATGAGACATCAACTCATACAATCAGCACGTAGTAGACACAGACTCACTCTTGAGTCAAGCCAGAATTTGAGAGATCATACTTAATTTTAATACAATTGTTAGAGCAAAAATAAAACTGGTCATGAGAATGGAACCTCTGGTCTGGAGAGAAACCCAATATTCCATTTGGGCTGGATCAATCGCCTTGGCTTATGGGACCAGCCCTATGAAGGTGGACTCACCTGAAGCCCTGCTAAAGAAATGGGTAGAATAACTAGTTCTTTAATGAAATACTGTACTTTGCCTTCCCCAAATCCTCCCTCCTAGTGCAGAAGTTTATGGGCTGCAGCCATGTAAGAGTCCTAAGCCAGTCTGCTTTTCTAATATAACTTTTCCTTTTCTTCTTTTGCTCTTTGAAGCATGCTTTCATTAACACCCTGGGCTTTTCCCCTAGAGCATAGCTTTCTCTAAAGCCTCCCTCCCTGCCACACGGCTGTTTATTTGACACATGTTTGACCTCGAGGCCAGCTTAAATGCCATGGCTTTTTCCCTTCTCTCCTCCTTTCGCCTCTCTCGGGTAGCTACTGAAGTTTACAGCTTGCCTGCCTTGGAAATTGTCTTTTAAACACTAATAAAATTGCTCTTGAGTTTCCCACTAAGTCCAATATTAAATTCTATTATGAATGAGCCTAAGAACTACCAAAGAGGACCCATATTCTCCCTGTATCCTAATCAGTGCTATTAAAGGAGGGGTTAAATCAGTGCTGAATGGGTAGTTAGCAAGGATTCCTAGAGACCAAGGCCAGAAGGATTCATAACCAGCCTGGCAGGCACGTACTTTCTAGGCAGCAGGGAGTTGGCTTAGCTGAGGAGTAAGCTGCACTGTGGCCTGGATAGAGTACCTCGATAAGCAGCATCTTTTCTGTTCTCCGAGTTCAAGTACACCCTGACATCTTTTGCTATTAAATTTTGCTCTGTGTTATCTTCATGTCAGCATGCGATTCGGACAATACACACATGAATACCACCTTGGTCTTAGTAAGTAATCGACTTTACAAGAACGTGTGGCTCTCTGGTTCCTCTGGCAATCTCTGCTCCCTTGGGAGCATGAGTCGCTCTTCTTGAGTCTGTTGCGTGGAATACAGAAAAAACTTCATCTTTGTACTTGTAAAGCTGAGGAGTACTCTCTGCATCATAGTGTCGTTGGTTAAGGCTCCCAGGGGTGAGATGGCACATGCTTGTAGTCCTAGCAGTTAGGGAGTGGAGGTAGGAGGCTCAGGGTTCAAGGTCATCATCTGGTACTTAGCAAGTTTAAAGTCAGCTAGAGGAGATGGTCAAAAAGCAACCCATCTCATCTGCCCTCTCCTCTGATGACAAGAAAGGGAAGTCACCAGCTCTGTGCCACCTCATGGCTAGCTGGGCCGAAATGTGAGATTTCAGCAAATGTCTCCTGTATGTGCTCGCCCCGTTCCGCTCCCGCTGAGGGGTGCTTGTTCCTCTTGTTTGCCCATTTCCTCTTGCATACTGAAAATGCCTCAGCTGTGTTTGTGTGTTTCCTTCCTTCAGTTCAGAGCAATCTGTTCAGTTTGAAGAGCCAGCAGCTTCTACAATGTGCTCAAAAACGGGGTCTGAGTAAGAAGAAACTTTGATTCTTTTCCCTCCTGTGGCAAACATGTCACGGATGCTTGCCAGGTTATGAGTAGTTGAGTTACTTTAGGCTAGCCTGGCTTGCCCTGTCACCATCTTCTCTTCTTCCCCTTTAAGCCGTTGCTGCAACAAGAACAACGTGTACTTTTGCTTATTGTTTCCCCACCTTTTGAGTTATTGTTATCATCATAGAGTTTCTTTAGTTGTGCTATTTATGCTTCCCTATCTAATATAATTTACCTTAGCCATTGTCATCAACATTCATACACGAAAGGAAGGGCTTCTACTTAGAGACTATATTTGACACTCTAGATCCAACTGGGTCCTACAAAATTCTTGCATTGAAATTCTTCTCCAAGTTCTTCGAGATGCAGATGATCTGAAAATAGGGGGATGAAAGGTATAGTTAGTTAAGATAAGCTCATACTGGTGTGTGATGGATCTAATTCATCGATCTCCTCATGAGAAAGAAATTTGGAGGCAGACAAGGACATGGAGAACACCGTAGAAAGATAAACATAAATTGGGGTGCTATATGTATAGGCTGAGAAGCAAAAATGGTTATTGGGAAAGCACCAGAAGCTAGGCCACACAGAGAACAGTTGTTTCTGCAGGCAGATGGATGTTGGATCTCTAGTGTCCTGACCTATGAGACAACTATTTCTGTTTTGTTTTAAACTGCCCACCTTGTGATTCATTATTTATGACAAATATTTGATTTATGGTCTAGAATCTCAGCTAAATATATATTTCATAGAGTGAGGTAAGCACACATTATGAACTCAAGCTATTGTATTTTTGATGGAATTCTGACCCTCTAAAGGTTACAGAAGTCTAAAACTTATGGTGTGCCTCCAGAGTAGGCTCAAGTCAGTCAAGGCTTAGGAGGGAAGGAGTAACAACCAAAAATAAATAACTATGTATAAAAGTGTCCCAAGGAAGCTAATTAACTTTTTAAATTTTATTTTGAAGTATATGGGCACTTTATCCATACATAGGTGTGTGTACTGTGTATGTGCAGTGTCCACAGAGGTGAGAAGAAGGCATCAGATTCACTGGCTCTGGAGTTATAGATGGCTGTAAGCAGCTACATGGATTCCAAAAATTGAACCCAGGTCCTCTAGAAGAACAGCCAGTACTCTTAACCACTGAGCCATCCCTCCAGCCTCATATATACTAATTAAAAAACTAGGACAGATGAGAGTGTATGTATTTTCTTTTGCCTGTGAAGAAAGCAGATTGCCAGTTTCTCCTCCTCTTGATCACAAGAAACCGTGCGCTTGTCCTAGTGCAAGTGAAGACCCCTAACTGTGAATGGTTTGGTTCCACAGCCTAGGAGTAACTCAGTCCTGCTTGTGCCGTGTGTAAATGTATTTGCTCAATTCTCAGTTCTATCCAGCGAGGCAGCTTAAGAAAGGCCTCTCAAGGGGCATTTAACTTGTTTGTGTTTGTATTCTTCACTCAAAGGCTCCTTCCAGGAGCTTTAAGGTGAAGGAGCTCAGAAGATCAGTGTGGGTTAATCAGCATCTTCTCAAGAGCTTGCGGTTTGCCAAAGGCCCCTTCTCTGGCTGTTTTTTTCTACTGCCGGCACATTAGCTTCTCACTGCCCTAATTCTGGCACCTCGACTACAGGCATCTGATATTTCATCCTTTGCTTTCTAGCCACGGGTATCCATGGCAGCAGCACTGGAAACAGAGACAAGTGCCAGAGGCTTTCTCAGGCCAGTCTGGCCTTGCCAGAGGCCAGCCAACAAGGGCAAAGCTTGCCCAGTTTGTAGCCAAAACACTGGGTGGATCTGTTTCAATTGGAAAGTCTTTCCAGGAACCAGAAACTATATCTGGCCTCTATGGTCTAGAGGGCTTGTTTTTGCAAAGCTAATTCTTGGATTAACAGTCAAAATTCAGAGGAGAATTTGTTGTTGGTAGAATGACCCCACTTCCTAAATCAAAACTTGGTTAGGGCTAAAAGGTTTGGTTTTATGAAGGGTATTTGCATACATGAAAAACTTTTGCACATATTAAAATAATGTTTAGTTAATGATCTTTATTATAAAAATAGATATGTAAAATTTATATAAAATGAAGGCAGACAAGGGATAATTCACAACAAATATTTCTTGGCCACCTACTATGTCTTGAATGCTCTTCTTAGTATTTGTAATATATCATGGCATAAAATAACCACTGAGATAACTAGTCTCATGAATCTCACTTTCTAGAAGCAGGGCCCTTTATCACCAAATCTTCAAACCTACCTAAAATGGCTTTTCTTTTTATCAAGACAAGTTCGGTCATCAGCCTTTTGATAAACAAGCGTTGGTGTAAAGAAACTGCGGTCTTCTTTCTGTATGCCGTGTGAGAGACAGCCAACAAAACACCTGGTGGTTGACTCCGTGTAGGATTTGCCTGACACAGAATTTTAGATCCTTGGGTGCTTTCTCTTATGCTCCACGTGCACTTGGTAAGATCCAATAGGGGAAAAAAAACGTATTTTGATGGTAAGTGACTATACTCCTTTTAGAGTGTTCATTACCTAAGTCATTTGAAGTGAGTGGATATTGGTGGAATTGAACCATAGATTTTGAAGTAGTCAGTACTTCAAAAGTACTCAAAGATCCCAAAGGCCAGTTCCTCCCATACACTGTGAAATTGGTTTCCTGGATGTGGTTGCCATTATCTACTTTTTCTGCTCATATGATAACCAAAAAGTGAATTAGGGAAGGAAAGTTTATTTCAGCTCATACTTCTGGTAACAGTCCATCATTGAGGGAAGTCAGGGCAAGAACTCAAGCAGACACTAAGGAAGAGACCATGGATGAATGCTGCTCACTGACTTGTTTCTACCTGTTTTTTTAAAAAATATATTCCATTATGTCCAAATATTATCTCACCAAGTGGCCAATATTTTTTAAATTATTAGTAAAGGCCAGAAATAATATATGTGCCATTATATATACCATAGCATTAAAAGTTAGCTTAAAGTCAGGTGTAGTAGTGTTGGGTCAGTAGAGTTATGACTTAAATTAAAATAATTTACAGTGTTTCTATTTTAAAGCTATATTTATTTATCTTTATTGAACTATACATTTTTCTCTGCTCCTCTCCTTTCCTCTCCCCTCCCCTTCAACCCTCTCCCATGGTCCCCATGCTCCCAATTTACTCAGCAGATCTTCTCTTTTTCTACTTCCCGTGTAGATTAGATCCATGTCTGTCTCTCTTAGGGTCCTCATTGTCGTCTAGGTTCTCTGGGATTGTGAACTGTAGGCTGGTTTTTCTTTGCTTTATGTCTAAAAGCCACTTATGAGTGAGTACATGTGATAATTGTCTTTCTGGGTCTGGGTTACCTCACTCAATATGATGTTTTCTAGATCCATCCATTTGCCTTTTATTTTAGTGCCCAGGACATTCTCCTTGAGGAATGGTTCTGCTCATAGTAGGATGGGCCCTCCCATGCTAATCAATAATCAAAAAAAATCCCCATAGACATGGTAATTGGCAAATTTGATCAAGTTCTCAGCTCTTTAGTTGAGGTTCCCTTTTCCCAGGTCTAGGTTTTATCAAGTTGGCAATAAAAACTAATCAGTACAGTGGTTTAAAAAAAGTAAGTGGATGATATGATGAATTAGTAAATGAATAGTCAGATGATAGCTGGAGTTGTTAACCTGGGAAATATTTATCAACTCTTACTATATTTATGGAAGAGAAGATTGTAATGTTTCTATTTGCCTAATTTTTAAACACTCATTTTATTATTACTTTTTCAGAATTTCACTCATGAGTACTGTATATCACTTCTGCCCCATTGTCTCCCCTCCAACTCCTCCTCTGTCCCCCTTAAATTCATTATATATACACACATATACAAATGTATAAATATAGCTTTCTGAGTCCTTTTAGTGTTGCTGTATGTACGTGTGTTTAGGGATAAGCACTTGAGAGCAGATAATCAAGGAGCTTCCCCTGGAAATACTGATTCTCCCTCTTTTTAACAGCCATTAATTGCCTGTAGGTCTTCATCTAGGGGTGGGACATTGTGAAATTTCTGCCACATACCTTGGAATGTCACTGTGGTGTTATTGTACAGGTCTTATTTAGATGACCATGTTAAGATTTCATGGACACTATCTCACAACAGATGTCCTGGTCCTTTGGATCTTACTGTCTTTCTGTCCTCTTTTCAGCAATGTTCTCTGAGCCTTAGCTGTGGGAGTTGATTCAGTGGTCTCTGCATTTTGACCAGTTGTGAATTTCTGTGACAGTCTCTGTGAGAAAATAAAAGCTTCCTGGGTGAGCAGTAAGAGCTACACACACCTGAAGATACATGGCTAGATATTGAGAATGAGGTACAGAATTGTACTGATTTAGACATGTGATAGCAGATTCCCTTCCAGAATCCATGACCTTACTTTACCAGCCACAGCCTCCCTACATTTATAGTACCAGGCATGAATTTCTCTCCTGTTGAACAGGGCTCAAGTCCATTTCAGGGGTTGATGGTTACTCCTAAAATATAAGTGTGACTATTGGACTCTGGTGCTCATTACTGTGATTCAGTAGGACTTTTAATTTTTTCCGGTAGGATTTTTAATTGCTCTTCTCCCTTGGCAGTTTTCACGGCAACTTTGGGTGCTGTGAGAGCTAATCCTCAAGGAGGAAGCTTCTAGGTCAATTCCAGCTTACTTCCTCCACATACTGTGCACAAAGTGTATGGTGTCTTCATTAGTAGGACCTTACCCTCAAGTTTTTGAGACAATCAAGGGGGACAGCAGTAGCCTATTTTAGGCTTCCCTGGTCAACAACTCGAAGGGAGATTTCCCATGCTAGGACTGGGATTCTCTGTTAGATAGTGTATGGATCTGGGGATGAGCCTTAGCACCTCCATTGGCAAAATATGTTTATATATCTACACACACACACACACACACACACACACACACACACACACACAAACAAACAAACAATTAAATACATTACATATGTTTTTTAGTAAACAAAGCATCTTTTCCTAGGGCTGTTAAAATTATTCTTAGGATTCTTTATCCCCTCTCCTTCCCACTCTCTCAGTATTTCCCTTCTTTCTCACATTCAGAAAAGTAACCCCCATCTCCCAAACCCCACCCTCACATGTCCCCACCCCTGTTTTTCTCATCTCTCCTTCACAGTACCTGTTTCCTTATGTCCCTTCTGTTTATCTCCTTTGAATGAGGAAAAATCTGGAACACAGGGAAAATACTCCCCATCAGCAACCTTTCATGGAGGAGTTGTGGTGAGAGTAACAGTGAGTAGCTACAGTCAAGACCTGGAATCCATTTCTAGAACTAAATAGGATTCTACGTTTAGTCTACTCATTCAGTACTTCTCAAAGGTCAGTGTGCATCAAAATGACAGAGAAACTAGTTGAAACAAGGTGTCCCCATTACATCTGCACCCCATTTAAAGCAGAGCTTAAGGACTTAAAACTTTAAGAAATTGTTGAAGGAGCGGCGGGACCCGCGTCCCACCACCCGGCTAGCTTTACCCAAAATAATTACACAGAAACTGTATTCTTTTAAAACACTGTCTGGCCCATAGTTTCAGCCTCTTATTGGCTAATTAACCCATATTTAGTAATCCATGTAGCACCACGAGGTGGTCGCTTACCAGGAGAGATCTTAACCTGCGTCCATCTTGGAGAGGAGAGGCATGGCGACTGCTTATGGTGACTGCCTGAAGCATCTCCCCAACTCTGCTTCCTTTTTCCCACAATTCTGTTCTGTCTACTCTGCCTCCCTAATTTTCTGTTCTCTTAAAGGGCCAAGGCAGTTTCTTTATTAATTAACCAATGAAAGTAACATAGACAGATAACTCTCCTCCATCAAGAAATTACCAGGCGATGGCAGTCTTGCTGATCTGTGGCCTTTTTGGAAAAGTACAGATCCATAATCTGATGTAATCCAGAAAGAGAGAAGATCTATAATACTGATGTAACTGACAGTTAAGGACATACGTTCTTCCAAACAATCAAATTCAAGTTCTACCTCCTTATCCTTTACCCCCAACATTTCACCTCTCTGAGTTGTAAAATTGGAATAATAATAGAACCCACTTTCTAAGATTGTCATAGAGACATGATAATGCATTTAGAAACATTGTAACACTACACCTGGTGCCAAATAAGTACGAAACATTATCATTTCTTTGTTTACCAGTAACTTCACACATAGTAGACTTTCAATAACATATTCAAATGGAGAAGCCAGAGTAGGTTGAGAAGCTAACATGGAGAATTTTGCATTTAAAAAAGTTCCTACTTAGGGGTTGGGAGGTGTCTCAGAGGTACTGGCTGCTCTTGCAGACTAACCAGGTTTGGTTCCTAGCACCCACATGGAGGCTCACAATTGTCTGTAACACCAATTCCAGGGAATTCAGCATCCCGTTTTGGTCTCTGTGAATACCAGGGACCTACATGGTGTAGAGGCAAGTGTGTAGACAAGACATCCATTTACAAAAAATTCAAATTTTAAAACCATTTTGCATTTAATATTCAGCCTAAGGTTGAAGCAGGTTCTTGTATAATGCTGAAAATGAAATGACTGTTCTAGAACATCAGAGTCATTTGCTGGTCTTTTTTGACCCCAAATAGATCTTGGTGGACATTTAGCAGATTGAATTCTGTAAGAGGCCCAAATGCCAAGAGTTGATGGGGGATATTGCAGCTTATGCATCAGAACTGACAATATGGTGTCAAATGTCCTTAGTTTAGTGTTGTCTTCCATGGTCCCGTGAGCAAGCCAAGTCCATTGCTAAAATACTTATGTGCTTCTATTTCAGATCTACATTCATCAAATGATCATTGGTTTTGTGTGAAATTCTTACTTTCCTTTTCTTAGAGATTTTCTTGTTCTTGTTCTTTCTTGTCCTCTTATTAATTTTTCATATGCTTCTATGTACAATGCTTCCAAAACATGATCCAAGGAATGTTCACACGGGCTGTTCATATCTACCTTAGCTGCTCAGCAAGAATGGACATTAATATGCCCTGACTCAGACCCAGGAAATCCGGATCTCTAGGTTTGTGAGATCAGAAAATCTACATGCTTTTTAAAGGAGTCTAGGAGTAGGGAGACAGTCCACATGTTTAGCATTTGTAAGACCTTGCTTTTGTTACCTAGTGCCTTCCCCTCTAATAATTTCTGTCTCTTTGGTACGCATTCGAGGTTGCCCATTGTATATAGACAATGATGGATGTCATACTGGTCCTTCATGATTAATCATTAGGAGAGGCCGGGATATTGATTCCAGGAGCTGTAGGTACTTCTTGGGTTTTACATCAAGCCTCGTGGTCTAACTGTAGTAATAAACAGCTAGGGATAGGCACACATATCAACCTATTAACAATTATCACAATAGCTATTTTGATATGTGCATAGCTGGATGTTTTGAAGACATAAAATTGAAAAGCACTATGAATCCTGATTTCTGATAGCTCTTTTTGAACTTGCATAATCCAGACTCACATTCTCCACTCTCTCTCTCTCTCTCTCTCTCTCTCTCTCTCTCTCTGTGTGTGTGTGTGTGTGTGTGTGTGTGTGTGATAAAATTGAATAAGTATTCCTGGAGTAGATTGCCACGTTCCACTATTCTATCTATTTGAGTAAAAATCCGTAGCCAATAACCATATTCATGCTTCATTAATTGGAAGAAAAAGAAGCTATTAATTGCAAGTCAAAAAGGTCAAGATCAGTGTCCAACCTATGAAAGGACAACAGTGACAAGGAGGTATTATAATTCTGTACTAGGTGTTTCCACATGTCTTTTCAGAAATGCTGAGAGCTTCTTCTCATTCTGTTGGCCTAGCCTAATAATCCTGGTTTTTTTTTTTTTAAATTTGCTTCCCACTGTGTGTCTTGCTCTGTCATCTCCTGGTTCTCTGATTCTGACCTGGTAACTGATGTACATAAATCCAGAGTCATTTACTGTACTTGTCATTTCCTTGCCAATTGTACTTATCCGTGAAGAATAATCAACTTCATTGTCTGCATCTGTTTCATTGCTATTGGTGTAATAAAAACCTGACAAAGCAATGAAGAGGAGAAAATGTACATTTTAGCTTACAATTCCAGATTGCTATCACTGGGGAAGAGTCAAGGTGGCAGGAACATGAAGCAGCAAGTCATGTCTATGGGCAAGAGAAAAGAGAGAGAATGAACACATTCGTGCTTGCCAGAGCTCAGCTATAGCTCCCTTTTCACTCACTTTAAGGTCTGGACTACAAAATGGTGCCATCTGTATTCAGGGTGCGTCTTCCAGTTTCAATTGACTTAATTAAGAAAATCCCTTACAATTATGCCTACAGACCAGCACAAGCCAAGCTAGACAAGTCCTCTCAGACTCTTCCTAAATCATTCTACATCATATTAGTTGACAATGAAATCTAACCATCACATTTTCTGTCTCTTTAAAGAATGTGCTGGTACCCTCTCAGGTCTATAGATATGTGCTCTGGGAACGCCTTCCACTCCTTCAGCCAATAGCCGCTGAGATAACAGCCCACTGGGTGTGGTCTATTTCTCTTTTTTTATTTTAAAATTGTGTTATGTTTATTATTTTTCCTTTTATTGAAAAGTTTTTTCCTGTTATATTCTGATTACATTTTTACTACCTCTACTACTCAGTTTCTTCCCACCTCCTTTCACTTCCAAATTCACCTGCTTGAAGTCTCTCATTAGAAATAAAACAGATTTCTAGGGGATAATGATAAAACATAATATAATAATATGGTATAATAAATTTGATACGTATCACAAGGTAATGCCTGCTTGAAGTCTCTCATTAGAAATAAAACAGATTTCTAGGGGATAATGATAAAACATAATATAATAATATGGTATAATAAATTTGATACGTATCACAAGGTAAGATATGATATAATAATATAATGAGATAAAGCCAAAGCTAACATATTATAATAAGACAAAACAAAAGAGCAAAAATCAAAGAGTTCTGGAAAAGCCAAATTAAACAGATATAGACACAGAGACTATGTTGTTATATAATCAGAAGTTCCATTAAAAAACTTAACTGGAAACTATAATATATAAACAAATAACATATAGTATAAAAAGAAGGAATAAGAACATATAAACAAAGTAAAAATAAGCCATATGAAAATTCTCTTTTAAAAAGAGTGGCAGCCCTCTGCTCACTCTCTTGCTTCAGGCTTTTGCTCCAGCGATTAGACTCCTTTCCTGGCTGTCGGTGTTCTGTAAGTTTTTCCCCTAAAATAAATACCCCTTTGAATCTAAACTGGTGTGAGATTGTTTCGCGCATTAGATGTGCATGCCCATTATACCCTTCTGGCAATGTGAAAATTTACTATTGAAATCCAAGACTTGGTAACCCATGTGCTTAATCATAGTGCAGCTCTTTGAGAAGTATATTAAAATTAGGATTAATTTTAGCCAGGCTTGTTGGTACAAGCTTGCAATACTAGCTGCTTGACAAGCTAATAATAGAGGATTAGAAATTCAAGGCCTACCTGTGCTACAGCCAAGACTGGCTTGGGTGATTTGGTGAGAACATGTCTCAAAATAAAATCATGAACACTTGTCATTATGTGTGATGCTCTAGTGTGGTGATTTGAATGAGAACGGCCCTCGTGGGCTCATATATTTGAATGCTTGGTCATAATTAGGAAGTGTGGCCTTGTTGAAAGAAGAGTGTTGATGGCAGAAGATACAAAATAATCCCATGCTAGTTCAGAATTATGTATAATAAAGGTTTATTTATTTAGGGGAGACTTACAGATCACTATCCTAGATTCATAATCCTCTGCATGAATGGGGAACAGGAACAGAGTCTAGCAGCTGGAAGTGAGAGCCAGAAGCAAGCCAGTGAGCACAGGAATTAAAGCTGCATTTATAGTACAAGAGACCATGCCCAAGTGGGCTGGTATCTTAAAGGCTGTGGGCTGAAGGAGTGGAAGGAGATCCCATAGCAGAGTGTCCCTGGGGTAGACTTTGAGGTTTCCAAAGCCCATGCCAGGAGGATCAGTCTTTCTTTCTCTGCCTGATGCTTGTGAGTAAGGTGTAAGTTCTCAACTACCACTCTAGCACCATGCCTGCCTGTTTGCTGCCTTGCTCCATTCATGTTAATTATGGACTCATCCTCTGAAACTGTGAGCAAGCCCCAATAAAATGCTTTCTTTTATAAGTTGCCTTGGTCTCTTCACAATAAGAGAACAGTAACTAAGACACCTAGGTTCCATTCTCATGACAAGAAGGAAAAAGGAAGGAGCAATCAACACTAAAATCTGCAAGATAAAAGAAGGCAGCAATTCTCAAATGAGAATTTCATCCCTATCTTTACAAACTGGCAAGTATAGTCATGTGACCTGAGTTTTGCTATCAAAGATTCCCTGTTTGTCTGACCTTAGTTGCAAAAGTGCAGGGAGATAAAGGAAATAACATTCATTAAGCATTTGTCTCTGTAGTTTACGCTGATAAGTTAAGATTTGAATGAACATTAATTTGATAAGCTAAATGTTTGAAAATTTCTAGATTTTTACTTTCTAATGGTCATAAATCATCACTTTCGAAGACAGAGCTTTACTTTATCAAGTAATTATCTGGGACCACATCATTAAAAGCAGAAACTCAACAAATAAACATATTTACTCTCAACAGACCTTGATCTTTAAACTCTGGTGCTCTGTGATTTGGTGTTTATTGCATATTTCCTGTTCACTAGAGTTACTAAAACAAACAGATATTAGGGCCAATTAAGGAGAACAAAACCAAATCACTGTTGTGTGTTCTTAGTAAATATTGGAATTACATTTGTTTCTGGGTCTCTATCTCTTGATGCTTTTGATTGACGTGGAATCAAATTAGTCCCATGTCTAAGTGCTGCTTATGAATTCATCCCACCTCCATGGAATTCACAAGACACTTCATGATGAGAATGAGGGAGTCTGGGAAAAGGTTCGGTGAAAGATGGCAGTTCCAACAAAGCTTATGAGAAAAAATATGCCAACACTGTCAAAATGGATATGCAGATCTTCCCTTCAGGAAACTACCTTCTAAAAGGAATTGTCTACAATAAGGAATTAGTTGAAGGAATCAGATTGTATGTTAGTAAGTACAAGGAAAACCTAAAGCTTATTCTTGGATATTGAAACAGACAGTAGTTCAAAATGGAGTTTGGGGAGAAAATAGAGCTACTGCAAACAGTGAAAGAGCATACCCAAGCTCCAACAGTTGAATTTTAACTGAAGATATATGCTTTTCTGGTTTGGTAAAGACAATGAGATTTTAATTTTGAATAAAGATAGCACCAAGTCTATGTATGTTTGTATTGTTTTTTATTAATTTTAAAAAAAATTTTTAATTTTAAAAGATGGTCAACTAGACATGGTGGTTGTGGTGGTTTAGATGATGAATGTCCTCTAATGTCTGAGGTTCTTTGCAAAGCTGGTCCCCATTTGTTGATGGTATCGTTCAGGCTGTGTCACTAGAGGCAGACCTCAAGAGTTTAAAGCTTGATTCACTTCAAGTTCACGTTCTCTTATTTCTCACTTGTAGCTTGAGATGTGAGCTCTGAGCTATTCATGCTGCCATGCTTGGTTCTTACTACCATATTTCCAGGCTCTAATAGTGATAGGCTCTTATCTCTCTGGAACTGTAAGTCCAAAATAAACCACTCCTTCTATATGTTGCCTGGGTCATGATGTTTCATTATAGCAATAAAAACCCTAACAGAGACAGTGGCTTATGTGTATAATGCCAGACCTCAGGAGGATTGCTGTCATTTTTAGGCTATCCTGTACTACAGAAAAATCCTGTCTGAACAAATAATAGTAATAATAATAATAATGTAATGACATCATTAGTTATTAAGGGCTCCTATGTGAGTGTCAGGATATATGTCTTCTATTAATATTCATACTGCCATCAGCAAGAAATATTTTTTTACTAATTTATCTTAACATATAGTTATTATTCCTATAAGCCAAAGATGGGATTTTTTTAAACTTAACAGGTCACACATATTACAAAATTACATGAAAGCAGCACAGTTTTCATGCCAATTGTATTATGACTCACATTACAGACTATGGGATTCTAGTCCATAGCTAATAGCACCAGCCTGAAACAATAATAGCATGACAAACTAATGTACCAGGCTGGAGAGATGACTAAACATTAAGAGCACTTGTTCTTGTGGAGTACCCAGATTTGATTGCCAGTACCCACAAGGTGGCTCATGCCTATCTAGAACTCTACCTGATTCTACTGAGATTCAGCTTTATAATAAAACAAGGTAATATGCCACCATGTATTCATAAGGCAATGTATAACTTTGAAAAGACTATCCTTACCCCAATGAAATGATAAGCCTCCTTATATCCATTGAAGAGAAAACGAAGCAGTATTTTACGTAACTGACCTTATAAAAATAGTCCTTCAAGAAGATCAGAAAGGAGCAGGTCAGATATTGACAGATGGAGCCTTACAGGACTTGCAGTTGAAAGGTTGACTTTTTAGTCAATGTAAAAATCAATTACCAGATGAAATACTTGTTTTGTGTTTGTTCTAGTGACTATTTCTTGATTCCAATTTCATAGACTAGTTATTACATTATATTTTCCTATAAATCACTTGCTTTCTTTGCATTCAGTTTCTTACTTACACTTCCTCTGTTTTAGGCTTATTTCTTAGGTAACAGGCAGATCAGTTAAGGGTGTCAAACATTAGGCTGCTTCTGGCACTTCCTGCAAGAGAGAGGTCCTGTAACAAGACCTTCCAAGCCCACATAGGAATTCTTTCAGACACTAGTAACAGAAGTAAAATTACAAATGCCATTGTTGGTGATTTTTAAGTGTCCTTTTAGTTACAGTCCCTGCTTTGGGGTCCTGGATCTGTATTAATTCTGATGTCTGCTGTATGGGAGCTGATTTGGGGCTACATTTCCCTCACAATGGGACAGAATATAAAGAATCACAGAAGGTACGCTACATTTGTTTCTTTCTGCAAACTGCTTGGCTTGTCATTCTGTCAGAGAAAGAAATTAGGATTGTCTGACATCATATTCTTCATTGTCAGCTTGATAGATTGTCCTGCACACCTCAAAATCTTTGTTGAATTACTTCCTTCCACCTTTTCTTTGTTGTAGCATTTTGGGGGGATATAACACTAACACGTCTCCAGTGTCTGCCCATGACTTTCTCCACATGAAATGTTGCCCTTCCTTCACCTAGTCCCATTTTCCAGATATCCCATAGGTTTCTATGAGCAAGAAAGCTGGAATGAATCCACTGTGTTGGCACTGATGAACCAGGCTGCCTCTATCTTAGGCTTGAAAGCTATCTTATAGTAAAAACAAATGAGGTTCATTCCTTTTTATGGTTTAAAAAGAAACAGTCTCTGTCCCTCAAGGACTAGGTTACGACCCACCTATAACCTTAACTACATATGGTTCTGCTCTGCCTATTCCAGGAAATGGCAATTGTGTCTTTGTTTCGAAACCATCTTGCACAACCATGCCTTTGTTTCCAAAGGTTGTTATGACTACCTTGTCATAACCACCTTGCAATCATATCTTTGTTTCTGGAGGTCATTACGACTAACTTGTTATCCTTATGTTCTACTCCTGTAACCCTGCCTATTTTGCCTGCCAAATCTCCCATTAGAAAACCCCCTAACTCTGAACTATAATAATCTTGCCTTCCTCACATCCAAGGCTGACCTCTTGGAACACTGCGTTAGGGGCAGGAAACCCATGGGTATGAATAAACAAGCTTGCTTTATTTAATTGCTTGCTTTAATTAATTTGGTTAAGATGATTTGGGTCAGTGGTCTTTCTCCTCAAATCTTTGAGATTAACAACTACCTAACTACCTTTCTGTTTTTCACTCCCTTGGCTCTGGGAGAAACTTTCAAGAATAAATGACATGGTGCCTTATGTTTTTGCCCAGGAACTGATTTTGCTTCCCAGCTATCCCCAGGTTTAAGGTACTGTCATTTTGTAGCTTTTGCCATTTTAACTGAGCTCTCTTAAAGGACTGAAATGCCTCAAATACCAAGAGAATGAGTCTCCATTGGTAAAATTGCATAGAGAAATGTGCAGGTAATTTTTTTTATCTCAGCATCCTTCCATTTACGAGTAAGGGAACAGAGGTATTTGTAATAATGGTATCCTCAATTCCTATGGTCTAACATTTCTCTCAAGCCATGACTCTATGCTTTACAGATTTCTTGGTTCAATTAAAGGGATGAGAGTTTTGAAAGATGCAAAGGTATTTGAATTCCTTTTGCCAGTCCTTTAGGGACTCCAAATGCGAACCATCTTATGCCAATGCAAATATACAACTCTCGACTAAAAGGGAATAGGAGATGATTTAATCTGAAGCCAAAATATGAATGACCATGGTCTGCAAAAACACAGATCTAGGTTACCAATTCAATGTTTTCCAACATGGAAGTAGTTTGTGGAGTTTTATAGTAACAGAACAAAGAAAGTTATAAATCAAGGCATCTTAATAATACATTGGTGGAAAAATCAGAGAGCTAGATTACTGTAAGATGTGGCGGCGATCTCAACTCCAGGGTTCAAATATTATCTGATAGCATTCTTGGCTCTTTCATTGGTAGAGGATAGGGTTTTGTTAGTACATTCTACATGTTTTTGTCTGTTTATCAGTACATTAGATCTGACAAGGAGGTAGGCAAGGAATGAGTATTTATTAGGTAAAAGATTGACAAAGAAAACTTGTAATTAGCCTCTGAAACATCAGCATTCCAAACTCTCTGCGATCATTAAAGTTTTAATCAGCAGGCCTCTGAAGACCCAGCCATTCTCATTCACACTTGTATCAAAAAGTGCTAACAATGTCACCTTAAAAAAATGGGTATGACTGTGTCATGCTGAACCATTTGTCCCTTACTAGGTAATTTAAGTCAAATAACTATTGTGATAAAGACAATATGACATGACACAATTGCTAATTTAGATCGAACAAAATTATTTTGAGACATAGTTTTACTCTGTACCTCTAGTTGGCCTGAAACCAGCTATTTAGTTCAGGCTGACCTTGAATCTACAGTGATTTTCCGGGCCCTGTGTTCTAACTGCCAGGATCACACCTGTGGGCCACCATGCCTGACTGAATTCTTTGATTTTTAAGTATTTTTGATATCCTCTGGTTACAAATATTCACTCTGTTTGATAGAAGAGGAAATTGAGGTCTACACAGGTGAAGGGCTTGCCCAATGCTGCAAAGCTTAGTAAGTTGCAGAATTACAATTAGAACCAAGGTTTTGTGACAGTTCAGTGTATTTTCTCTCCGTCTTGAATGACCACGTGTTAAAACCTTTTAGTTTTCCCCTGCCCTTTCAGCTGTCAGACTCTTGACTAATAACTAGGTAAAGACATGAGGATCACTTAGAGCCATCTGCGACAAGGCTACCAAGATATCTTCATTTTTAGCAAATGACACCATCAATGTCTATATTTTTCTGATTCTGCGGTTTTTGGAGCATTGTTTACAGATGACCCAGATTCCTGTCTCTGTGTCCCCACTCCGGCTCTGCTGCAGACTGAAGTTTCTGTTTGCATCTTTTGGACCCCTGACTGTATATCCTACCCCAGCCCTGCTGCAGACTGAAGTCCCTGTGTGGATTGTCCTGATTCTGGTCCCTGATCTAACTATGGATATAGTTCAGCCCATAAGAAAACTAGCCCTTAAGTTCTTTAAATAGGGCTCATTGTATTGGACGATGCAATGTATCATGGGCCTTTCTCCATTTGTCTTCTCATTCTCTCTGCTTAGTTTCTGACCCAAGGCTTACTTTCGGTGAATCTGGATCCTCTATTTACTAATTCTAGAGCTAGGAATTTCCTGGTAAACTCTCAAACTTCCTTTTCTTGCGGTGTGGTAGCTAATCTTGTTATACTCCTGTCCTGGTTAGTGTTTTGTCGGCTTGACACAGCTGGAGTTATCAGGGCAGAGGGAACCTCAGCTGGGAGGGGCCCCCATTAGATTAACCTGTGGAGCATTTTCTTGGTTGATGTTGATGTGGGAGGGCCCAGCTCATTGTGGGTGGTGCCTCTGCTGGGTAGATGCTCCTGGGAAAGAGATTGAGCAAGCCAGTTTGAAGCCTCTGCTGCAGTTTCTGACTTCAGGTTCCTGCCTTAAGTGCTGACTTCCCTTGGTGATGAATTATAATGTACAAGCCAAACGAAACCCTTCCTTCCCCCAAGTGGGTTTTGATTAGTGTTTTATCATAGCAATAAAAAAAAACAAACTAGAACAGCTCATGATAAGATTTCTTAGAGACCATTAAAGACATTGAACAACCCCAGGGCCAGGCAGACATTTTAAAAGAATACATTGCTGGTGACATAAACCACAACCCTCACCTCAAAGAGTTTACTCTTGAATCAAAAACTGAGTGACCATGGCCTAGGAACACAGATTCAATTTATTCCAAATTCCATATTCCAACATGACAGAAGTTTCATAAAATGTATATAGTAATAGATAGGTGGGTGACAGCAAAGTGAGAAACATCTCTGCTAAAGGCCTCAGATGCTACCTGACAACATCCATAACCAGGCATGCCATTAACAACAGAGTCTAGAACAGAATCCAGATCTACTGATGGAGGCTAGAGGTCTGTTCATACATTCCAAAGGATTTACCTAAGTTGCAACGATGTTAAGAATACATAGAGATGAACAGTAAATTGAGGATTCGTGAGGGCTAAGATAACCAAGAGAATTTATAATTAGTTTCTGGACTTTGGACATTCCAACTTTTCCAAGATCCTTGAAATTTATCTAATCCATTGATCAGTCTTTGTAGGAATAGCTTCTTCCTGAACTTTCATTCACAGCATTGAAGGGAATAGTGCACATCATCACTCAGTTTGGTGGAACACACCTGCAAGCAAATGTAAGGTGGGAAGGAGTGGCAATAGGATCCTGAATTCAAGGTTGGTTGAGCCACGTAGTGAATCCAGGGCTATTCGCAGCAACTTTGAGAGAACCTGTTTTAGAATGAAAAGTAGAAGGGCTCATTGGTAGAGCATTTGCCTAACATGATGAGGTCCTGGGCACAGTGCCAAGAACTACCAAAAACAAAACAAAACACAAGAAACAAGGTATTTTTCTGGCAAAGTGTGGTGGCCAAGGCCTGTAATTCCAGCATACAGAGGTTGAAGCAGGAGGACCAGAAGTTTGATAATGAATTCCTGGGCAGTGTTGGTTCCATAGCAAGACCCTGTCTTAAGTAAATAGATCGGAAGAAAAACAAGAGCAAGCAGAAAATATGTTCCACAGCTGGAAATGAAATCTTAACATGATCAAAGATGGACTGGTAGAGGTTTTCAGAATAGCTTACAGATGACACTATTATTTTTCCAGGGCAGTCCAGCCAGACACCAGCAAGACTTAGAGAAACTTAAGACACCAGCAACAATATTTCACTGTCTGATTCTTAGAAACAGCAAACTTTGAGCAAAA
This sequence comes from Arvicola amphibius, assembly GCF_903992535.2. Taxonomy (NCBI): domain Eukaryota; kingdom Metazoa; phylum Chordata; class Mammalia; order Rodentia; family Cricetidae; genus Arvicola; species Arvicola amphibius. Next base: position 112,744,713 of record NC_052065.1, read on the forward strand.
ATTATGTGCCATTAACATGATTAGAAAAAGAACACCTCTTGCCTTGGTCTGTTTTGTTGCCAACAGCTGGTGGTCGGCACTAATGGGGGTGGCGTGGGGGTGGCGCCTCTGTTACTCGAGTGGATAGGGTCAGAGCCTGAGCCCTGCCAGTCCTAACAGGCACCTGCTCTCAATAGGCTAATTAAACAGAAAGTAAGAGTGAAAAGCAGAAAAGAGGTTTATTCAGTGAGGCCACATTGAGAGGGGGAACAAAGAGGTCTAGTGAACCACCACTTCAAGGTTTTGACAAGAGGTTTCGATTTAAATGGAGGGCAAGAGGTGTGCAAAACGAAGTAGTCAGTAGTCGCTGATCAAGGTACGGCCCCGACCATCATTAGTGTCTCCTCCAAGGTGGCCTGACAGGTTGTCAGAACTGTGTGACATGTCTTTCCAGGAGACGAGTCCCCCATTTGGCTAGCATTGGAGCCTGAGCCTCTTCTTTCTCTCAGCGTGAGATTCCTGGGGACATTCCAGTCCCTTGAGGGAGCATTGTCTCAAAAGTTTGATAGCCAAAGAAAGGGGTCTGAGGGTCTCTTTAGAATATCGTCATTCCTGCCAGGGCAATTCCTTTGCCAAGGGAGTTGGCCTGGGAGAGTTTGAGATGGGAAGAAGCAGAAGTGTCTCGTGAAACTTCCCAGTCCATGTATATGCAAATCACTTCGCATTATGAAAATCACATCTCTGGAATCCAATTAGACTCCCAAAAGTAAACAATAACTTCCCATCATTGTGCTTTCTGCTTCTTGAACACTTTTCTTTAAAAGATGAAAGAGTGTTATTATATTCCCCTGCATGTCCTATTGGAGCATAAAAAGGGGCTCTCGCTGAGGTAAAAACAACCCTCTCAGACTTCAGTACATAAATGTTTGCACTTACCACCCATTTCTTAGTCTGGGATGGAGGCTGAAGAGGTGTGGCCAAGGATTGTTCATCTATTCATACACAGCAGTTCAATCAAAATAGATTCTACTCATCCATCACTGGTTCGACAAATATTGGAATGCTTTTAGTTTATCATATGTTGTATTTGGCATTGAAGGTGTACACACAAATCGAGTTGGTTGTTAAAAAAAAAAGACATGGGAAGTATGAGGAGAATATAGGATCCAAGGAGCTCATGAGAAATGAGGGGCATGGTTGTGGAAGGCTGCCATGAGAACTTCATAAAAATAAGTTAGGGAAAAAAACATGCCCATGCAGAGGGAAGACACACGAATGATAGTACTAAGTATGAATGAGTCCAGCTGGTTGGCAAGAGTGAACAGATGCACATGACCATATCATACAAAGTCATATAGACCAGAAAACAGTTTTCTTTTTCTTTCCTTTTTGGTTGATTATCTCTGGACCACATTCCTCTGTACGCTCTGCTTCCCACACTATCCAGGTGTTGACGTCTTTCTACCCATTTCAGAGGAGAACATCAGCGCAGACAATGAGTAAAGGACTCGGCAACCATATTTAGGAGCCATTCCAAAATTCAGAAGTGATTCTTTCAGGACAGAAGAATAAAAGATACCAAATATCATTGGAAATAACCTGAGAGACTATTACTAACTGTCAAGAACTGGAGCCCTCGGCGCTGAGAGATTACTACGCTTGCAGATGGTCTGCATTTACTTCCTAGCACCCACATGGAGTTTTATGTTGTAGAAGGAGTGGCGGGCTGTGTCCCGTTGCCTGGCTAGCTTAACCCCTGAAACAACCACACCGAAATTGTATTAATTAAACCACTGCCTGGCCCATTATTTCTAGCCTCTTATTGGCTAACTCTCACATATTAGTTCAACCCATCTCCATTAACATGTATCGCCACTTGACTGTGGCTTACAGGCATGAGTCTAACCAGCGTCTGTCTCGGGCAGGAGAACCATGACATCTGCATCACTGCCTTCTCCTCAGCATTCTGTTCTGTCTACTCCACCTATTTAAGTTCTGCCCTATCCAAAGGCCAAGGCAGTTTCTTTATTCAACCAATGAAAGCAATAGATAGTCAGAAGGACCTCCTACACGAGTTTTACAGCTCTCTGAAACTCCAGTAGCAAGGGATCTGAGACTATGTCTGATCTCCATGGACTTCCACATGTCCATGCTGCCAGGCACACAAGAAAAAAATAAAGTAAAATTTTTCTAGTTTTTTAAAATTGATTTAATTGGGCTATACATTTTTTTTTCTGCTCCCCTCCCTTCCACTCCCCTCCCCTTCAACCCTCTCCCATGGCCCCCATGCTGCCAATTTATTCAGGAGATCTTGTCTTTCTCTACTTCTCGTGCAGATTAGATCCATGTATGTCTCTCTTAGGGTCCTCTTTGTTGTCTCTGGGATTGTGAACTGTAGGCTGGTTTTCTTTGCTTTGTGTCTAAAAGCCACTTATGAGTAAGTACATACGATATTTGTCTTTCTGGATTTGGGTTACCTCACTCAATATGATGTTTTCTAGATCCATATATTTGCCTGCAAATTTCAAGATGTTAATTTTTCTGCTGTGTAGTACTCCATTGTGCAAATGTACCACATTTTCTTTATCCATTCTTTAGTCGAGGGGCATTTAGGTTGTTTCCAGGTTCTGGCTATGACAAACAACACTGTTATGAACTAGTTAAGCACATGTCCTTGTGGTATGATTGAGCATCCTTTGGGTATATACCCAAAAGTGGTATTGCTGGGTCTTGAGGAAGGTTGTTTCCTAATTTTCTGAGAAATAGCCACACTGACATCCAAAGGGGCTGTACCAATTTGCACTCACACCAACAATGCAGGAGTGTTCCCTTTTACCCCACAACCTCTCCAGCATAAGTTGTCATCAGTGCTTTTGATCTTGGCCATTCTTACAGGTATAAGATGGAATCTTAGAGTTGTTTTGATCCGCATTTTTTCTGATGGCTAAGGATGTTGAACATTTCTTAAGTGTCTTTCAGCCATTTTAGATTCCTCTGTTGAGAGTTCTCTGTTTAGGTCTGTATTTCATATTTTGTTGGATTATTTTTTCTTTTCTGATGACCAATTTCTTGAGTTCTTTGTATAGTTTGGAGATCAGCCCTCTGTCCAATGTGGGGTTGGTGAAGATTTTTTCCCATTCTGTAGGCCGTTGTTTTGTCTTGTTGAACATGTCCTTTGCTTTACAGAAGCTTTTCAGTTTCAGGAGGTCCCATTTGTTAATTGTTTCTCTCTTTGTCTGTGGGGTTATATTTAGGAAGTGGTCTCCTGTGCCAATGTGTTCAAGTGTACTTCTCACTTTCTCTTCTATGAGGTTCACTGTGGCTGGCTTTATGTTGAAGTCTTTGATCCATTTGGACTTGAGTTTTGTGCATGGTGGTAGGCATGGATCTATTTTCATTCTTCTACATGTTGATATCCAGTTATACCAGCACCATTTGTTAAATATGCTTTCTTTAATAAAGAACTGGAGAGACATTTCAGCTCTTGAGAGCACTGGGTGCTTTTTCAGACTGCTAACACCCATGGAAGCTTCTGATCAGACGCTTTACATAGCAGACTCCTCTGTCACCTACCACTTCAGGACTGCAAGCAAACTGGCCTGTGGATGGAATCTTCCATCCCTAAATCTCCTCCTTTTCCTTTCCTATAAGACCCCAGACCTTCTCTGCCTCGTGCACTCAGTCCCTACTTCCTTGGAGAGACTGATCGCTTCAGTAGTTCTGATTAAAAGAACAATTCTGCTTGTCAAGATGCCCATCTGTTTTATTTGATTTTCATGCCACCTCCATCAATACCCATTGAACTCTCTCTGGGTGACATCTCTCCCCACTTTCCCATCTCTCCCTTTTCTGAAACCCATACAAGGGAGAACATGGCTGTTTGCCCAGCTTACCAGTGCTCAGCAGCCACCACTGATAACTTGAAACCTCTGGGGTTTTAGTGTTTCCATGGAAACCAATTTGCATCTTTGTCCTCATCTTCTCCTTTCCCCATTCTGATCTCCAGAGCAGAGGCTCTTCCCCATTTGTCTACTGAACCACATTCAATACAAACCCCCTGAAATGTCAAGGCCTGCCAGCATCTACAGGTATTCCAGACCCAGGCTTTCTCTGGAACTCCTGGAGTTCCTCAGCTTTTGCCCTTGGCTTTTGCTGCCTGACTTCCACAAGCACAGGATGACGTTTTGTGCAAATTAGGCTCATTCCTCCTGCCACTCTCTGATCCTAAGTATGACTTGGGGAACTGTTGTAGACGCTCTCTCTACCTTGCCTTTCAAGATGGGTTCCGAATTGTGCTCAACAACACCCCTTTGACAGGCTGAAAATAAAGCCTCAAAACTTTAGGTTTGCCAACGTCAGACCTGGTATTCTTATGCGGCTCTCTCTCTGTTCAGATCAGGCCCCAGTTATCACCAAGATAATGGCCCAGCCTGGCCTGAATGTAGGACTTTTGCCTTCCAAATCTATACCCGCTTAGATAACTTCACCAGACGAAACAATCAAAGGTCTGAAGTATTTCCCCTCCTTCAAGGTCCTCTTCTATTCTTTATTCTTCCACTTCTGCACTTGAGGCTTTTCCAGCTCAGACATCTAAACCGAATTCTCTAACCTCCACCTCAGGTGATAATCTGTCTGATAAAAGTCCCTCCCTATCAAAGCACAGCATCTCAAATTATGTTAGCAAAATTTTCTCTTCTCTTTAGGCCGAGATGCTGGCTGTGGGTGGGATTTGCCCTTCACACTCCAGACTCACTCATGTCCATCCCCCAAACCCCTGTCCTGGGTCAGGCTGGCCCGTTGACTTTGTAACAGGGAAAAGGAGTGAAAAATAGGCCAATTCTTCCCCTATCCTAAAGATGAGCTGATACTATTCCTCAGGAAGCTACTCTTGGGCAACTTTTGTTTTTACATCCTGTACTCAGTACCAAATTGGCTTACAAGTAAATGCTCATGTAAACTGAAGATCTATCTATGTGCGTGTTTGTCAACTGTGAAACACTGTCTCTTCATGGAAGAGTGCTTCTCACAGCCATAATATGTCTTTCATGTTCCCCAATTAAAGAGGGCTGCCAGATACTCTTTTATCAAACTCACAAGTTTGGGAAATTATTGAGGATAATCAACTGGTGTCCTTGGGACATTGCTAGACAATCCTATAAAAGGACCCAATAGGATTGAGTCTATTTATCTTTTAAATTGCCAATTAAGATACTGTCTTTGACTGACTTCTTTTACAAAGATTCCAGGTGCTTGTTCCTTATGCAGGAGCCTGATATAAAGAAACAGATCTCTGGTACATGGTTCAGTCAGTTGTACAATTACATTTCACTTTACTAAGTGAAACTTATGTTAATTATTATGTTAGTGGTTTTCCTCCTCAACTTCATCTCTTAATGTTCCCAACAAGGTTACAATAAAGAGACCTAATGGCCAATTTGGAACTTACACTAGTCAATGAAAAATGTCTCCAGCTCTTCTACCAAAGCAATGGCCTTGCATCCTGTAATTGACAACAGTGACAAAAAAATCAGTTTTGCTAACAGCTATGACACAGCCTGTCAAGGATTTATGGATGGGTTTCTTCCATGTTCTCTTCCTTTAGTAAGGGTAAACCTTCCCTGACAATTTCCTAGCTACATTCTAAGCAGGAATTATACTAAGAGTCTCCATTTTTGTATGTTATAGGTGCTGTCTCATTCACCTAACACTCCTTAAGGATGCACACTGCCATCACATGACTATCTTATGGTCTGGATCTTTGCCATCTGTTAAATTGTATTGGGGCCCTGCTAGGTCAACCTTCCTCCAAGGCAATCTAATTGCTGCCCTTTCTACATTGCTCCTTTTATCAGATTGAAACAGTTAAGAGAGAGCTGAGCCCCAAAGCCCCTCAAAGCAATTTGGGTGACCACTGATAAAGGTGACTAGTGGGCTATCCAATTTGCCCCTATTTTTGCCATGTTAGGCATTTTTTTTCACAACTCAGAACTTAAACAATTGGACTGAGGGCTGCTTTGCATCACTGAACCTCTCTGCCTGACCAGATCTCAGAAAACCTTCAACTTTCAGGTCAGCTTAATCCTTCGGGACCGGCTTGATTCTTCAACTGCTGTGCTATCCCAAAACTAAGGACTAGCTCTCCTGACTACTGCCAAGGATGGGCTCTGTGCCCTCCCTTCTCCAATGACAATGCTGCTTATGCACTCACAAATCCAAGCTGGTTCAAGATGGGGGCCCAAAGATGCCGGGACCAGACAAAAATTCACTGACAAGCCTCCTCATAGTTAGATTTTTACCCTGTCTTTTAACTGTAGGCTTACTGGACCCACCTCCCTTGAAATAACCAGACTTCCCCTGTACCGGAATTAGAATGTTCCAGTGTAAACATGCCTGCAAGTGCAGCAGCTCCATTTGTTCTCCATAAATCTGCTGGAAGACATTGTGGCTGCCATGGAGGAGCTCTGGGTGCAAGGAACCTTCATTGCTTTCACCCCAGACCAGATGCGATTCTTCACTGCCATCCTCTGTTTTCTCCTATTCCTTCCTTCAAGGCTGTGCCGCAACAGCCCCCACCCCATGCTGCCGCTAGCTGATTTTGGTGTAGTGCTCCCGGCACACCACCATAATCACCCTGAACAAATGGCCCTAGAAGACAAATCTTCCCCTAGCATACTTTTACACTGCTTGTGCTACAATCCTTGGCTTTGTACATCACTACCCTGGCTTCACCCCTGCTAGGGTGCCCCTCCATCTCTAACTTGTCAGAGAGAAATATCCTTTCCACACCCATCATTATCCTTCTATGAGCTCAATTCTTACCTCTCCCCTTAATCACCACACAAGAAAGCTGGGTACTTCTCTTAAATAGAACTCACCAGCTCTTAAAGGCCATCAGTTCCACTTACTCATCCGGCTGATGAACGTGTCTGTCCACTAAGGTCCAGCATTCCTGGGTCAACCCAGCCTACTGGTCACGATGGATCCACACCCTTCTTAACCTATATCTTTACATATTGACAGATCCCTCCCTAGATCTATGTCCCTATAACAGACCTCCCAAGATGGCTTTGCTTTTTCTAGCCTCTTCCCTTTCCACAATACTGAATGCTGAGCTATGGCTGTCCTCCAGCTCATCACCTCTACTGGCATCTGCCACACACCCCTGCCAAATACCAACCGCCCTTCGAGACACAATATGACTCTTTCACACCCTCTGTGGGGGCCTGTAGATATGGACATCTGCCTTGTCTCATTGGCTTCTATGTCTCTCACTTCTACCCCTTCCACTCCCCCTTCTTGGGTAATCTCTCAGTTTTACTCTGTAAGCAAATCAGCCATTTTCAGCCCTCTAATTTTTGTTGAGGTCTGTCTAAGAGTGCATGAAGGCAATCACACAATCCACCAAAGCTGATCAAGTTGAAAACTCTCCTGCAATAATGAAGTCAACTAGGCCTATGGTCCTTGGATTCTGGGGAAAGCACCTAGGCTCTCTTCCATTGTTCCCTTTCTGTAGGAAGCAGCCAATGAGAGACTACAGTCCCCTTTTATATGCCCTCATTGCCTGGAATGAAGAGTTAATGGCCCGAGGGCTTCAGGTGGACTGAGGAGCCCTAGACAGGGGGTTGACATGACTGATAACACCCGTGGAAGGTTTTGATAAGGACCTCTACATAGAGGAGTCCATGGTTATTGACTACTTCAAGACTACAGAACTTACCCGGGGATAAAATCTTCTATCCCCAAAGTTCCCCCTTTCCTCTCCTATAAAACCCCAAGCCCCGCCATGTCATGTAAGCACTTTCTCCACTTCTGAAGACAGACTGTGGTCTTTCAGTTGTTCTGGTTAAAAGAACAATTCTGTTTCTGGAGATGCCTGCCTGCTTACTTTTACTTCCAAGTCACCGTCATTAATTCCAGGCTAACACCCAACACTCACGCAAAATGCTCAGTGGACTGGAGTATTTCTGTAATCCCAGCACTGTGGGAGTGGACAAGAGGCTCTCTGGAGCTTGCTGGCCAACTCACCTCACAAAAACCCATGAACCCAGTGGAATACCCTGTCTTAAAACTAAGATGGAGAGAGAAAGAGAGTTGGGTACATGGGGAAGATAGGGGAGGAGCCGGGGGAGGGGAAAAGCATGGTCAGACTACATTGTGTGAAAATATTTTTCAATTTTTCAATTAAAAAAGAAAAAGAAGCAGGTAAGATGGAAAGCAATTGAGAAAGACACCCAATATGGATCTCTGGTCACCACATTCATGTACATGTATATAGACACACACACTGGGTGTGGGGAGTTCAAGACATTTTCTTTTAGTCATGCTATTCTTTGAAGGCAAGTCAGCTAAACATACTTGGAGAGGACACAGAGGAGTCCCAGCCTCTGAATTCAGACTTACCTGAACACAGGCTTCTAGAAGATTTGGCTTAATGTTTCAGTATCTGTGATTAAAAGGTCTTTGGGGGCCATTTTGAGAAATTACCGTACTTATTGGAAAAAGGCAGAACGATATGTTTAGGAAAGAAGTCCAGAGTGCTCAAAGCAGTATTTACTCGCACAAATGGAGTTTAAACTTCCTTTATGGCAGGATTGGAGGGTTCCTCTGCAGAACAAATGTCTTCCTACCCTGCAGCAGAAGCATGATATTCAAGAAACCAACCAAGTCATTGCAAGTTCGTCCACTGGAAGCCAATTCCCAGAAAATGATCTCACAGAATGATTAATGGGCCATGTCATTAACTGACTGATTTTTTTTTTAAAAGAAGAGTTTTGTTGTGCCTTGCTGTAGCCATCTTGCAGCCTGTGTGAGGTAAGGGAAGGAAAGGGGGGAGTGACAGGGAAATTGTGCCCTTTTAAGATAATAGCATGCCTCTTCTTCCTCCGAAATCTTCTGATTATTGATTCACCAATGCTTTATTTTAATTAACTACTTTGCAACTTTTTGAAAGCTAATTTATTCTGTATGGGATATGTGTTATTCAGGAGAAGACAGGCTATATGGCAATAACTAATTAACCTCCAAATCCCAGTGTCCTAAAATAACTGCTTATATGCCATGGCTGTTAATATAGCCTGAGCCTCATAAGGAATTTCTCTCCTGAAAAGTTACTTCCAGACACAAGTTTCTAAAAGATGAACCCTGGTGAGTAAAGGTGAACGTTCTTTTTGTTGGTTTTTGTTTCAGTTTTTTTTAACAGCATTCTTTATTTTTGAAATAAAAATATAATTTCATCATTTATGACCTTTCTTTCCCTCTCTCCAACCTCTCCCATTTATACCTACTTGTTATCTCTCAAATTCATATTTATATATGTATATGTAAATAAATTCATACATATATAAAGTCATATATAAAAATAAATTCATATATATTCCTAAATGCATAATTACAACCTGCACAATCTGTAAAATGTTACTTATATATGATCTCATGGCTGACCACATTGAAGCTGGGTAACCAATGGGGGAGTACAGTTCTTCTGCTCTCATCATTTCTCAGTTGCCTGTTGTGCTTGGAGTAGGGTTGATGCCCTTGGAACTTTCCCCCTTCCATTTTAGTTTGTTCTTTTGTGCCATCCTTGTTAAAGCCCTGTTTAGGTAGTCATTTTGATGACATTTCCTGGGTGTAGCTTTTCTGACATGTCCAAGAGTCAAAATCTCACAGCCTAATTCCTATTCCTCTGGCTCCAACATTCTTTCCATCCCCTCATCTGCAATGGTTCCTGAGCCTTGGGTACAGGAGTTGTATTATAGGTATGTTAATTGGGACTGGACACTGTGTGATCTCTTGCTCACTGCACTTTGATCAGTGGTGATTTTCTGCAATGGTCTAAACAAAATATTAGTTTGTGCGGACAAACTCTTGCTTTGTAGCTCTGGACATACTGGGATTTGGTGTGGAGACCAGAGTGACCTTAACTCACAGAAACCTTCCTGCCTCTGCCTCCCTAGTGCTTGGATTGAAGGCATGAGCCACCAATTAGCCAACCTACCATTTTCCAAGTGCATGACTTGGGATACACACTAGAACAGGGGAGGAGACTAAAGACCACAAATGACGTTTAAACCACTTTGATCATCACTTTACGCTTCATTAGTTAGGTCTTAGTCCTAGTTCTCTACTTACTATGGGGTGGCTAGCTTTGTATAATAGGAAGGAGGAGCAGGCATTGGCTACAGACAAGAACATAGGAATAGCTGTGTCTGTGTGGGACGTCCTCAACGACTTAGAGATATTTTTAGAATGCAGCAGTGTTTTGCTGAAGCATGAGATGAGGTGGGAATGAAGACTAGAGTGTGAGTTAGTGACTTTAGCAGACCCTCCCACTCCACAGACACACACACACACACACACACACACACACACACACACGCACACACACACGCACGCACACATATACTCCACAGACACACACACACACACACACATATACTCCACAGACACACACACACACGCACACACACACACACACACACACACACACACACACACATATACTCCACAGACACACACACACACACACACATATACTCCACATACACACACACACACACACACGCACACATATACTCCACAGACACACACACACACACGCACACACATACTCCACACACACACACACACACACACACACACACACATATACTCCACAGACACACACACACACACGCACACACATACTCCACACACACACACACACACACACACACATATACTCCACAGACACACACACACACGCACACATATACTCCACAGACACACACACACACACACACACACGCACACATATACTCCACAGACACACACACACACACACACACACATATACTCCACAGACATACACACACACGCACACACGCACACATATACTCCACAGACACACACACACACACACACGCACACATATACTCCACAGACACACACACACACACACACACACGCACACATATACTCCACACACACACACACACACACACACACACACACACACTCCACAGCAGCAGTCAAAAGGGCAGGAAAACAGAAGGATAGCTCTGATCTGTAACTGGAATGATGGGTTTTGATGAATTTATTTTGTTGTGAAATTAATTTCAGAGACTAGACTTTGGGTGAATTAACCTTACACTCGAGATTCTTAATTATCTCTCTCTGTGTTTTTAATGTTGCTTGAGAAGGGATGGATGATTTTATCAGACATTTAAGAATGCTTTATTTCAAAAGAGGGAAAGAGGAGAAAGTGATGGGGGAAGGGAGGGAAAGAGAGAGACCGAGCATCTAGAGTTAGGAATGCTTTGGCTCTGGCTCCCAGTAAGGGGAAGAGAAGAGTTCTAAGATTACCAGAAGGAAAACACAGTTTTGATGGTTCTAACCCTATCCTGTGTGAGAAAAAGAAAACTATGTCTTCCCTGAGCTTCTCTAGCAATTTTTTTGGGGAGCTTTCTGTATAAAGCAACACACTCAGAAACATTTTCTTATTTGATGTCAGATGATAATAAACTAAGCTAATAGTTATTTTTCATAAACCGAAAGTGTATTTCTTCATAACATATTTGAAAGAGATCATGCAACACCCCCCCCATGTTTAGATAAAGATTTAAACTAATCTGTAGAGCTGAATCCTCCCTAAATCTATTTTCTAGTTTAGATCATATGGAAGTGCCAAGGAGAAAGTTCAAGCTTTTATTCTTCTCTCACTGGTTGTATCTATAGTTTTTGGTAAAGATGAAGGAAGAGCCTAATTCTAAGTTAAGGGATGTATGCCCATAGCAATTTCCATGGCTAGATAACCGAAATAATTTCTATGAAAGCCAGGGAATCCAACTTCCTACCTATTGTGTAGTTATCCTTTTAAAGATATTTGTTTCCCTTTTCACTGACACATAGAAATGTAAGCATTGTACATATTAATGGGAATTCATCTAAAGTTCAATGACTATACATATATACTGTATGTTTAAGTCAGGTTAAACATAATTCCAAATTTATTATTATTTTACCTCATGTGTGTGACTGTTTTGCCTGTACGCTTGTGCTTGCTGCTCACATAGGATGGCCTGGATCTTTGTAACTGAACCTAGAGAAAATTGTGAACCACCACATGGATGTTGGAAATCGAACTCAGAGCCTCTGTAAGAGCAATATGTGCCCTTAACCATTAAGCTATCTTTCCATCCCTGCCTTTCCATTCTTTTGTGTCTATATCAAAGTCTTTCATCGGTGTTTTATAATTTTCGTTGTGTATTTGTGTGTATATGTATATATATATATAAATATATATAAATATATAATTTTGATTAAATTTATTTCTTGCAATTTTATTTTTGCATTGTTATAAATGAAATAGCTTCACTGATTTCTCTTTTGGGTAACTCACTATTGACATATGGCAATACTTTTGATTTTAGCATGTTGAGTTTGTATACTGCAAACTTTGCTGAACAACTTTATTCGTTTTTCTCAGAGAGTTGGCTAAATTTTATACTATATCGTGTATCACCAGTTACAATTCGATTTTTTTCTAGGGTGGCTTCTCTTTGTATCTTTCTGTTGCCTAATTGCTCTGGCCAGGATTTCCGGCATTTTGGAGATGAAAAGTGATGAAATTGCATGTCCTTTCTTCTTTCGAGTCTGAAAGTAAAATCTTCCAGTTTTACTCCATTCATATTGTCTTGCAAATATATTTTATGTTGATGGTTCTTCCTAGTATGCCTAATTTGTTCAGTGTTTTTAATCATTAAGATACGCTGAATTATTAATATATGTGTATAAATAGTTTGTGTGTGTGTGTGTGTGTGTGTGTGTGTGTGCGTGCGTGCGTGCATACCATGGGCATGCAGAAGGCCTCAGAAGCCAAAAGAAGGCATTGGGTCCCCTAGAACTAGAATTACAGATGGTTATAAGTCAAAATGTGGGTGCTGGGAATTGAACCTGGCCCTCTGCAAAAACAATCAGGGTTCTTTTTTATTATTTTTATTGAGCTACATATTTTCCTCTGCTCCCCTCCCTTCCTTCTCCTACCCCTTCTACCCTCTCCCATCATCTTCATGCTCCCAATTTACTCAGGAGATCTTGTCCTTTTATACTTACCTTGTAGATTAATGTCTAGGTTCTCTGGGGTTCTGAATTATAGGCTTTTTTTTGCTTTATGTCTAAAAGCCACTTATGAGTGAATACATATAATATTTGCCTTTCTGGGTCTGGTTAATCTCACTCAATATGATGTCTTCCACATGCATCCTTTGCCTGCAAATTTCAAGATGTCCTTATTTTTTCTGCTGTGTGGTACTCAATCAGAGTTCTTAACTGCTGAACCATCTCTCCAGCTTAATACATTGAACTGTGTTAAATTGAGATTCTGCAATCAATTGAGACGAACATAAAACTTTGTTCTGCTAACTTTGTATATCATGTTTAGAAACTATATTCATTTATTTTGTGAGAATCTCTGTATGTGTGTGAGTACGTGTTTCATTACATGTGTGTGGTGAATAGAGGACACTGTGAAGACAGCCTCTTCTACTATGTTGGTCCCAGGGTCTGAACTCAGATCTTCAGGCTTGGTGACAGGTGCCTTTACTCACTGTGTTATCTTATCAGTCTGTAAATTATGTTTTCTGATTTGAGGAGACAGAAGCATCCTTCCATTTGGGGGATTAGTGCCCTGGATCATGGTGAATATTCTTTCTGTTGTGCTATTTGATTCAGTTTGCTAGAATTTTCTTCAGCAAGGATATGTCTACAGTTTTATATGATTGTAGTGTTTCATCCTCTGGTTTTACTGTCAGGATTATCTTGGCCTAATAGAATATGTTGAAAAAATTTTTTATAGGTTAGAGAGATGGCTCAGCAGTTAAGAGCTCTTGTTGCTCTTTCAGTGACCCAGGTTTGATTCCTAGCATCAACACGATAGCTCACAACTGCTTATAACCCCAGTTGCAAGGGACCTTATTCCCCCTCTGACCTCCATGGGAATCAGGCATTCAAGTGGTCCATATACATATAAACAAGCACAAAATAAAATAAATAGACCCAAACTTCGAAAAATTGCTTCTTTTCATTTTTGAAAATAAGGAGAAATGATATTGGTTTCTCTTAAAAGGTTTTGTGGAATTCAGCTACAACTTCATCCTCCCCCTTCACCTCATTCTCTTCAATGTTAGAATTTTATAGTTACTGATTGGCACATTTATGCAACTGATCTCTGTAGCAGGCATGCCTGGTACTTTCAGCATTGTCGCTAATGTAAGCACGCTCAGGTACATGCTTTCTTCAGGTAACTACATCAGCTTCACTGAGATGAATGCAATGGGGGGGACAATGACAATGACGCTACCAGTTGAAAAGATCAAACCTGAGCCATAGTCGCTGTGCTCATACACAGCAGCTCTGTTGTCTTCTTCCACAGCACAGTAGCCTGTACTGCCCAGGAAGAATTCCCATGCAGGTGCCTGTCTGCCTGGCTGTGCTGTCCTCCATTCATCCTCATTAGAAATGTCTGCAGGGGGATTTTCACTGAAAGGGCATCCTATAGATGTGACCCAAGGAAGGATAACGTTCATGTAAAGACAAGCCATGGGGATGATACTAATTTATTTTATTTAAGATTGAGTTAAGTGTTAAAACCCTCATGTAAAATTTAAATAGCAAAACGAGGGCCGGGCATGATGACACACACCTTTAATCCCAGCACTTGGGAGGCAGAGGCAGGTGCAGCTCTGTGACTTCGAGTTCAATCTGTTTTATGTAGCAAGTTCGAAACCAACCAGAGCTAAATAGTGAGACCCTATATCAAAACTTTTCTTTGAACTCCTGTCCCTAGCCACCTTGATTTTCTCCTTAGAATCCTTCCAAAAACAACCTTAGTTGTGTTTTTGAATAGTACCTCCCCAAAGAATAGTTGAACATATAAAAACCCATTTTAAGCTTCAATTACTTCTTAGCTTACACATTTCTGGAAAGCCTCTCATTAAACACATTTCTGAGGGCACACTCATTCATTATAATCATGTCCTGGATTGCTGGCCAATACATGTATTTCCTTCATTGCCCCCTAACACATATATTTCTTAGATTCCTTGTAAGACAGCTCTTTTCTTACATTTATGATAACTCAAAAGTAGTTTCACATTGGAAAATTATTCCAAATTCTTTAAATATGTAGGAATCATAATATACAATTATTAAGTCAGTCCATTATGGTGAGGATTAACTTTGTCTACTATAGGGAATGTCTATGAAAAATTTGAAAATATTTCTAGTTTTCTTTTTCTAGAGGCTAAGGACAGACATTATCGGGAGAGAGGGAGGCTTTTCTCATATGTGTGATGTGTATTATAATAAGGAAATATACTTTATCCTGGCTGGGACAGAGGGTGTTGGGGTGGCCAGTGCCTTTATATAGATGCTCCATCTCTTGGAATTCACGAGAAAACCAGAAGTAATATGAAGGTGTTTTTATTCAACTAATTTCTTCTGAATTAATTGATTGTGTACTTTTACAAAGGGGTTGAAGTGTTGTTGTGTATTCTGATCTGTATCTGTAATTCAAGCAGTAAAAGGCTGGGGCAGGAGGAACTTGAGTTTGAGGCCAACTGGTTGGACATAGCAAGTTCCAGGTCAGCCGAGGACTGCATAGTGAGACTGTCTAAAAAAAGAAGAAGGAAAAGAGTAATAATAAATTGATTATCTGAAATGTTTTGCTGTAGCCATAATTTACTTGCATGTTATTTATGATTAGTCTCTTCTTTATACGCTATTACTATTTGAGCGCATATATTGAGCTCCATTTCCCCAAAGCTGCACTGAAATTTCTGGAAGGATCCATTTATTCATTCCAAGAGGCTTATTGTTATTGTTGCTTATTGCATTCCTATTGAGGCACTTATTGTGCCAGATACTATAGGTATGCTAGCAAAAAAGAAAAGCATTCTCAAATCATGATAAGTTTGTCTTCATTATCAAGAGTAATAACAAAAGAACAGAAATTTACAAAAACAATACAATATATATCATTATGAGTTGTTTTCCAAGTCTATTGTTTATGGATATAAACAATATGCTTTGGTATGAATGGATATAAACAATATGCTTTGGTATGACAAGCAAATACTATCATAAACATCTTTTTTTCCTGTTTGCTTCTTGTTGCATGTATGTTAGAAGTTTTCTTGAATATTTACTTAGAAGGTGAACTACTGAGTTAAAGAATATGTTTATTTCAACTTTACTGAGTAATGTCCATGTGTTTTATAAGTAGGACTTTTGGAAGGTCTTTTTAAAAGGTATTTAAGATATGAATAAGCATTCCTGGAAAGAAGCTGTGTCTGCAGAAATTGATTGTTCGATGAGGGCTGCAATTATGTGGGAGGCTGGGAAGTTGTGGGTCTAGAGACATTTACCCATTTTTTGTTTCTTTATTAAATTATTGTTTTCTTTTCTTTTTTATTTTTATTGATTAAAAATTTTCATTTATTTTATAAAATGTCACTTACCCTTTTATTCCTTTGGGATGGGAGCTATTTCTTTCAATGACAACGAGGTCTCAATGCATTATATAGTATTATTTGGTATTTTGTCAGAATTATTCTTTTTGCCACGTACATACATAAATAAGGTTTTATTTTATTTTTTATTCTTGTGATTATTGATGAGGGTGTTGTGGTAGCTTCTGTTTTGAATCTGAAAGTCTATTTAAGCCTTTTGTCACACAAGCAGTTTGCTTCGTGTATTTTCTTTCAGGATTAGCTATGAACATAAAAATATGACACATACGTGTTTACATATAATTACATGTGTGATGTAGGTAGTGTGTACGTCTTCTTCCGTGTGCTGGCTCTTATTCGCATTCCCTTGGTGGCACCTTCAGATGACTGAAAGACCTTCCTATGAATGCAGTCAAAGCATCAGTCTTCTCCTGTGTGACCCACACCTGACGTCTTGTTTAAGAAGGCTTTCTCTAGGTTGATGGCTGGAAGATGGTCTCCTAGGGCAAACATGCTTTATGCTTTTACTTTGCAGATTTAATGCATGATTCGAGCAAATTTAGGTGTGTTTCCCAAATAGCTAACCCTTGGTCACAGCACATTTTGAAAAGTCATCCAGTTCTCTCACTGAGCCATAGTGGCACAGTGTTCTTTATGACATGTACATGGATACCCAGTTCTGATTCTGGGAATTTCCACTCAATCAATTCACCGTTTCCCCCCTGAAGCTTGTCTTGCTGTTGGGTGGGGCATTTTCTCCAGCTTATTCTGTTTTTATCAAGGGGGCCATGGCTACTTTTTTTGACACTTGGCCCTTTCTCAGAAACTAGAATCAGCTGGTCAAATTCCATGGAAATTTTCAAAGATAAAAGTATGACAAAGAAAAAGAGCAGTTACTGCTTCATTGAAAGAAATATTGAAATCAAGTATAAAAAGAAAGATGCAAGTTATAAGCATATTATTCCATCTGAAATAGTTGTTGAACGTGGTTCAAAGATTTCTTTCTTGAATTTGTCTATTAGTCTCCCAGAAAAGAACCCATTTGTTCCATTATGATACCATAAAGGTTATTTCATTATGGAAATTCTCCATATAAGCAAATCAAGTTTTCTTCAGTTTATTTGCTCAGGAAAACGCCACCCTAGTTCACATTACTTCAAGTTAACCATAAGGAACCTTTGTGCTCTCTTCTTTGCCTGAGTCAGGCCATTCCCCAGTAAGAGCTTGTCTGTTTCTACACCCCTTGGCATTCCCAGTGTAAATATGCATGGTGGCTTTGTGTGGGGGTTCACATCATTTCACTAAGAAAGCAGCAAGCACATGGGCCTAAGGAAGCATGAATACATAAAATCCGAAATGCTTATCTTCAAATTAGACAGATTGTTTATCTCTTGCTTAATATTTATAAAGCATGTTTCAACATGAGACATCCCAACTTTCTTTTTTCAAATGACAAAAGATAGGATTTGTTTGGATATCCAACCTCTTGATAAAGCCAGCGTGAGAATCAATGAGTTAACATACAGACTTAATTTTTCCATAGTGCCTGTAGGGTTGAAAGAAAATATTTTTCAAACGTTATGGGGAAGAGTACTCAGTCAACCTCACATTGACAGGTTCCTGTCTCAAAAAGCACCTTGTTTCACAAATCCAGTGTTCTAGAAAGTGTTATTTTTTTTGAAGTAGTGGATTTGAACCTTTAGAATTGAAAGACTTGACACATTCTATTCTAATACTGAAAGGCAGAAGAGTTGAAGATGTTAGGTCAATGGCAGAACAGTTGCTTAGCATGAGCAAGGCCCTTGTTTCAATTTCTAGCACATAAAAAAGCAATTAGAAATATTCTCCTTCAAAAGTGAAGATGGGGGTAGTTGATGAGAGTTACCAGAATTTAATTTGCTTTTAGTTATATTATTTTTATAAATTATTTTGTAAGATGAACTTTATAAAATGTATGAAATACATGAGTTCAGACTAAACACAGGCTTTCAAATTAACTTTTAACTGTTTGAAAACACAATTATAAGACTTCTTGTGGCAAGTTTGATAATCAATTTTCTGGTTGAAAACCAGTAATACCCTGTACAAAATATATTTCAAAAATGTCCTTACCCATTCTTGCTGAATGTAACTATTTGCTACTGATGGATTCAGGGAGTGAGGTAATCCTTGCCTTCAGCTGTATACTCTTTGGGGACTCCACCCGATTCCAATGGGTAGTTATAATCTAATGGCCATATAGATAGCCTTGGTTAAACTAAATGGATCCCAAATAAAGCCATAAGTCATGAATCGGGGAACGAGACTGGTATATGTGGGGATCGCAGGGGTGGGAAGAAGATAAGGGAGTTTAGGGGAGAAAATAGAAGACATTATAAATGTGTAATTAATTTTCAGTTTTTTATTTTTGTCTCACCAAATATATTTTAAATTATTTATATAATGGTGTGTGTGTGAGTGTGTGTGTGTATGTGTTTGTGTTAAGTATACATCTCTGTAGCACATGCATGTAGGAGCCTGTGAAGGTCTGGAGAGGGAACCAGATCCCCTAAAGTTGGAGTTACAGCCAGCCAATTGTGAGCCTGTCATATGTTTGCTGGGAACTGATCTGACTCCTCTGCAAGAGCAGCCAGAATTCTTTTTTTAGATTTTTTATAGCTTTATAAATAATACCATTCAAAATTTCCACCTCCTCCCCTCCTCCCAATACCTTCCCGCTCCCCACTCCTCCTCCCCCTCTCCCTCCCCTTCCAGTCCTAAAAGAGGGCAGGGTATCCTGCCCTGTGGGAAGTCCAAGGCCCTTCCCCCTCCATCCAGGCCTAGGAAGGTATGCATACAAACAGAGTAGGATCCCAAAAAGTCAGTACATGCAATAGAATCAAATCCCAGTGCCATTATCATTGGCTTCTCAGTCAGCTTTCATTCTCAGCCACATTCAGAGAGTCCGATTTGATCACATGCTCGTTCAGTCCCAGTCCAGCTGGCCTTGGTGAGCTCCCATTAGTTCAGGCACACTGTCTCCGTGGGTGGACACACCCCTCGTCCTGACTTCCTTGCTCATCTTCTCCCTCCTTCTGCTCTTCAACTGGACCTTCGGAGCTCAGTCCAGTGCTCCAATGTGGGTCTCTGTCTCTATCTCCATTCATCGCCAGATGAAGGTTCTATGGTGATATTCAAGATATTCATCAATGTAGCTATGGGACAAGGCCAGTTCAAGCACCCTCTCCTTTACTGCCCAAGGACCTAGCTGGGGACATCCCTTTGGACACCTGGGAACCCCTCTAGAGCCAAGTCTCTTGACAACCCTAAAATGGCTCCCTTAACTAAGATATGTACTTCCCTGCTCCCATATCTGCCCTTCCTCCATCTCAACCATCCCACTCCCCCAAGCTCTCCCCAATCCTCCCCTTCTCCCTTCTCTCTCCCCCTCTCCCCTTCCCCCACCCACCCCACCCCCAACTTTTGCCTGGCAGTCTTGTCTGCTTCCAATTTCCAGGAGGACCTATGTATGTTTTTCTTTAGGTTCACCTTCTTATTTAGCTTCTCTAGGATCACAAACTATATGCTCAATGTCCTTTGTTTGTGGCTAGAATCCACTAATGAGTGAGGACATACCATATTCATCATTTTGGGTCTGGGTTATCTCACTCAGGATAGTGGTTTCTATTTCCATCCCCAAATTCAAAATGTCATTGTTTTTTGGTTTTTTTTTCCCACTGAGTAGTACTCTAATGTGTATATTGCCACACTTTCTTTATCAGTTCTTCCATTTAGAGGCATCTAGGTTGTTTCCAGGTTCTGGCTATTACAAATAATGCTATTATAAACATAGTTGAACAAATGCTTTTGTAGTATGATAGGGCATCTCTTGGGTATATTCCCAAGAGTGGTATTGTTGGATTCTGAGGTAGGTTGACTCCCAGTTTCCTGAGAAACAGCCACACTGATTTCCAAATTTCCAAAGTTGTTGCACAAGTTTGCATCCCCACCAGCAATTGATGAGTGTTCCTGTTACTCCATATCCTCTCCAGCATAGGTTATCATTGGTGTTTTTTATTTTAGCTATTCTGACAGGTGTAATATGGTATTTCAAGCTTGTTTTGATTTGCATTTCCCTGATCACTAAGGAGGTTGAACATGACCTTAAGTATCCTTTGGCCATTTGAACTTCTTCTGTTGAGAATTCTCTGTTCAGTTCAGTACCCCATTTTTAATTGGGTTATTTAGAATTTTAATGTCTACTTTCTTGAGTTCTTTCTATATTTTAGAGATCAGACCTTTGTCTGATATGGAGTTGGTGAAGATCTTCTCCCATTCAGTAGGTTGCCTTAATTTTTGTCTTAATGACAGTGTCTCTGTAGTTCCTGTTCATTTACCCAGATTTTTCCATCTCCAGCCATCCCTCGGTTTGTGTTTTCTTTATTGCCTCCATTTCAGTCTTCAAGTCTTAAAATGTTTCCATTACTTGTTTGATTTCTTTTTCTTGGTTTTCTTGGGTATCTTTGAGGGATTTATTAATGTCTTCTAACTTTTTGTTTGTCTTCTCTTCCATTTCTGTAAAGGAGTTTTTCACATCCTGTTTAAGGGCCTCTATTATTTTCACAATGTTATGTTTAAAGTCGATTTCTTCTACTTCTTCTGGAATAGGGTGTTCATGTCTTCCTGTTGCATGTTCACTGGCTTCTGGTGTTGTCATATTGCCTTTCAGGTTGTTGGAGGAATTCTTGCATTGGCGCCTGCCCATCTCTTCCTTCAAATGCAGCCAGGATAGTCTTGGCGTCTTGGTCCAATCTTTGCTGTGACTGACTGTGTACTTGTGGGATTTTCTTGGTCTACCCTCTCTTAGGACCCCTCAGCACTTGAGTTCTCAGATCCCCTCTGCCCTGATGCAGGCTGTGCTGGTGAATCTAAGGACCCCGCAGATGGAAAGGAGTGCTTGGGGGTAAGATGGGATGGGGTGACTAGAGAAAGCCAGTAGCGGAGGAGACATCCCACTGAATGGCTTGAAATGTTTAGGGAAATGGAGGGGGCCTGTACTTGGTTCCTGTGACTGTCCAGCAGGGCGGGCACACATTTACCCCTCTGGATGGATCTCCTCAGTGCAGGAGCAGGAACTCTTGCTGGGCTATAAACCTAGCAGACAAAAGGGCAGGCTTGGGAGAGGCAGGGTCGCGGGGAACAAAGAAGCCCCTGCAGCAGGAGCTGGAGGGGCCCTGTACTCCATTCCTGGGACCTTCCAGCTGGGCAGGCACACACTTAGCCCTCTGGATGGATCTCCTCAGTGCAGGAGCAGGGAGTCTTGCTGGGCCAAGGACCTTGCACACAAAAGGGTGGACTTGGGGAGGGCAGTGGAACAAAGAAGCCCCTGCAGCAGGAACTGGCGGGGCCCTGTCACAGCCAGAATTCTTAACCACTGAACCGTCTCTCCAGCCACTCTTAACGATCTTTTATATGACATTTCTTTCTTCATGACTACGTTTCTGAGCAGGAATAAATAATTGCTGATAGCAAACAATTTGTTAAAGACACTTAGGTTTGTTCATCAACGTCAGGAGTTTTGTCCAGGAAAATGGTAACAATGATTTGTTCTCAACCTTGCATCAATACTGAATTGATAGTTCATATTCTTTCTCTTTTCTTTTTAAATTTCTATTGTGTTTGGTTCCTAAGACAGGATCTTGTTATGTAGCCCAGACTGGCCTCCAACTTTTCCTTGCCTTATCCCCCGAGTGCTAGATTATACGTGTGTACCACCACCAGCAGCTTCTACTGTCTTATACTAACATATAGGGAGTTATTATAATTTGAGAGAATAGGAAGCAAGACCTGTCATTTAAAAATATGCTTTTTCTTTGAAATTATTGAGTATTAGGTGATTCACATTTTGCGCATCTTTTCTGCTTCAAATACAACCAAGTAACCAGTAAGGGAAGTCATCTCTACTTGCCTGCTCTGTGATTGCCAGTGCACTGGCAACGTCCTTTGGGCAGACAGCTCTCAGAAGCTGGGAGTTCTATTCCTCACAGTCCCCACTTGGTAGACAGGACTCTTTTGCCATGAACATCTTGTGAAATGAAAGGGAGCCTCCTTAAGGGTGTGACACTTGTGCTCTCTGCCATCTTTTGCTTTCAGGGATGTATTTTCTGTATGAGCAGCAGAAGATTCCTAAGCACATGAAGACACTGTGCACTTGCAAAGGAGGAAGGGCAAAAGACATGCGATATGGAGGCACACAGGGTAAGGTCCATGTGCTATATAATAATGTTTCTGGAAGATGGCAAAGATCTACCCAGGAAAACCATCTTTCAAATTTAGTGGAAACTTGTCAATTTGGGTATAAGAAAAGAAATAAGCAAGAGAAGAGACTGAGTAGGGGAAGGACGCTGAAAGCCCAGGTACAAATTAGGGCTCATGTGAGACTGGATGAATGGAAAGGTCAGGTCCCCCAAAACTTCCATTCTATTTTCTTAAGGGAAAATGCCTGAATACCAGATTTATCTTCACATTCCTAGTCTTTTATATAGCTTAGAATGCAGGAAAATTGATCTGCAAAATTCATTTGCAATCCCCCCACCATACATCCTTTCTGGCCTCCTTAGTATACCCTGAGATTGCAGGTACTACTACACCTAGACTCAGACTGTGTTTTTAAAATATGCTGGAGAATTATATATTAGCTTGAATTTTCATTAAGAATTGCCACGCACCACGCCCCCGTGTCTGCACTCTGTGTGCTTGAACCTAGTTCACGAGATTCAGGCAAGGGGCTGGAGGTTAAAATACACAAACACACACAGACAGAAAGACAGCGACACGGGTCATCCTTGAATTCCCCAAGAATGCCCCCTTTATTGTGTTCAGGGGCAGATTATATAGAGATAGCCACGCCCCAGCCAAACCCACCAGAAACCACTCTCCTGCCATCAGGAACTCCTGAAGGTCTTGTGCTCAGAACAGCTGTAGGCACTCAGATCAGGGGATTACAAGAAATTCAAGATCTGGGGTCTCATTGCTCCCAACATCTCCCCCCTAATTTTTTTATAAAACAGAAGACCCTCCTGACCACACAGCCTTTTGGTCACTTTGATTGAACTCAGGAGAGAGTGACAGCATCTCCTCAGGAGAATACTGGCTTTTAGGGAACACAAGAGAGCAACTTCATTGCCTTCTCCTTGTCCGGCTGCTGCATTCTCGGGTAGCCCAGTGGGGTCTGTATGCCAGTTTGTCTCAGCTCCAGCACTTTTTGTTGCGTTTGCTGATACTTCTGGCACATCTGTGGCATCCACCAGGCTAGGCACCGACTGGGCTGAGGCAATGTGCCTTCCACCACGGCCACCTAGCAAAACTCTGCTCCAGCTGCCTTCTAGCCCCAGCTGCATTCGTTCTGGGTCCAAACTGGTGCATGGAGTGGAGCAGAACTCAGGAAAGCAGGCTTGCTGCTCTGCAACCACTGAAGGGCCCCACTTAAACAATCTTTTAGGGAATTTGGGCGTTGTCAATCTGTCTGGCTACTTCCTGCTGAGCGGGGACGCTGCATTCTTGGGGGTATTTACTGCAACATTTCAGGAGGTCTCGGGGATTCAAACCACATGAATATCGAATAAATTCTTAGGTTCTCATCGTCTGTGGAGACAAAAACAGAACCTCTTTTCCAAAGCATCAAGTTCTTAAGCCCATATTTTAAAGTCAAGATACCTTTCTTAGCAGTTGCTAGAATCAAATGTCTTTCTCCAGTCCAGAACACAAAAGACAACACAATCAACATATCATACATCTGTACACATTTATCTTTTTAAGCTATATACATTCTTTCTATCTTTTCCCAATACATAAGTCCCCTCCAGCTGGGGACAACCCTGTTCGTTTACCCCTCTTTCTTGGTTGGACTTCCTGGAACCAAAACCGAGCGAAGGACGTCAGGATTAACCATATACCCCAATCCACCCTCACCTTCTGAGGGCGACCTCTCAGCGTTCCCTAGTTTCCGAATCTCTTCTGGGACCTCCAATTGCCAATATCTCGGTGGGAACCTCCAATTTTTGCGCACCGAGCCCCAGTGTCTGCGTTTGGTGTGCTGGCACCCAGTTCGCGAGCTTCAGGCAAGGGGCAGGAGGTTAAAATACACAAACACACAAAAACAAACAGAGAGACAACGACACGGGTCATCCTTGAATTCCCCAAGCATGCCCCCTTTATTGTGTTCAGGGGCAGATTATATAGAGATAGCTACGCCCCAGCCAAACCCACCTGAAACCACTCTGCCATCAGGAACTCCTGAAGGTCTTGTGCTCAGAACAGCTGTAGGCACTCAGATCAGGGGATTACAAGAAATTCAAGATCTGGGGTCTCATTGCTCCCAACAAAGAATAATGATTATTATTGAGAATAATAATAAAGGTCACCTAATAGCTTTTGTCTTTAAACCCAGAACTTGCAAGGCAAATCTCTATGCGTTTGATGTCTACTTGATCTACATAGCAAGGTTGTAGAGTAAGATCATGTCTCAAAGATAGTAACAACAATAATAATGGTTGTGGCACTAGAGAGATGGCTCAGTAATTAAGAGCACTTATTGCTCTTTCAGAGGACCTGAGTTCAGTTACAAAAACTCATGTAGGTTGGCTCACAACTGCCTATAACTCTAGTTCTGGGGAGGGATGAGATGCCTTGGGCATCCACACTCATGTGCACATACCTACATATACCTACAGTTTAAAATTTTTTAATTTTCAAAAAGAATGATGGTTGGTGAAGATCTTCTCCCAGTCAGTAGGTAGCCTTTTTGTCTTAACGACAGTGTCCTTTGCTTTACAGAAGCTTCTCAGTTTCAGGAGGTCCCATTTATTCAATGTTGCCCTTAATGTCTGTGCTGCTGGGGTTATATGTAGGAAGTGGACTCCTGTGCCCATGTGTTGTAAAGTACTTCCCACTTTCTCTTCTATCAGGTTCAGTGTGTTCAGATTGATATTAAGGTCTTTAATCCATTTGGACTTGAGTTTTGTGCATGGTGATAGATATGGATCTATTTTCATTCTTCTACAGGTTGACATCCAGTTATGCCAGCACCATTTGTTGAAGATGCTTTCTTTCTTCCATTATATACTTTTAGCTCTCTTGTTGAAAATCAGGTGTTCATAGGTTTGTGGGTTAATATCCGGGTCTTCTATTCGATTTCATAGGTTGACTTCTCTGTTTTTATGCCAATACCAAGCTGTTTTCAATACTGTAGCTTTGTAATAGAGTTTGAAGTCAGGGATGGTAATGCCTCCAGAAGTTCCTTTATTGTATAAGATCATTTTGGCTATCCTGGGTTTTTTGTTTTTCCATATAAAGTTGATTATTGTTCTCTTAAGATTTGTGAAGAATTTTGATGGGATTTTGATGGGGATTGCATTGAATCTATAGATTGCATTTGGTAGAATTGCCATTTTTACTATGTTGATCCTCCCAATCCAAGAGCAAGGGAGATTCTTCCATTTTCTGGTATCCTCACCCACTGAGAAGGTGGGGCTGGTCTAATGGGAGCTCACCAAGGCCAGCTCGACTTAGACTGAAAAAGCATGGGATCAAACCGGACTCTCTGAACGTGGAGGACAATGAGGGCTGACTGAGAAGCCAAGGACAATGGCACTTTTGATCCTACTGCATGTACTGGCTTTGAGGGAGCCTAGTCTGTTAGGATGCTCACCTTCCTGGACCTGGATGGAGAGGGGAGGACCTTGGACTTCCCACAGGGCAGGGAACCCTGACTGCTCTTTGGACTGGAGACAGAGGGGAAGGGGAGTGGGGGGAGGGGGAGGGAAATGGGAGGTGGGGAGGAGGCAGAAATTTTTAATAATAAAAAATAAAAAAATAAAAAACCTTTCTATTGATACAAAAAAAGAATGATGGTTACGTATAGAAAGATTTTCTAAAGAAACACAAGGCAGTTGTAAATCTGATAACAGAATCTTACTGTGTCTGCAGTGGTGTTGCTATGGTGCTCTAATAGAATCACAAAATAAGCAGAATGTTTTAAATCCTCACTGCCAATTCATAACTAAAATAGATACTGGAGTAATTTCTTGGCTTGAAAGACCGGAGTTTAGGGATGGGTGCCACCAGAACTCACCCCCCCCACTTTGTGTTGAACAGAGCTTGTATTTTCATACGTGAAGAAATAGGGCATTGTCAATTCATACATTAGGCAGGGGTACCAGCACCGTTTCTACTTTTGTAATAGTATGATTGTCACCTAATAGGCATTGATTTGCTACAGCTGAAGTGGGTATTCAGTTTCGCAGTTCGTTTCAGGTTGAAGTGGGCTTTCTGTTCTACAAGAGCAAACCAGAAACTTTGTAAAGGCCATTATTTGGTCTTTCTTGAAAATGACAAAGAGGCTCCTGGGTAATTGCTCTAGCTAACCTGGTTGTACATCTCCAAACAATTTAGAGGTTTCATCTGTGCTGGTCATGTATGATTCATTTGGAGAGAGAGAGAGAGAGAGAGAGAGAGAGAGAGAGAGAGAGAGAGAGAGAGAGAGAGAGAGAGAGAGAGAGAGAGAGAGAGAGAGGAGGGAGAGAGAGAGAGAGGCAGAGACAGAAGAGAAAGGAATCAAGAAACATACAAAGTTTTTCCACACCCCTTTCCCAAACTCACTATGATCCGAATGCTGCTTCTAACTCTACAGATAGAAAAGCTTTTGTGTGGTTCAGTGTCTCAGCAGGGAGCAGGGAGTACATTCTGGGGGAGACTGAAAGGTTTTATTGCAGTGGCTGTGCCAACAGGGCTAAGGGAAATAAAGGAGGACAGTGAAGCATCCCCCAAGGAACTGCTCGCACTTGAAGGCCTGAAAGCGCTTTCAGAACTGCAGTTGAAACTCTACAGAGCTCCAGTTTGACAGGACTTGTGGTTGCCACTGCTACCTGGATGTCTTTTAAGAAGAGAGTCAGATGGCCCTGAAATCATACGAGCGGGAGAGTTGTCGCTGCCCTCCACCAGCTACAACACTAGGGAGGGCAGGCCCTGTACCTTACCTGGGCAGCACAATAGAGTCAATCCTGTTGGAGGACATGTGGTGATCCAGCCCCAAGGTTATTAGTGTGTGAAAGCTGTCCCCATTACTCACCTGTCTTGCTGGGAGACAGATGCCCTCCCCTTCAATGCCAGAGGCAGGTGGGAGAGCTGGCCCTGAAGTCATAAGAGTGTGACAGCTGTCCCTGCCCCTCATCAGCTGCAGCACTGGGAAGAGTTGCCCCTACACCTTGCCTGGAAAACAGAGTAGAGCTGGTCCTGAAGGGGTAGGCATGGGAGAACCAACACTGAGGACCTGAATGTCAGAGAAATGGCTCCGCCCGTTGCTCTTTGTTGCAAGGGGTGAACTAGACAGGACAATGCTGGAGCTCTCACCCTGGTGCTGAAGACAGTGGAGAGCTGGCAGGCTGACCAACCTGGCAGCTGCCCGGGCCTAGAACCAGGGTTATGCGTTGGCCCACCCCACCATCCACCCCACCTATGATCTGCAGGAGCATGGGTCAGGGTTGGTCCTGCAGACCCTGGGCTGTAGGATTTCCATGACACTGGTGCCAATGAGATGTCCAGGAAGAGTCTCAGTGAGGGACCAGCACTGATGGCACAGCAAAGACCAGGGACCTTGAACCAAACCAATGACTCTGTGATGAAGGCCCGCATGTAAAGATGTATAGATAAAAGGAATTACTGTCTGACACACTGTCACACTGCAGCTCCCATGACAAGATTTTTGATTTTCCCTTTCTTTCTTTTTTTCTTTTTTCCTTTTTTATCTTAAATTTTGTTTTGTTTTATTTGGGGGGGGGATGGGTGGTATCAGGAGGCATGATGTGAAAGACACAAAGAATAAATAAAAGAGAATGTTAAAAAAGAAGAGAGCCAGAGCCTGGCATGGTGGCACATGCCTTTAATCCCAGCACTAAGGAGGTGGAGGCACTCCACAGAGTGAATTCCAGGACAGACAGACAGAGCTGTATAGCAATAGCCTGTGTGTGTGTGTGTGTGTGTGTGTGTGTGTGTGTGTGAGAGAGAGAGAGAGAGAGAGAGAGAGAGAGAGAGAGAGAGAGAGAGAGAGAGTTAGGACTGCCAATGACCATAGGCTACAGGAAGTCCAAGACCTGAGGGAGTTCATTTGACATCATCTCCAAAAAGAAGACTGCCTGTCCTTAACCGACTGAAGTAAGAAAGGGGTTGCGAGTATATCTAATTCAGCAAAAAGGAAATACTCTTCCCTCATTTAAGCCTAGATTTTTTTTTTCTATTTCTACAAAGCATGCCTATCTGGACCCCCAAAAAACAGCTTGAGTGATTAACAATTTCTCTTTCATTAAGAGCTGAATAGAAAAGATAACAAGAGGGTGACAGAGACCTGCAGGTCATGATTATAGATGAGAATGTGCTCGATGATCTATTCAACAGTGGGATTATGCCCAAATGAATATTGTATTTTCCTGTCATAAAACATAGCTTGAGAAAAGTGAATTCAATCAGTGAGGCAAATGTTTCTGACCATTGCTACCTAAGATCTAGGTATATACATGTATTATACCCACACGCACACAATATACTATGTATTATACTATATATACACATTATGTTATACATTGATACATTTTATATCAAGCATCGTATAATTCATATATTTAAAGTACAATTTGATACACAACCATTGTCATTGTCTAACTCAAAACATTTTCATACCAAACACTTGCCTATACTATCTTAATTTTCCTCTGCTCATTACAAAAAGATCTGATTTACATCCTTATCGTTTTGCACATGGCTATGCATTTACTTGATTTTATAGACTTTTTTGAAAAATTATCTCATAAAGAACACAGAGTTTGGGAGTGAATAGTAGTAAGTACTCAAGCATCATGGTAACAAAGGACCAAGTTCAGTGTCTAAGTGAATGTCTTGTGGAAGATAAAGGCATCAGAGAAGACCAACAGAATTACTTTAACAGTATTGAAGCGTTAGTGTTACCAGGAATGTGTTTGTCCTCAATAGTCTACCATAAATGCCAGAGTTGAGTAGGTTTATCCATGATACAGCCAGGTGGTCTGTCTGGGGAGAGAGAGCTGAGTTCCTGGCCTAGTTTTTACATGAACAAATTCCTGCCTGAAAATTATGAGGAAGAAGGAGGACTAAAAGTAAAGGGAATCAAAACTTAGTTGTGTGAAAGCCTCAAGACCACTCTGAGCAAAAGTTAGGCTTAAAAATCTTGCAGGTAGAAATCAGATTTTCTCATCTTTTCTTATAAAAGAAATAACTACGACTGAAAATAAAAATTCATTTGAGCGATTAAGAGCCAGTACAATCATACAGTGTTTATATTCATTTTTCCCCTGAATATTTCTCTAATTTACCCTATTCCCAAATTCATGGGATATTTTTCTCAAGACTTTGACAGAATCCCCGAGTCCCGTGCCTAGCCTTGCTCAGCCATTTACAGCTTTGGCACACTGTTCCCCCAGGAGCGACACATAGCAAGACAAGTCTCTCTGCAATCACTAGGCTAAAGCAAAAGGCACGTCCCACTGGATACCTTATGGGATTTGAGGCTAATAGGATCAGAATTATTCAACTGGAATAATAACAGCCTGTCTTCGTAAAAATTTTGTCGGTTTAGCATGATTTGTCTGAAACACGGAGATGTGGGTCATTTGACAGGCTCAAAAATCATAAATCAGATGTTGTTCGGATAGTGCATGTATTTACGTTCTTCTTGCATGCAGCACATTGTGATCCAGATGAACATTATCATCTACAGCCATCTGATATTTGGCCAGATGATATTTTCTTAATGTTATTGTCAATAATTCTAGTCTATGTTCAAATTTAATGAAGAACTTCTATGTACACTAAGGCCCTATTGCTCTCTAATTTATAACCGAAAGATTAATATCACCATGCATTTTAATAATTTTGGCAAGTGGCAGCTTGGCTCCCACATCTGACACACCCTAGGTGCTGTGTAGCAGTGCAGCTTCTTATGTTCTACGAATCACAGTTGCTGGTGACTGAATGATAGCTTCATGGATCTCTGCCTGTGTGGCTTGAGTCACGGTAGACAACAAAATCAATCTCTCTCACTCTCGCACACTCTCATGAAAATTCTGGGCAAGATGAGATTTCTTTACTGACATGTGAACTTAGAATTGAATCCTCTGTCCAGGCACTCACATTCATCAGCCTTGGCAATTGAATTCGTCTCCATTCGCATGTTTAATAGGAAAGGTGATTAGAAATGGTTGTCACTGTGAGTAAATGCTGCAGATTTTGTCACTGGCGTTTGTGAAATGTGGACTCACGCATTTATAAACTGATCTTTTTTTTTTATTGAGTGGAAAGTATAAATTTAGTAATTCTAAGGACATTAAAAAAAATCCTCCATGGGGAGTTGTCAACATTTTGAAACAGAAATTTTGATATAGTTCTCACATGGCTTTTTAAGCTGCTAATGTAGCCAAATTCTTTTAATTTCATGGACTAAGCTGAATACTCCAAGGAGATTTGTGTCCTTACTTAGTAAGTGTTTGTATTGTCTTCGAAAATATAATGAATTGTCACTTTTCTCAGTAGCCAATCTCTTGGGGGCTGCCACATATGGTACACTTGTTTTTTTTTTTTTTTTTTTTTTTTTTTTTTTTTTTTTTTTTTTTTAATCAGGGAAGATAACCAAGACACTGGTGATTCAAATATTTCTTTCAGACATAGCAGGTATCTACTTTAGGGGTTTTTTCTTTAGCATAGCATTTTGCCTGGTAATTTATCAGTTCATTTCCACCCCCCTCCAAGTAATGTGCATGAAAATGATGAATGATTATACCTTTATTTTTATTTCTTTTGGAGCTGCCAGCCTTAGCTATTTACAGGAGATCATTATATTTTTATAGATCTGAAGCACTCTGCTAAATCAGCAAAGCAAAGGGTTCCAGCGATTTCCCTGATTATAGCTGCATCTTGTGGATATTGCAAACAACTCATATCAAAACCACTTGGGAGAGGGGGAGGGGAAGAAAGACCCTGCTGCTTTTCCAGGGGAGCACGTACAGTGGAAGCTCTTCTAAAATATTGGTGCGATAATCTCTAATAAAGTGAATAACAGAAACATGCCCACTTCCTGAAATTCCCCCAAATACACTAGTACCCCAAATTAGTTTAACATTCAGATCGGAGGATGTGGGTAGAAGGGATATGAATAGAATTCTTCTTTAAGAATGCCATCTTTCCCCTAAGCTCCAATTCACTCAATGGCTCCCCAGTAATCTCTAGAGAACTTCCCAGTGGCATAGGTTTTCTGGTCTAGACTGGTTGGTCTGTTCCGGTCTAGATGCAATGATCATGTCAGAATCTCTGTTAAGCCTATGATTTTGCATATTAAGTAGTTCATTTTGCCCTGAGAAGTCTTGTACTCACAGAGTGAGTTCATATTTACTTTTTATGTTATTAAGCCCAAAATGGAACTTTCCTCTTTTGGAGCCATGTGTTTCTGTGATGCAGGCTAATAGTGAGCTCTTACTGAATGGTGTACCTAGAGTAGCAAGAAAGCCTGGACTAAGATGTGTTGTATTAGTTACTTTTCTTGTTCCTATGACAAAATACCTGACTTAAGGACGGAAAGTTTTGTTATGCCTCAGGGTTTAAGAAGTGATGCAAAGGACTGGAGAGATGATTCAGTTGCTAAGTGTATTAGCTGTTCTTCCAGATTACCCAGGTTCAATTCCCAGCACCCTCACAATCATATGTAACTCCAGTTCCTTGGGATCCAATACACTATTATAACCTTTGGGGACATTAGAAATGCACATGGTGTAGGACATACATGCAGGCAGAGCACCCATACCCATAAAATAATATTAAAATGATTATTAAAAAGAAAGGATGCACTCCAACATTGCAGGGAATGCAGAAAAGTTAAGATGTAAGGTAGGCACAAAGTTGAGTTAAAGACACAGAGACACAGAGATAGATAGATTAGATAGATAGATAGATAGATAGATAGATAGATAGATAGATAGATAGATAGAATATGAAGTACCTGGTCACATTGTATTAGCAGTCAGTAAGGAGGGAGGGAGGGAGGGAGAGAAAGAGAGAGAGAGAGAAAGAGAGAGAGACAGAGAGACAGAGAGACAGAGAGAGACAGAGACAGAGAGACAGAGAGACAGAGAGAGGAAATAGAGATGGACTAGAGAATCTCAAGACAGAGATAGGTATATAGTTCAGTAGTCTAATGCTTGCCTAGCATGTACAAGACCATAGGTTCAATCCCTGTATTACAAAAGTTTAAGACACCAGCCTTATAGAGCTGAGCATGTACCTTGGTTAGTAGAAATTTTCTCTAGCATGCATGAAACCTCCGATCCAGTCCTTGGCACTGCATAAACTGTGTGTGGCAGTACGATCCTATAATTCTACAATTCCACTTTGCAAGTAGAATGTGTAGGTTTAGACGTTCAAGATCATCCTCAGCTACATAAAGACTTTGAAGCCAGTCTAGTGATATGGGGGAAAATGATGTCTGTTGGATTCTTCTCAAATACAGAAATTGAGCAACCTGGGATGGTAGGGAGTGAAGAAAGGACAGATACACAGAAACATGTATATAAAAGCTGGGATTGGGTGACCCGGGCTCTTGGTTGGAGAAGCCACGGCACTTCGGAAGGTCAACATGTTTATTATACAGTTGTACAGGGAGGTGGGGTTATTACAGATAAAACAGAGGTAGCGTTATTACAGACCGCTGATTAGGGAAGCAGGTCTGTCTAATCTCAGGAGGAGCAGTGGATGTAGGGGAGCTATAAATATCTAGTGGAAGGGAAAGCTCTGGTTGGCATTTTCTTCTCACACTATCAGTTCCCACACATTAGCCAGTGAAGGGGAGTGGTTGATCAGCAGTTATGATTAAAGCTATTTAATATATATAATATTCAGCTTTAATAATGTAAAGAAAAGGGAACTTACAAATCCAAGGTTCCAGCGAGGAGCGCAGGAAAACAAAGAGCAGGCGGGCTGCAGGCCCCCAAGATTTTATAAGTAAATATTAGCCTAAGGGGGACACACCTTATAAGCAAGGTGATTGGCTGGGCTTCCCCTTCAAACCAGAGGAAGGCTTTGAGCCTCAACAGGGAAAGGCTTTGCCACTACTGTGAGAATGTGGGGTTACGGGTCTGGGGGTCCTTAACATGGCCATGCCCATGTCAACAATATACTTTCACTCAGCACTTCCCTTGATCCCTGCAGGCATCTTTAAGTATGATAGAGGCGTGATAGCCTCAGGTGTCATCAACTCAGGAATTAAGGCTCTAGATAGAAGCTCATGGTACACAAAACTTCCACTGAGACAGCATCTTCCTGGGTCTTTGTCCTGGGAGCTTGAAGAACACATTCCACAGAAAACAAAAGGGTTTCATTCCTGGCATTTCACTCTAGGGTTATAGCTTAAGAGAAAGAAAGAGCTCCTGTATAGCAGGCCTGAGTCCCAAGGGTTAGTGTATCTCCTATTTTTAGCACTGGGATACACTTGACCTTAAACAAAAAAAGCAAATATACAAACAACCAAACAAAAACAAACAAAAGAGCCCTCAAGGCCTATCCTCAGTGACCCACTAACCTCTAAAGGCTCCACAACTTTCCAAATCAGTCACTGAGGACCAAGTATTTAAACATAAAGTGCCTACGGAGAACATGTTATATTCAAACCATAATGTGGATCTCTGGTGCTTACAACTATTTACAATCTGCCTCCACCTTACTCATTCAAAGCTGATTTTGCAACCTCTCCTCTTGCCAACACTTTTCCAAGGTGCCATCATGCCCTCCTGTCTCTGAAATCCTTGCTATCTCTGGTCTTCTTATTTTTAAATTTATTTTATGTATATATCTGTGAACCTAAGTGTATGTATATGCATACATATGCATACATGCACCTTGTGCACACAGGGGCCCACACAGTTCAGAAGAGGTGTCTGACGCCCTGGCACTGGAGTTATAGATGGTTATGAGCTGCCATGCAAGTGCTGGTGCTGGGGACTGAGCTCAGGTCCTCTATAAGAGCACAAAGAATGACTGAGCCATCTCTCCAATCCTCGATCTCTGACCTTTACGTACTTCTCTTACTTTCCCAGTCTGCTGTGGTTTAAATTGCATCCACGCTGAGAAACTCCCAGTGACCTCTCAAAATCACACAAAGACTCCCCAATTACTGAATTCACTAATATCCTTCTCACTGTAACACTTAGGCCCCTTAGCCACATTTCATCTAATTTCATTTGCTGGTTGCTTCCTTTGAGAATGTGGCAAGTCCTTGGGGGACACCGTTGATCTGGCAGTACATTGAAGTCAGTTTTAATTGTAATTTCTAAATAGTTTGAACAGTTGAATAGTTTCTAGGGGAACAAAGGGTCTCTGCCTTAAAGACCATGAAAAGGATAGCTGTTTGTCAAGTCCGAGAGAGCTGATGTGGGAAACGTTTTTCCATCCTGAGAAGTTCAGCACAATGTTTTGGGCCACCTCCAGCCAGTCTCTTCTTTCTGATACCATGATAATTTCCCAGTGATGTCTGACTCATTCAGCTCATCTTTTAATCCCTGCTATCTTGAGACTACCTGCTGTTAAGAAGACAAAGCAATCCCCACAACCCCACGTTGCACTGATAATTTCTTATATCCATTTCTTTTTGCAGCTCTCTGGGAATACATGTATTCTACCTAAGCACTGAATCTACATATTTTCCCCTAAAGGAACTTTGTATTCCTGAGTAGTGCTTTCAATGGACAGTTTCTGAAAATGAACAGAAATTCATCTTATACTAAAACTATTTTTAAAATGTATTATTTATTTAAGAACACATAGTAAATCAAAATGCTTATTTTAGCAAGTAATAAGTACATAAAAATATTGAGTTTATTCGGCCCTTTGATAATGAGTACCATTTTTTTCAATTGAAAATAGATTTTTTTCATACAATATATTCTGATTATGGTTTCTCTCCCAACTTCACCAACTAATAGCTTGAGTTATAGATAGTTGTGTGATGCCATGTGGGTGCTGGAAACTCAACCCTAGTGTCCACTGGAAGAGCAGCAAGTGCTTGTAATTGCTGAGCCGTCTCTACAGTCCTCAGGTTTAACATTTCATCAAGAGCTATAGAAAGGTGACACATAGCAAGAGACTCTCTTTGCTTTTACTGGTTCTACATTTCTGAGCCATCGACCAAAATTATGAGTCTTACTGGTTTGAACTCCTAAATATTTATTTACTCCATCCTTTTCTTTAAATGCTAGTTTTCATTTCCTTAATTTACTGGGTCATTAACCATTTTTTGTTGTTTTTTTTTTGAGACTGGTTTTCTCTGTGTAACAGTCCTAGCTGTCCTGGAACTAGCTTATAGACAAGGCTGGCCTTGAACTCACAGAGATCTGCCTGCCTCTGTCTCTTGAGTGCTGGGATTAAAGGCGTGTGCTATCACACTACTTGCCTAGTAAACTTTTGTTTTAAAACTGGATTAGAGCTGGGCGGTGGTGGCACACACCTTTAATCCCAGCACTTGGGAGGCAGAGGCAGGCAGATCTCTGAGTTCGAGGCCAGCCTGGTCTACAAGAGCTAGTTCCAGGACAGGCTCTAGAAACTACAGGGAAACCCTGTCTCGAAAAACCAAAAAAAAAAAAAAAAACTGGATTAGTAAACAGCTTGCCCATGAATCTCCCTTCCTATTTGCAGCCATGTTTCTGTAAATTCCAGCCTACAAGAAGCCATCAGAATATCATTTCTTAAACTAAACTCTGATCATATAATCCCCACTTAAAACATATCCTTTCATGTCCACAAGATAAAATAGCAAAATTCTAGGAGCTACCTCTTCTTTCCCTCCAATTCCTTTGTCTGTCACTCTTCAGTCTACCCTTTGTACACTAAAACCAAACTGTTTATAACCTACCCTGTCCTGTTCACTCCCTCCTCTGTCTCTAAACACTCTCTTTTCCTTCTATATTTAATTCTTATTTGCCAAGTATAGTTAGTCTCAGATGCAAAGTCTCTTTGGCTGTTTCTCCACTCTTGGCCTTCTCTTAAGTGTGTCTCTTGGAGGATTTCTTGGCAATCACCCTTAACAGACTGCCAAATTCTTGTGCCCAGTGTCTGTACCTGAGGCAGTACAACGAAAACATTCTTTTTTAATTTTTTTTTTTTTTGGTTTTTTTGGAAACAGGGTTTTTCTGTGTAGCCCTGGCTGTCCTGGAACTTGCTCTGTAGACCAGAATGGCCTCAAAATCACAGAGATCCACCTGCCTCTGCCTCCTGAGTGTTGGGATTAAAGGCGTGCACCACCACCTCCCAGATATACAACAACATTCTTGAAGGCCTGGACCCTAGAACCAAACTAATGGGAATCAAATATTGGATCAATCAACTGTAAGTTTCGGGGTTTTAGATAATTTGCTTGATATCCCTTTCCTCAGTTTCTCTATGTGTGACACGAGGATGCTGTGATGAAGCAGTTAGTAAGTGGGTCATGCTTAGTATTCTTTCTAGTCCCGTGCAAGCATTAAGTGTAACAATTTATATGCCCAGAATCTATCGCAATGCCTAGAACAAAGTAAACATTAACTCTAGGCTGATTTGCAGAGCGTCACATGCTTTTGGTTGAGGTACAGTTCACACAACAGAAACAACCTTTTCAAAAATGTACACTGCAGTCGCAGTGACTGCAATCACAGTGCTATGCATCTATCACTTTTATTTTATTTTATTTTATTTTATTTGCATCTATCACTTCTATTCAATTCCAGAATCTTCCCAATGCTTTAAAGGAAAGCTGCACTACTCCCCATTAGGCAGTCGCTCCCTGCACCCCTTCTCCCCTGTTGTCGCTTACAGGGAATATGACAAAAATATAGTGTAGCTGACACACTGTACAAATAAGAGTTGTCTTTCCACAATGGAATCTATATTGAAGACAGTTAGGGCATTAAATTGCACCCCCTGGGTCAGTCAGGCATCAGAACAAAATTCTCCACGGTCACCGCTGTAATGCCAAGTGTGGCATTAGTCATCCTTTTAACTAATACAAGATTTCTTTGAAATGACACAAAAGTAACAGTTTTAGTTCAATTGGGGACTTTAGAAAGAAAGCATTCCACACTGTATAAGACGCACTTAATGCAGTCTGGCCTTTTGAAGTCTACCATCTGATGTATGTGGTGACAAGAGAAAAGCGCTCAGAGCAGGTGCTGTTGACAGCAGCATTCCTATGTGCCATCCTTGGCTCTGTGACTCCAGAGTGACATTAGGTCCCTGTTGAAAGAGCCATTCAGATTGTCTGCTGCCCACCAGCTCAGCCCATGCATATTCATACTTGAGAACAACACTGCCTTAATAAAGAGTGTTTTGGCATTTCTTAGGGCCTAGCTATGGCTATTGATTTCTTCTCTCTTTTCACTGCCAGCTGCTGCCACTTTCCTGACCCTTTCAAGTCCAATTACACTCTATACTGGACCATTTCCTGCTTAGTCTCTCTCTCTCTCTCTCTCTCTCTCTCTCCTCCTCTCCTCATCACTCTCTCTCCTCTCTCTCTCATCCTCTCTCTCCTCTCTCTCTCTCTCTGTGTGTGTGTGTGTGTGTGTGTGTGTGTGTGTGTGTGTGTGTGTGTGTGTAAAGGACCTCTGTGGTAATGAAATTGTGTTCCCATGTCAGGCTCATGTTGATAGTCTGGTTTCTGCTATTAGTTTTTGCCTGATAAATTTTCTGGATCCCAGTAGGTCCATTGCTTTTACCTTCTGGATTCTAGAACCTTGATTTCTTTTGTTGATGTTGTCAGCCACTGAGCTGGCTGTTCTGATCCCCAGACTGCTGTCTAGACTTCTCTTCATTGTCCTTTCATTTTCGACATTGATACTCAATTTGTTCTGATGAATATATTTCATATTTGTACCTGACAAGAGATATTGTAATATTATCCTTAGCAACGTACTTGTTTTAAAGTTAGTTATGAGTTTTCTCTCATATATGAGTGCACATATGAGAGAAAAAAAATTAAAAAATTTATTGTGCGTGAAGGGTGGTAGTACAAGAATCTATTATCAGATTCACTTTTATTTTCTAATTACCAAGGGTGATAAAACTCAATCAGCACTTATATTTAATGCCTCAGTTTTGGAAGCTTCCTTTCAACTCTTAAAGGAGATGCATTCCAAACCAAAGACTCTGTGCAAGCCAACCTTTCTGAATTAGGTAAGGAGCCTATAAATCTCCCGTTGCAGCTCTTCTTCAGTAGGGATCCCCGTGTTCCAATTGCTCTCTATTGTCCAAAATACACTACAAGAGAGAAGTCACGGCTGCTTGTATGACTCAAAGGCTGATCAGTGCCCTTGACTGCTGCATGATTTATGTTTCAGGAAAAATACACTCTCTTCCTTAGCCAGGCTAGAAGGACTAAGGTAGTACCAGTAGCCATCGGGTTGCAAAAATGGATGAGAAATAACAGCTAGGCACTTGCAATGATTGAGTTTCTAGGCCGGAGTAGGATGGGGTACTAAATGGGATAGACTTTTATGGGCCAGGTAGGTGCTGAACTTTTCCTCATGTGTATGACTAAGGCCAACATGCCAGAGAGGAGGTGGCATAATGTAGTCACAGCCTGCATTTGAGCCTTTTCTGTGCTACCTTCTAAGGTTGATTGTCTTCTTGGCTGACCTCACATAAGTACCAAATCTTTCTGTGCCATGAATTGCTCACCACTTTAAAAAGTGAGATTAATATTAATATCTACCACAGAGGTAGACTGTCTGATAAGAAGGTGTTTGGCCCATTTCAACTGATGTTATTGTTTCTTATTCCTGTTATAGAATTACGTATACTATAATATAAGAACATAAGCTCATCAGACCATACTTAGGTACTC
This sequence comes from Arvicola amphibius, assembly GCF_903992535.2. Classification (NCBI taxonomy): domain Eukaryota; kingdom Metazoa; phylum Chordata; class Mammalia; order Rodentia; family Cricetidae; genus Arvicola; species Arvicola amphibius. The sequence goes on from NC_052065.1 coordinate 112,784,091, forward strand.
CCCACTTACTAGTTTTGACATGAGATAAGTTAACTTTTCTTTTTAATGTACACATATTTAAGATTTATTAATTCAAGATTTCATACACACATATAATATACTTTGATCATATCCCTTCCATTATTCTTTCTCATTATTCCTTTTCCGTCACTGAATCTTCTCTTCTCAACAAGTCCTGCGCCTGATTTCATGTCTTTTTGTGCCGTATTCATTTAATTAGGATTGCTTACAAGAGAATGGAGGTGCTAACCCACAGAGGAACGTGACCACCCCTACAGCAACTATTCACTGCCTGTGGCTCCTCATAGTGGGATGGGAATTCATTAACGCTTCCCTCATCCATGATGGAATGTTGATGGACTCAGTACTGGGCAAGTTTTAGGTGGGTAGCTGTTGCTGGGGTGAGTTCATGAGCCCAATGGCCATGTCACAGCTAGAGGACAGCATTTCATAGCACTTCTTTGAAGAAGGATGCTTAAAAGAAATCCCACGCTAGCTCAGAATTGAGAAATAGATGGTTATTTATTTAGGGGTAGACTCACAAATCAGAATCCTCTGCTTGAACGGAGATCAGAAACCAAAATCTGCAACTGGAACAGTGAGGCCGGAAAAGAGGCCGGACACATGTTCTACATCAGCATATATGGTATAAGAGGCAACGCCCCAGTGGGCCGGAAACCACTGGCTGTAAGACTTTCTACAGCACTCTTCCCCATTCTCTGGCTCTTAAATTTCTTTTCACCCTTCCCCTTTTGGCAATGCTCCTTAAGCCTTGGCTGAGGTTTTAGATGAGTCGCTTACTCTCAGCAATTTGACTAGATATAGATCTCTATATGAATTATCACTTGATGCAGACAGAAAGTGCTCTAACCAGTGCTGAGAGCAGCACTAACTGACTAGGTTGTTGGTTCTCTTCTCTGATGCTGGAAAGGCCTCAGAAGTCAGTAACTCTCCTGTTTTAAGTCTTCCTCTGGATGGTCAGATTACCAATGTTGTCACAATGTTTAAGCTTCATTTGTCTCAATTTTATTACCTGTTTTGTAAGATAAATAGTGATACTTGTTTCATGAGTTAGTAAGACTAAGTGAAATTTTACATATATAATTATATAATGCATAGCTGTTAGCATTATTATATGTAATATTTTTATATCACATTTTAGTATCAATTAATATTGATATAATATTTATTATCTCTAATAACTGATATATCATGCATTTTAACATACAAGCATAGTATCTAGCACAGAGCAAGTATTAAATACTGCTCTCTGATTTTACTCCCATCACCAGTATGACCATTATTGTGGTTAATACTTTGTATTATGTTATTTCCAGCATGGGAAGTCACATGGGCTCTCAAAACTGCAGCCAGTACTATACTTTTCTTTTAATGTCATGTGCCAATCACTGATGGCACATGAGAGGTCTGTGCCAAATTCTACTGACAGACTTATGATCTCTTTTCTTCCTGTTCGAGTGTTGAACCTTCTCCTTGAGCATACCCTTGGAGCGATGCAAGAAGACTCTTTCTTAGTTCTTTTGGAATCGTTCTTTTTTTTTTACAGTTTTTAAAAATATATTTTGCTTATTAGCCACTATTGGGTGTGTATCTGGTAAAGATTGTCCTCACATCCTGTATGTTGCCTCATCAATCTGTTGTTTTGGGGGAAACTAAAAGAGAAAAGAAGCCAAGGAAGAAAATGGAAACTTTCAGGGTGGAGTTTCTAAAGGGCCAGGTCCTCATAGCAAGTTGCTGGGATTTTATGGTGAAAATGGGTTCATATAGAGAGAGTATAATAGTATCACCTCAAATGTATGGTATTTGTAACAGCTTTGATAAGACATAATTCATAATCCATAAAATTCAACTGAAGTAGAAAAGTCAGTGCTTTCTCATGGATTCATACTGTGACAAAACCATTACCATGATCTGATTTCAGAATATTTTATCACTATCTGAGAAACTGAAACTAGTTGTGGCACCATTCCGCATAAGCCTACTAACACTAGCCAACCAGTGATATATTTTCTCTCCATTTAGAATTAGCTACTGTGGCAATTTAGGTAAGTGGAATCATAACATGATTTATCATCTATTATTATTATTAACATGATTTATATTATGCAATGTTTTCAACATGAATTTATGCGGCATCATGTACAAGTAAATACTTTTTCTCTTTATGGATAAACAGCATTCTAATATTTAGTGTGTTCTAATGTTAAAATGATAGTCAACACTAGTCTTCAAGTTATAACAACATCCCCAGACACTAAACATTGTGGTGCCTATCTGTAATCCCAGTACTTTGGAAACCAAAGCAGAAGGATTACAAGTCGAAGGTTATCTTGTGCTGTATAGGAGTTTTCAGATCACCCTGAGATAGTAAGTGCTTGTTTGTATTCTAATGAAATTAGAATATTAGTATTTCTAATGAAAAGGAATGAGTAAATAAATAAATAAATAAATAAATAAATAAATAAATAAAACCAGCTTCAAAAGTAACTCCAACCTTTCTTCACTTTCCCTGTTTGGAGGGAGTCCTTAGGAGTTCTACACATTGTTGGACACATGGAGAAGGAAGCAGATATGTCTATCATACTCATTTAGATATTCTGTTCTAGGTAAGAATGTTAAGACCCAGTTGCTTGGGTCTTAACACTCCTACAGATGTTCCATCCATACCCAATTGCATCTTTTCTATTCATAGAGAGTCATTGTCCTATTAGAAGCAGGCACATAAAGAAAATCCTCAAGCTTCCTCTCCTACATCAACAGGAGGAGGCTTTCACGTGCAAGAGGCTGAAGGTGAGTATTGTATTTGTTACTTTTTCATAGCTATAGCTAGAATGCCTAAAATGACAACTTAGAAGAGGAGTGATTTATTTTAGTTCGTTTCAGATAGCTTTGTCCATGTTCTTTGGCTCCACCATGGGTAGGGCAGATAGAGGAGGATATTGTTTACCTATGGTGAATGGAAAGAGAAACAGGAAGTGGCCAGGCAAAATATATCCTTCAAATCATGTTCCCACTGACCTTCTTCCTCCAACCATGAGCCTCCTTCCATAAATTTCTAGAACCTTCCTCAAGTGTCACTAGCTGAGGATCAAGTTTTCAACATGGTGAGCTTGTAGGAGACGTCTCATAGTTAAGATCTAACAGAGGCCACCTTTGAAGTCTCATTTTCCTTCCTATGTTAGTTCAGTTTTTCATGGCAGGTCACTTACTGTCTCTCGAGAGTTCTTGGCTGACCATGCAGAGATGAACAGGACAGTAGTACCTTTCCAAGTTAGGCTAGCATTTGAATTAAATAATCCTAAAGACAAATAATGTTTGGCAGTGTGGGGAAATGCTGCTGCTATAAGAGTTTAGAGTCAGATAAATTAGGTTTGAATTCTCAACCTTTTGAACATAAGTCCTTAACTTCTGTCAATCACAAAATTTACTTTCTCTGTAAAAGCACAAAAAGGGACTACCTGCTTTACAGAGCAGTGATAAAGACTGAGT